>NW_027330581.1:333333-666666 GCF_022965805.1 Primulina eburnea
TGTATTATTTGATATCCATGTTTAGAACGTGCTAATTCTTTAGAGTCACTAGGTTTGTATGATGCAGGATTTGATTATTTATGGGAGGCGCTGACCATTGTTAGATATAGGATTTAAAATATTAGGCTAATGATTTTATTAGAGATGTTTTTATGCTTTTATTGTATTGTTATTCGATCTTGGTGAAGGTCGATTTAGGATGTTTTGTTAGTTGATTATTTAGGAATTTTATTTTATTCACTTGATATTTTAGTTTTTAATTTATTATGATGGTTAGAAATGCTAAGTTATTTATTTTAGAATTTTCGAGTTCTGATTTATTATTAGGAAAAAAAATCGAGGTCGTTTCAGTTGGTATCAGAGCCGAGGTTTTCCCCAAAGGGTTGTGTACTGTCACTCCGAGAAGCTCAAGAAGTCACGCTCAAATATGTGAGTTTTTACTACTTTATATTTTATATTCTTAAAATTATTTTAAATGTTTTTATGATGCATTATATACATGTTAGTTGCATGCCGCATGAAAAAATTTTAAATGCATGTTGGTTACGTGGTTTGGACGACGTGTACAGAGATGCCTCCTAGAAGAATATTGCATAGGACTGATGAGATTAGACAGGAGGAGGAGATTCCATAGCCTCAACCTATTCAAGATGCTAGTGTCTGTGTACTAGCCAGTATGGCACGTTTATTAGAGCAACACGTAGGGAATGGAGCAATGGTTAGACCAGAGGCAGCTTATGAGCGTTTTAGGAGAATGCACCCCAAGGATTTCCATGGCACTACTGATCCATTCGTTGCTGAGGGATGTATTAGATCTTTAGAGGTGATCTTTCATTATATGGAGATGGCGGACGCTGCCGAGTTCGTTGCACGATCTATTTGCTGAAAGGCGATGCTTCCCTATGGTGGGAGGGAGCAGAGCGACGAGTTAATATGGCGGCTTTGACATGGGAGGAATTCAAGAGGGTGTTCTATGATAAGTACTTCACATCTAATGTCCGTTATAGGCTGAAGAGAGAGTTTATGAGTCTCCGCCAGGGGGATTGTTCTGTTGCCGAGTTTGTGCAGAAGTTTGAGAGAGTTGTCACTTTGTTCCCTTGATTGCAAATGATGCTGTCGAAAAATTACGACACTTTGGGAAATTGAGGAGTGAGATTTAAGTTATAGGTTAAGTTTGATGTGGATAAGAAAATATAAGCATTGCAATCATCAAGTCAAGGAAAATTTCAAGGACGAAAGGAAGGGGGAGGGGGCGGAATTGTAAGGTCCGAAAAACCAACCTACGTAAATTGCATGCATGCAAAATTGTTTTAATTGCTTAATTGTTTTATTTAGTTGATTTTAAATACTAGCATTATATTTATTATATGATTAAATGTATGATTAAATGATAATATGACATGATTACAAGAAATTAAGGATTTTACCCGAATATTCGATAATAGGCAGGGAAAAGGAGACTGGGGACGACCAAGACAAGAATATGTAATTTTCTTTAATTAAAGGCAAGGCTTCCTATTGTGATTTAAAAATGATTTAATTTCCTAAAAATGTTGGAGTTCGAATTATTTTACGAGTCGACCTCGATTTTTCTCGAAAAGCCGGTTTTGGAAAAACAAGGAGTTTTAAAAGATAAAAAATATTATTTTTGGGAAACTAATTTTATAAATTTTTATATTTTAATTAAATAAGTGTTATTAGGCTCATTTTAATTAATTTAAGTAAGCCCAATTATCTTTAAGCTTGCAAGCACAAAATCAAAGCCCATTAGCATGTTATTTTATTTTTAATTAAGTTAATAAAGCTTTCAAAACACCACAATTTTATACCCTAGCAGCCGAAAAAAAACTCACACACACCACATAATTTTCGAAATTAAGGAGGGAGAAGAAAGCTTGTGTTCTTCGTCGTCCGGTCGCACCCTCGCAAAAGATCGTATATTCGAGCGCTATAAACACAAAGGCACGTTTTTTAAACCCTTTTAAACACCATACGAATCATAATATGTGTGTTTAATTGATTATGCATGAAAAATGCATGGGTTCGATTATTTTACGGTATGATACGTATTTTCAACGTTTTTACGATTTTACGCTTGTTTTAAAAGAATCGTTATAAACCCAAAGGACACGCTGAAAAAACATGATAAAAATATTATTGAATTATGGTTGAAACATGATATATTCAATAGAAAATAAGCCTGAACCGTAGGAATAAATTCAGAAAAGGAGCCGTGGGTTTTTGGTTGGCTTGTTCAAGGTTCAGGGTTTGTTTCTGTTGCATGGGGCATTGGAGCTCGACCAGGTCTGGGGGTTGGGTACTTAAGATCATGATTAGGTCCTACGAAGAGTCCTAGGAGGGCTAGGGCTCGATTCATGGGCTGGGGAAGAGTCCACGTGAAGTGGGACTCTCCCCCACACATGCGTGTGTACAGCAGCGGCCAAGGGTCATGGGCAGTGGTCGATCCAAGGGCTGGAACTGCTGGGCTCGCTGCTGGCTCGAGGAAACGAGAGGACCGTGAGAGATCAAGGTGACGCGCGGGCTGCTTCTTGTTGTTGGTGGCTCGTTCATGGGTTCCAGGGTCTGGTCTGGTCTGGGTTGGGTCTGGGCATGGTCCAAGGATGGCTAGGGTTAGCTGGGCTCGATGGTGGTTCGGCTGGAAGAGTCCTAGAGCCACTTGGAGTTTATATGCGTGAGTTTCATCCATGCACAGATTATGTAGATTGGTTCCAGGAGAATTTGAGCGAGCTAGGTTCTGGTCCTATGGGTTGGGCTTCGTCAATAGGGTTCCTAGGTGGGTTGGCTTGGGTTTGGCTCGAGGTGGCTCGGGAGTGGCTCGAGTATTTTGGGAGATGGCTCGTTGTGTTTGAATATGTGTCAAAAACGAGATTTTAAAGATTAAAATTGTAACCATGGGTCCACGGGTGTAGTTCATGGCTCACAAGGGTAGAATAAATAATAAAACTGTTATGTTTAAAATTTCGGATCAAAATATGGAGTTTTGGATTTATTCGGGATTTAATCGCCTCACGAAACGTTAATTAAATAATTAATTGAAAAGCATAGTTTTAAGCTTTATAAAATTATGGAAAATTATATTTAAGCCTAAATAATTATTGAGATTATGCCTATGTCATTAAAAGTGAAAAAAGATAAAATCGAGAATTTTTACGTTCATGAGCAAAACGGTAATTTTACACTAGGGAAAATACGTAATACCTTGGCAGTGTCCCGAAAGATCATAACGCATGTTAAATGATATTTTATGATTTAATATGATGATTTTGATAAAAATATGATATTTTATGATTTATGGTAAAGCTGTGCAATTTTTAATTTCTAAAATGCTATTTTTGGAAAATTATGATATTTTATGATTTTTAAAGAAAAAGAAAAATATTTTGAGGAATGTGAATTGACTGTGACAAAGAGGATATATGGGGGACCCGTTTTAAGAAGGAGCGGTGAACTTACCATTTGTGGGGGATCCGTTTTAAGAAGGAACGGTGTACTTACAAATTTATTTATGGGGATGTCATGAGGGAAAAGGCTCGAGAGGGGGCCCCTTTAAGGGAAAAGGCCCAAGAAGGAGCCCGAAGATCGTATTTACATGGTGGTGCCTAGTGCCCGTCCCCATGGGCCATGTGGAGCTGAAGACTGATCAGTCGACCGGAGGATAAAAGCTAGTTACTTTCAAGGATCAAACTTCACCCAAAATGATATATGTTTGAAAGCTTTACGATAAAAATGATTTTATTATATATGATGCTTTAAGCTATTTTAAAATGATTTATTTATGCTCAAAAGAAATTTTTTTGCAGATTTTACGATTTATGATTTAATTATGTTTCAAAAGATTATTTTTTCAAAAAAAGCTATTTTAAATATAAATATGATTTTTAAATGCATGTGAATGTAAATGTATTATTTGCTATCCATGTTTAGAACGTGATGAGACTTTAGATTCACTAGGTTTGTATGATGCAGGATTTGATGATTTATGGGAGGCGGTGACGACTGAGTGGATCGAGTGCAGCAGTACACACCCGAGGACCTTTATGTTTCCGTAATAGATTGTTAGATAAAAGATTTATGCTAATGATTTTATTAGAGATGTTTTTATGCCTTTATTACATTGTTAGTCGATCTTGGTGAAGATTGATTTAGGATGTTTTGTTAGTTGATGATTTAGGGATTTTATTTTATGCACTTGTGATTTTAGTTGTTAATTTATTATGATGGGTAAAAATGCTAAGTTATTTATTTTAGAATTTTAGAATTTATGTTTTATGATTAGGCAAAAAAAAAAGTCGAGGTTGTTTCAAATTGTGTGTCACATTTGTGATACAAGTGATCATTCTACAAAAGATTGTCCCACTTTGCCATCTTTTAAAGAATGTCTCCATGAACAAGCCAATGTTTTGAACAATTTCGAAAGGTAAAATTTTGAACTATTTTCTCAAAGTTACAATCCAGATTGGCGAAATCATCTAAATTTTAGTTGGAGGAATAATAATGCTGCACTATTTTTACAACCACATTTTCAAAAGCAACAAAATTTTCAAAATTATGCACCTTATGTTCCTCCACCTAAAAGAAATTTGGAAGATACATTGAATTCTTTCATTGCAAAGCAAGAGTCTATCAATACTCAAATTGCTCAAACCATGACAAATTTAAAAGATACTTTTGCTAAATTTGCATATGCACTTAATATTCATGAAAAAGGTAAATTTCTTTCACAACCATAGCCTTATCCCAAGGATCATCATTTCACAAACTGGAACTTCTGGAACTCAACCAATGGATCAGGTAAAATCTGTTATTACCCTTCGTAGTGGTAAGGTTGTGGAAAAATCCATTCTTAAACCTTGTGAAGATGATGATAAATCAACTCCAAAGGGTAAGGAAGTGGAACTCATAACTTGCGAAGAGGAAGATCAACAGACAGTGTCACCACCATTCCCTCATGCATTGAAAAATAAAAAAAAATCAAAATTTGAATTTTGATATATATGATATTTTTAAACAAGTAAAAGTTAATATTCATTTATTAGAAGCAATAAAGCAGGTACCATTATATGCCAAATTTTTTGAAAGACTTTTGCAGTGTGAAAAGAAAATTGAATGTGAAAAAGAAAGCATTTTTAGTCGAATAAGTAAGTGCAATAATTCAAAATAATAATACTTTGAATACAAAGACCCTGGTTATCCTACTATTTCATGTATTATTGGAGAACGGAAAATTAAAAAAGCCTTGCTTGATCTTGGAGCTAGTGAATTTACTTCCATATTCATTTTATCAAGAACTCAATCTAGGATAGTTAAAACCTACTTCGGTGACACTTTTACTTGACGATAAATCTGTTAAAGTGCCAAGAGGTATGGTACAAGACGTGTTGGTCCAAGTTGATAACTTTGTATATCCTGTAGATTTCATAGTTTTAGATACACAACATATTGAAGCTTGTAATGCAATTCATGTAATTTTGGGTCGTCCATTTTTAGCAACTTCTAATGCTCTAATAAATTTCAGGAATGGAATAATGAAGTTGTCATTTGGTAACATGACATTGGAGCTTAATATTTTTAATCTTTGTAAGCAACCACATGACAAAGGATATGAAAGTGAAGATAAAAATCTTATTGAAACTCTAGTGGAAGAAAACATTCAAGAAGGGATTAATCGTGACCAATTAGATATTTGTTCAATTGATACTGTTAAAGAAAATATGAAATTGATCTTGATAATTTTATCAGGTATCACTAGTTCCTAGGATCAGAGAAAGAATTTGAGTCAAAATATGAGAACAAAGATGAAACACCCATATTGGAGTTAAAACCCTTGCCAGAAGAATTGAAGTATGCATTTCTTGGAGAAGATGAAACATATCCAGTGGTAATTTTTCCAAACTAGCAAGTGATCAAGAAGGTAAATTAGTTGATATACTTAAAAGGCATAAAAATACAATTGGTTGGACACTAAAAGATCTCAATGGAATTAATCCACTAATTTTCACTCACAAAATTCATTTAGAAGAAAATGCTAAAACATCTAAACAACCATAAAGGAGATTAAATCCACACATGAAAGATGTTGTGAAAATTAAAGTTCTCAAATTACTCAATGTTGGAATTATCTACCATATTTCTGATAGTAAGTGGGTAAGCCCAACACAAGTAGTTCCAAAAAAATCTGGCATCACATTGATAAAATATGAAAAATGTCAATTGTTAACAAGTCGAGTCCTATCTAGTTGGCGGATGTGTATTGATTATAGAAAATAAAATGACGCCAATAGAAAAAATCATTTTCCATTACCTTTTTTGATTAAATTTTAGAAAGAGTAGCGGGTCATCCCTACTACTGTTTTCTTGATGGATATTCAAGATTTTATCAAATTCCCATTGCACTCCCAGATCAAGATAAAACAACATTCATATGTCCTTTTGGAACATTTGCATTCAAAAGGATGTTATTTGGTTTATGCAATGACCCAGCAACATTTCAAATATGTATGCTAAGCATTTTTAGCGACATGGTTGAAAATTGTTCGAAAATTTTCATGGATGATTTAACTGTTTTTAAGAATAGATAATTTTCTTGAAAATTTGGAAAAAGTTTTAAAAAGATGTGAGGAAAATGGTCTTATTTTAAATTGAGAAAAAATGTCATTACATGATTACTTCTGGGATTGTTTTGGGACATGTGTCATCTCATGGAATTGAAGTTGATAAAGCAAAAGTTGATGTCATTGCCAATTTACCCCCTTCAAAAATCATTAAAGAAATTCGCTCATTTTTTGGACATACTGGATTTTATAGGAAATTTATAAAGGACTATAGTTTAATCAGTGAACTTATTTGTAACCTCTTAACAAAATACATTGTATTTGAGTGAACTCAAGAATGTCAAAAATGCTTTTGATAAAATCATTCGACATTTAACATCAGCTCCTATCATGCAACCTCATGATTGATCTTTACCATTTGAAATCACGTGCGCCACGAGTGATTATGCAGTCGGTGCAGTACTGGGTCAAAGAATAAACGGTAAGCCTTATGTGATATATTATGCAAGTAGAACTTTAAACAATACTCAAATGAATTATTCCACAACTAAAAAAGAACTACTTGATGTAATATTTATATTAGATAAATTTCGTTCTTATTTTATTGGATCAACTACTATTGTATTTACTGATCATTCTGCTATTAGATAATTATTGACCAAACAAGGTGCAAAGCCACGACTGATACGATGGATTTTGTTGCTCCAAGAATTTGACACTGTAATCAAAGATTAAAAAAAAAGAAGGAACCAAGAATGTCGTAGCTGATCATTTATCGAGACTAGTAACAAGATCATCTTGTGAAATGACACCAATTGATGATAATTTTTTTGACGAACATATATTTTCAGTCACTACTACACCTTGGTTTGCTAACATAGTAAATTTTCTTGTGACAGGAAAAATGCCACCGCAATGGAGTTCCCAAGATAAAAGAAAATTTTTGAATAAGGTAAAAAAAATTATTGGGATGATCCGTATCTGTTCAAGTATTGTCCAGATAAAATTTTTCGACGTTGCATACCTGACAATGAGGTAAGTAATGTCATTAAATTTTATCATTCAGAAGCATGCGGAAGACATTTTTTTCAAAGAAAACGGCTGCAAAAATCTTGCAGTGCGGATTTTATTGGCACATTTTATTTAAAGACACCCACGAAATCTATGAAAATTGTCAAAAACTGGGTGCGATATCAAAAAAAACATAATGCCTTTGAATTTTATCATTGAAATTGAAATCTTTGACTGTTGGGGAATTGATTTTATGGGAACTTTTCTACCGTCGTTTAGATACTTGTATATTTTAGTTGTAGTTGATTATGTTTCCAAATGGATAGAGGTAATTCCATGTCGAACAAATGATCATAAAATCGTCATCAAATTTTTGAAAGAAAATACTTTTAGTAGATTTCGAATTCCTCGAGCCATGATAAGTGATGGGGGAACTCACTTTGTTAATAAACTATTTTCTTCATTAATGAAAAAATATGGTGTTACTCACAAAGTAACTACTCTTTATCATCCTCAAACAAATTGACAAGTTGAATTAGATAATAAAGAGATAAAGAAAATTTTGGAAAAGACTGTTAAACCAAATAGAAAATATTGGTCTCTGCGACTTAAATGATGCACTTTGGGGAGATCGAACAACTTTTAAAACATCATTGAATATGCCTCCCTATAGGTTGGTTTACGGAAAACAATGTCATTCGCCTGTCGAACTAGAACATAAAGCTTATCGGGCGATCAAAACTTTTAATTCAAGCATGGATGATGTCAACAAATTGCGCAAATTGTAACTTGATGAACTTGAAATGACGCGTATGAGAATTCAAGGATTTATAAAGCAAAAATCAAATAATTTCATTATAGAACAATTCTTTGAAAATCATTTGAGATTGGTAAAAAAGTTTTGCTTTATAATTATCGACTTCACATATTCCCAGGATAATTCATGAAATCTTTGAAGAAGAGATTATTTCCCTTTCCAATCCTTGAGTTTTGTGTTGTATTTAATTTTGTTTGTTTTTATTTGAGGTTTCCTTAATCTTTTTATTTTCCTGGTTAAATTGCGGATAACAGTACTCTGTGACTCTCATAGTCGGTTAAATTAGTTTCTCACAATTGCTGATACAAAAATAAATAAAAAAATCATTTCTTTTCCTTTTAAAATGGATGAAATTCTTTCAAAAAATTGTAAATATTTTCCATCTGTTTCTAAAAATGTTCTGAGAAAAATTTATGCAGGTGATCGAGCAAAACTTGCACTGTGAAATCCTTAATAAAAATATGGTTTTATATGCTAAAAAAATAATCGCAAGTGCACGATGTCAAGTAATAGTATAATGTACAGGAGTACGAGTATCGTTCCACTGAAGAATGTGTTTGACAATTATTATTTTCAGTTATTAAATCTTTAGCAACGAAAATTGATTGATTGTCTTATTACTACTATGATCAAAGAAACATGGAAATAAAAATATTCAGGAATTAAATAATGAAATAGAATATCTAAAATGGTGGATTTAAAATTCAATGAGAGATGAATTTGTGGGAATATCAGTTCACCTACCCCTCGTTAATTAATTAATTTGTTCGATATTGATTATATGCTTCCGACAGAATTTCATATTCAGTTGAACACACTCTTTCGAGCTATGCCAAACTAATTATACTCAATGAAGTAATTAAATGTCTTTAATTATTTATCAAGAGTGAATTGCATGTCGATTTATGAAATCCCCTAGTTTTCGACCCTTAGGACTATGATTACCGGCGCGTATCCAATTTCATATGTCTATGTAAATTGTAGATCCACGGATTATACTAATCGTTCCTATCACAATTTATTCTCTCGAACTCACTCGCAATATAAAAACGTTGTTAAAGTTAGATACGCTCTAACAACACGATAAAACAATAGTATAATCAAGAATAACGCAACAATCGAAATATAAATTAATTAGATCAAATTTTATGGTAGGATCCCCTTAAATCCCAACAAATAATAAAAGTTTAGCTACTCGAATTCAGAGTAGAAATAGAAAAAACTAAGTTTAAATGACAAAAAATAAATTAGAAATATTAGAATTGACGAAAAACACGAAGAGCAATGCCCGGAAATCTTCAAATCTTCAATCCAAGCACAAAATTCTCTCCAAAGCTTGCGGCGGCTCTCCAATGAAGTCTGAATCGATCATTTTTCTTCCCTATCCCCCCTACCATATCCTCTCCATTCAGAATTAAGGGAAGAAATCATCCAAAAATCTTTCCAAAAATAACGAGCGCGCCCGGGCGGACATAAGTTTCCGCCCGGGCGGATGGCTTGCGCATATTTTATTTTTAACATTTCTTTTGACGCGCCCGGGCAGACGACTCTCGCACAAATTCTTTTTCTCACATCTTGTAGGCCCCCGAGCGGAAATAAATGTGCGCCCGGGCGGAGGTCTCTCGAATTTCTCCCTTTGTTCTTCAGTTTTACACGAATCTCCTGCATTTTCGCCAACTAAACACATGAGCAACACGAAGATATAAATTACTCTAAAATAACACAAAATGCATGCAATCTAAATGATAAATTCAACACAACGAGACATAACACGATATGAAAAACAAGTAAAATCCACCTATATCAGCAGCTAGGTATGTAAGATTGAGATTGCTAATGGAAAAAAAAGAATTCCAGAAGATATTCTTCTTGTAATAGAAGCTAAGGTTCGATTAGGAGGAGACGTTCCACAGTTATTGCTCGGTATATGCCTGGATTAGGGAAAAGCACTTATGCGGAAAAAACGAAGGGCAAAAGGTTAGGGGTTTGTCTTAAGTGTGCAAGATGGACTTGTGACAAACGATGTAGATCTTTGGTATGTGTTTCCAATAACAGAGAACATAAAATTGGTTTTGTTAAGAATGGGCTGAGTATGGAGTCTTTAGATAACATCTTATTGACTCTTGAGACGCATTCTAGTGGACACGTACAGATTGAACTTCTCTTTTTATGGAAACAATTCCAAGATGAGCGTCATCGTAATAGTCTTGGGAATCTAACTAAAAAAGACATTGTTTGCCAATTTGTAAGAAAATTGGACGGGAAGCATATCATCAATTCATATAAGGCGTTGAAGTCATTTCTGGCTGTAAAACCAGAGGCAAATTTTGAGCCACAATCACACTACTGTCTATATAGATGTGTGTCATTGTTTTTATTGTTTATTCTTCTTATAGTTGTGACCTATAGTTTTGTCATGATAACATATTACCCCTATAAAATCTCTCATTGTTCTCTCTATTTTCGCAGACTAAAAAGAAATTAAAAACATGGCTGGATCCTTTGCACAAATATTGAAAAATATTTGTGTATTTTTAAGGTCGAGTCCAGGAAAAAATAAAGTGTTTGTAGAAGCAGCGAATAATCTTGAAAAGATATTGGCTGAGAGAAAAATTCACTGGGTATATGAGAGAGGTAATATTGGGTTAATGAGATCTGTTTCAACATCTGTTCATCTTGAAGGTAGTCAGGTTTTGGGTATTATTTCTCTAGCCTTAGCTGAAGGAAATATACAGTCGTTACAACTGGGGAGGAATTAAAATTTTCTTTTATGTATGAAACAATCACCAAAATGATTGAAAATTCTGATGCTTTTATCGCACTACCAGGTGTTTTTGGTACATTAGAAAAAAAATTTGCACACTGTTTCTTGGGCACAACTTAATATCCATAATAAACTTGTGGGCTTATTGAATATCAATAGTTATTATGACAGTTTGTTGACATTTCTTGATAAAGATGTGGAACATAATTTCATTTCAGAAAATTCACGACGGATGCTCGTCTCTGCTTCGACTGCTGACCAATTAATTGATGATTTGAAAGCTTTTTTTCGCAAGCCTGATTCGATAATAACAAAGATCAATTGGTCGCAATCAAGCAGTAAGAAAATAAAGTTGGATCATTGATTCAAAAGTCGTGGATTGGTTTGTATTTGTTTCAGTTTGTTATCTTCAATAAAATTATAGGTGATATCTCTTTCATTATGTGCTCTTTATTAATAGTTATTTTGACATTAGGGACAATGTCATGTTCTGATTGGAGGAGAACAAGATTATAAAAAAAATTAAAAAATATTATTTTAAAATAAAACCATGTTTATTGTTTATATCTTAGTAATTTTTGCAAAAATATCATACATTAATTGTTTGAAAGGTTTAAATTAGAAACTGTATTAATGTAAGGCCCGAGAAATTATCCAATTAATCTGAAAAGATTTGGCGATGATTATTATAATCTATTGTTGATAATTACTATGATTATAAATGGAACGGATCAGATCCGGAGAGCCGGAAAAGAATTCACATTATGGTGCAAAGAGTAGTCACCGCGCACATCCGCGACATGTATCGGCGCACATGTGCGAGGAAGACAGAACCATGCGCGCATGGCGCACATGCGCGGGAGGGGCAGAAGGTTCGGCGCATCTGCGCGGAATGATTGGCGCATATGCGCGAGAAGACAAAATGCTGGTTCTAATAACTGGCGCATATGCGCGACTTTGTGCGCGCATATGCGCAAAACGTGCAGAACATGCACAACGCCACTTGTCCTTGTATTATGCAATGCATGTATATATATATATATATCAGCATGCGAATTCCTGCAAAAGAAAAAGGAAAACGAGGGCCAAAGGAATTTTCAGATTGTTAAGCATAGATTCGTGATTTCGAGAAATCCGTCCGTCTGTTTTTGAATCTGAGTACAGTACTGAGTTTCTAGCGACAACAGCTACAACTGGATGTAAGTGTTGTTACGTTTAGACATGTTTTGAAATTAGACTATTGTCATAATTGAATAGGACTCATATATGATGTTCTTGTCATGTTAGACATCATAGAATTGAAGTCAGATTAAAGAACAACTGATTATGTAATTGTTATGATTTTCAGAGTCGATTTGACTAAGATTTCATATCAGATGTATATTGTTATTGAGATTATGACTGGTATCGATATAGATTATGAGTTCTGGTATTATATATGTTATGTTTGGATTGACGGGGTTATCGAGCCAGTATTTTTATGCCGTCGAAACATCAGTTGACTGATATTGATCAGATTCGGTATTGATTTAGATTGTATTGTAGTACCGTAGATCGATTGACATTGATCAGATTGTATTGTGATTTGAGTATTGATCAGAACATGTATTGAATTGAGTTATTTATTGATATTATACCTATTCGATTGTTATTACCAGATTGGGAATGGACCGAGGTAGATTCGGGACTTATTCTTCTTCTGACCGAGAAGATAAAGGTATAAATAAATGTTGATTCGGGATTGCACAACTCGAGTTAGGTTTGACTTGAGTTTCCCAAAATCACATACTTTATTTTATTCCATTGATATTTTCAATTATCATATCGATATGTTTAATTTATTGAATTATAGCATAGCCAGAGTTTGAGTCTAGGACAGATCAGCCTAGCTAGGGTAGAACCGCCAAGTCTTTGTCAGAACTGCTCAGACCTTAGAATTGTGGCATATCGATGAGCTTAGATGTAGATCGACGTCTATTGTAGACACTCGATATAGCATGCCCAAGTCTAAGTCTTTGTCAGAACTGCTTAGACCCTAGACTTACGGTGTATCGATGAGCTTAGATGTAGATCGACGTCTATTGTAGACACTCGATACAGCATACCAAAGTCTAAATTAGATCGGGATCCCTAGATTAGAAATAAGATAAGATCAGATAACGAGTCATTGATTCATGTAGTCAGATTAGATACATGTTTTGATGTTTGGTTATGCTTTTATATATGTTTTATATGATTGCATGTATACATTGTTTATACTGGGATATTTATATCTCACCGGAGTTATCCGGCTGTTGTCTTGTTTTGTATGTGTGCATGACAACATGTGGGGCAGGATCAGGGTCCAGAAGATGATGAGAGATCGAGATTAGAGTGGTGATCACGGACTTGGATGTAGATAGGTTTTATTACTTGATTGTAGTAGTTGAACCTAGTTTAAAATTAAATGCATGTTATACAGGATTTGTATTATTATACTGCTTTGTATAATAGAATGATTTCATTACCTTCCGCAGTTATAATTTAAAAAGAAAAATTTTTAGACCCTGTTTATCTTAATTGATAATTAAACCCCAAATATGATTAAGAAGATGATTAGCGTCTGGGTCCCCACAACAGGTGGTATCAGAGCGATAGATCCTTTAGAATGAGATAGAAGAGAATGTGCGGGGTAGATTGAATTTTCTTTCCTTGCATGTGATTGCTAGCATGAGATTTATTCTAATGTTGATTGACATTGTGTATGCTAGCATGAGATTATGTTTTACTGCTTAGAAATACATGTTATCTAATTATCTGATTTGAATTGGTAATATGTATTATTGAGTATGAATCAGATTTGATTCTTGATCAACAGTAAGATGATCAGAGAAAGATTGAAATAGATTTATAGTATTGGGTTACTAATGTTTTGGTAATCAGATATACCTCCACGGAGAATTCCAGAAAGGGATAGTACTTCGAATGAACAGATAGATGTATCAGAAACTCAGATGGAAATAAAGATGGAAGAATTTCAGTTATTTCAGCCGCCGATTCTGAGTGGTACCGAGACATCTGAAGATTGTGAGAACTGGTTTGATGACATAGAAATAATGTTCGATTTACTTGGTTGTACAGATGAACAGAGAGTTAAAATGGTGCCTCATCAGTTACGAGAAACCGCCAGGAGTTGGTGGATTACAAGTAAAAGAATGCTAGAACAGAGAGGTACAGTGATTTCGTGGAAAATATTCAGAACTGAATTTTATCGAAGATTTTTCTCAGTTTCGTACCAGGAGGACAATAAAGTGGAGTTTGAGAATTTGAGACAAGTTCAACTGAATATTGAAGGATATGTGGCTAAATTCTCTACTCTACTACGTTTTGCTCCTCATGTAATTGGGAATAATGAAGCTGTAGCGGATCAGTTCATCAGAGGATTGAATTCGGAGATAGTTGCATTGATGAATATGCAGCGACCTCACCATTTTGCTGATGCCTTGAGTAGAGCGAAGAGAGCGGAGGCGAGTCTGATTAGACAATTAAAAAGGGTGTGTGCGATACAACCCCAGACACAACAATCCCCTCTCCGATTTGATCGCAGCAGCACGACTGGAAAGCAAGATTTGCTGAAAACTCGAAAAAAAACAGTTTAAGAAGTTAGGGAACGGACTGAGTGGTTCATCTAGCTCCAGTGGTTCTAGCCCGAGTTATACTGGAGTGTATTGCAGAACTTGCGGAGGAAGACATTCCACGGAGCAATGCCAGGGAGTTACTGGTAGTTTTCGTATCTGCAGACAGCCGGGACACTTTGCTAGAGTTTGTCCATAGAGAGGTTCCCGCAGATTTCAGGGAGCTGGACCATCTGGTGGCAATGACCGAGGAACAGACCCAGGACACACCTGATGATATAGTGGCAGGTACTGTTCTTTTATGATTATATTGCATATGTATTGAGATATACTAATGCATTCCCTACGATTATTTTGACTGAGTTGCATTGATATATGATGTACCTGTTGGGTCTGTATTGTTGTAGTATTAATCTTTGTACCTTTTGGGAAAGAAAGATTGATATCAGAGATTTCTGTAAAATATTGTGTACTACAGTAAGATGAGAATGAGATTGAGTTAGATTATGATGTACTTGTATTTCTGATTAGACAGCATTATTGATATTAATATGCTGAACAAGTACAGAACTTTGATAGATTCTTTCCAGAAAAATATAAGATTCAGACCAGATATGACTGATGAGTAGAGATTTCATGGTAAGGATTCTAGATTTAGAATTCCTTTGATATTTGTGTTGTCCATAACTCGATTGATACAGAAAGGAGCAGATGGTATCCTTATGTATTCAGTAGATATACTGAAATCGAGCCTAGCATTGGCAGATTTGCCAGTGATGTACGAGTTGGCTGATGTTTGTCCAGATAAGATTTCAGATTGTCCTTGTATCAGAAATATAGATTTCAGAATTGAATCGATACCAGGTATTGTCTGTTGTTTTAGAATTCAGTACAGAATGATATTGAATGTACAGAATGACAGTGAATGAATTGAAAGATCAGTAGAAGAGTACCGCCCAAGAGTTACATCTGGTTTAGTGTTTCTCTATGGCATGTTCAGTATGTTCAGAGATATTCTGATGATTTTATGCTCGTTGTATCTATGATATTTTGATATACTTGCAGCATCTGATTGATTGAATCGAATATCTGAAGATTGTATTGAATACTCTGAGAACTGTGATTATTGTATACAGAAATTATTCAGATATGAATCCTGCTTGAAACAGATTGTATTAAGAATATGCAATATCTGAAGTTAGTATACCGATTGATTTTGGCACAGTTGAGATCTGGATCAGTGACAGAGAAGGATACCGATATCAAAAAGATCAGAAATATCAGAAAGATCAGAAATTTATTTTGGTCTGAATTGACAGATTATCATATACGATTGTTGTTTTGTGTCTGCCTGAGTATTGTTATATTTCTACAGTCGTATTTGATACAAATCATTGTGAACCGTTGAGATTATATACAGTTCAATCCGAATCAGAGTTGAATTCGAGAATTTCATTGATTCAGAAATGTGATCAGAATGTTCAGAACTAGATTTCGATAATCAGAACAGATCATCGATCAGAGTTACAGATATGTGATTCGTACTGTATGAGAATGATTATCTTGCGATGTCAAATGTTTCAGAATTGTATAACAGAATTTGATATTGATAATCAGAACCAAATACCAGGTAGGTATTTTTCTTTAATTTATATTATTAACTGATTTTTTGTATCAAATAATTCGAATCTGAATTGACAGATGGTGTCAGAAACTCACAGTAGTAAATTCAGTATTCGTTCAGGTAACAAAAAGTGTATGTTAATTCGAACATACAGTTTTGATATAGACAGATTAAATCAGTTATGATAGAATTTGTACTGAAATGTGGCAGAATTTGTACTGATATGTCTGCATTGTCAACAAATGAAGACAGAAAGATAGAGATCAGAAGATTTATTACATAATTTGTATATTTTGATTTGACACGGGGAGTATATTTCGATGAATTTCGTAATAAGATCATTATAATACTTTCCAGATTATGATATGATATGATTGTGATTGACAGATTGTTCAATCTATATCTATTAGGTTGTACAAGATGACGTACAAACATGACCAGATGACACAGATCGATGTCAGAGAAGTGGTCAGAGTAATCAGAATGCCACGATAGATTATATCAGATTGTGATTTTACTTGATTTTGTACTTGTGGCAGAATATGCCATAAGTTTTCTTATATATGCTCCACCGACTGACAGATAGTCAGAGGGTACTATCCAGATATTGGAAGATATTCCGGAAGCTGCAGTGCTGGATACTAGCACTGATTGATATGACATATGGTCGCTGGATAATTGTATTCAGATTATCAGATGGATAGTGAGATAGTTACAGATGATATATTGTACAGTGAATACTGCCGATTTCCTTGGTATGAGGATAATATCTCGAAGATACCTGAGATAGGATCTGATACGGTCAAAGATATGATAAAGAAAATGTAGCAAATTCAGAAGATACTGAAGATAGCTCAGACCAGACAGACATAATATACCAACGTCGGATGGTGACGATTGGTATTCGAGACTGAAGATTTAATATATCCTTGACAGGAGATAAACAGATTTGATAGTAGCTGATGGTAGTGATTTGCTATGAGCTATGGCTTGGTATATACGGATGTTGTATAACCAGTATTGCGAGATTGACTTTATCAGAGCTATTTTTAGAAATAGCATCTAATATAAGATTGAGATTTCAGAATAGATTCATTGAGATGAGTTCTGATTTAAACTCTGTATACATTCTTCGGATATATCTGAATTGATTACTTGCGATTTCGAGGACGAACGCAGATCTAAGAGAGGGAGAAATGTAAGGCCCGAGAAATTATCCGATTAATCTGAAAAGATTTGGCGATGATTATTATAATCTATTGTTGATAATTACTATGATTATAAATGGAACGGATCAGATCGGGAGAGCTGGAAAAGAATTCACATTATGGTGCAAAGAGTAGTCCCCGCGCACATGCGCGACATGTATCGGCGCACATGCGCGAGGAAGACAGAACCATGCGCGCACATGCGCGACTTGAATGCGCGCACATGCACGGAACGTCCAGTAGCATCGGCGCATATGCGCGACGTAGATGGCGCACATGCGCAGGAGAGGCAGAAGGTTCGGCGCATCTGCGCGGAATGATTGGCGCATATGCGCGAGAAGACAAAATGATGGTTCTAATAACTGGCGCATATGGGCGACTTTGTGCCCGCATATGCGCGAAACGTGCAGAACATGCACAACGCCACTTGCCATTGTATTATGCAATGCATGTATATATATATATATATATATATATATATATATATATATATATATATATATATATATAAATATATATATATAAATATATATATATATATCAGCATGCGAATTCCTGGAAAAGAAAAAGGAAAACGAGGGCCAAAGGAATTTTCAGATTGTTAAGCATAGATTCGTGATTTCGAGAAATCCGTTCGTCTGTTTTTGAATCCGAGTACAGTACTGAGTTCCTAGCGACGACAGCTACAACTGGACGTAAGTGTTGTTACGTTTAGACATGTTTTGAAATTAGACTATTGTCATAATTGAATAGGACTCATATATGATGTTCTTGTCATGTTAGACATCATAGAATTGAAGTCAGATTAAAGAACAACTGATTATGTAATTGTTATGGTTTTCAGAGTCGATTTGACTAAGATTTCATATCAGATGTATATTGTTATTGAGATTATGACTGGTATCGATATAGATTATGAGTTCTGGTATTATATCTGTGAAGTTTGGATTGACGGGGTTATCGGGACAGTATTGTTATGCCGTCGAAACATCAGTTGACTGATATTGATCAGATTCGGTATTGATTTAGATTGTATTGTAGTACCGTAGATCGATTGACATTGATCAGATTGTATTGTGATTTGAGTATTGATCAGAACATGTATTGAATTGAGTTATTTATTGATATTATACCTATTCGATTGTTATTACCAGATTGGGAATGGACCGAGGTAGATTCGGGACTTATTCTTCTTCTGACCGAGAAGATAAAGGTATAAATAAATGTTGATTCGGGATTGCACAACTCGAGTTAGGTTTGACTTGAGTTTCCCAAAATCACATACTTCATTTTATTGCATTGATATTTGCAATTATCAGATTGATATGTTTAATTTATTGAATTATAGCAGAGCCAGAGTTTGAGTCTAGGACAGATCAGCCTAGCTAGGGTAGAACCGCCAAGTCTTTGTCAGAACTGCTCAGACCTTAGACTTGTGGTATATCGATGAGCTTAGATGTAGATCGACGTCTATTGTAGACACTCGATATAGCATGCCCAAGTCTAAGTCTTTGTCAGAACTGCTTAGACCCTAGACTTACGGTGTATCGATGAGCTTAGATGTAGATCGACGTCTATTGTAGACACTCGATACAGTATACCAAAGTCTAAATTAGATCGGGATCCCTAGATTATAAATAAGATAAGATCAGATAACGAGTCATTGATTCATGTAGTCAGATTAGATACGTGTTTTGATTTTTGGTTATGCTTTTATATATGTTTTATATGATTGCATGTATACATTGTTTATACTGGGATATTTATATCTCACCGGAGTTATCCGGCTGTTGTCTTGTTTTGTATGTGTGCATGACAACAGGTGGGGCAGGATCAGGGTCCAGAAGATGATGAGAGATCGAGATTAGAGTGGTGATCACGGACATGGATGTAGATAGGTTTTATTACTTGATTGTAGTAGTTGAACCTAGTTTTAAATTAAATGCATGTTATACAGGATTTGTATTATTATACTGGTTTGTATAATAGAATAATTCCATTATTTTCCACAGTTATAATTTAAAAAGAAAAATTTTTAGACCCTGTTTATCTTAATTGATAATTAAACCCCAAAGATGATTAAGAAGATGATTAGTGTCCGGGTCCCCACAATTAATCTATCTAAGGATGTTTAAATTTTTATTTTAAAAAAAGTCAATTTTATTTCTGATCACTATAAAAATATGATTTATAAAATATTTTTGAGTAATTAACCATTGTGATAAAATCAGTTATTAAAGTATATGTCTCAATATATACGTGATAAGAGTGCCTAAAATTTTAAACTCACACATATTTTGTGAGTGCGTGGAGAATATTTAGAAAACAGCTTTCGAGCCTTTATTGATCATGAGAGAGGCTATCCATTGTTTAAATTTTGAGTTCTTATTTTTAAGAATAAAATAGATACTTCTTGGGAAAAAAAAGAGAAAAAAAATTGTGGAAGATCTATGTAATTTTAAATTTATTTGATACGACTCAATTATCTCTCATAAAAAAAATAGAAAGAGAAAAACATATTGTACAAATTAAATAAATAAATATGTGGTCAATGAGCATAAACTTAGTCTGATTACATGATGTTATGAAGAAAAAAAAAGATCGGGAAAATATATATATAAAATAAGTATATAAATTTTGAATCAATGGATTTCTTCTTTTATATTATTTAATCATTATTTATTGTTTACGTTGTATTTATTTTTTAAGCATTATTATATCATACTTATAAGTGGGAGTTTTGATTTATTGTTGCTATATGTTACACTAAATTCTTGGAACCATTTAAATGTTAGTTTGGTATTACCAACCATTTAAAGTGGATGCCTTGACTTATTATATATGAATATATCATATATTAATTTCTTGGTACCATTTAATTTTTTGTTTGGTTTTACCAACCATTTAAAGTGTGAAACTTGATTTAGTGCTTACAAAAATATTGACCACATTTATAGGTTTTGGTATATTTTATATACTTATAAGATAATAATATATAACATAATATAAATATGATTATTTAATATATTGAAACCATTTATTAAATGGATTTCAATAATGTTTATTAATATTAACTTTATTAAAATATCTAAGAGTGGATCATCTAATCTCAACTAGTTAAATTAAAATTTGAACAATTAAAAATTATCAATTAAATAATCAAACAATTAAAATAAAAAAAAACAAAACAAAAGGACATTGTAGGGAACTTGCAACTACCTTAGGGCATCTCCAACCCAACTCTAAAATGGAGTACTCCTTCATTATAGAGCACAAACTCTCCTCCAACCCATCTCTATTCCTCTACTCTATTTTAGAGGATGGAACAGTTGTCCTCTAAAAATGGAGGACAACTGTTGAAATGGAGGAGGGAAATGGAGGATGGAAATATTACAGAAATGCCATTCTCAAAATTACAATATAACCCTTGTAGTTTTATCAAATTTTTTGGCCAATTTTTTAATAATTTCGAATTTTTTATTTATTTTTAATGTTAAATATTTTTTTGGCCACTTTTTTTAATTTCGAATTTTTTTAAATGTTTTTAATTTTAAATAATTTTTTGTCCATTTTATATTTTATATTTTGAATTATTTAATTCTGAAAATTTTATTTTAATTGTTTTATTTTTTTTGCATGAATTATTTATAATTTACAATTTATAACAGTCACGAAATAGAATTAATGAACAATGTAATGACAAAAAAATACATAACATAATTTACTACAAACATTTATTATCGATTTAACTTAAATTGATAAACATACGATATTTGTAGACATAATAAAGTAGATAATAAACAAAAAACACACACAACAATAAAGATAAACATATCACCAAAAAAAAACACACAACACACACATACAACAATAAAGATAAACACATTCTTATTTCATTGCAATCATGAGAGAACACTAGTATGGTGGAAGGTCGGACCCGGATGGTGAAGTTCCTCCGAAGAACTGTCCAAACGGTGTAGAAGTTCCGTCGGAGCCATCCCCCGTCTCCATTCTTTTCTGCCAAATTTTTTGTTGTTCTTTGATCAAGTATGCACGGACCGATTCATCAACGCACATAGGGTTCATCCTTAGTATTTTGTTTTCTTCTTTAAAAGCCATTATCGCATTCCTTTGTTTCTCAACAGCAATGAGTTGTTGTCGATGTACCTCAGCATTCTCCATAACAGTCACCATTTTCTCAGTACATTTGGCCATGGTGGAAATGTCCTTCAAGTGTTCTTCAGTAGCTTTTCTTTTGGCTTTGGCCTTTTTTATGCCAATTGGACGCTGAGAACTCCCTCCTGATGGATTATCTTCATCCAGGTTTATAGCAAACCCAGATAGCCCTCCAGAATCGGGTGTTGGTGATTCTGTGTTGGGAGAATAGTCAGATTGGGATGAGTCGATATTCCCGCGGTTTGGTATGAAATTCGGTAAAATAGCGTTTGATGACCTAAACTTCTCTTGGTCCTTAAGCAAAGACCATACATGATCCAACCGCCAAGTCGACCCAGTTGATTGCTTAAATAAGGCTTTTGCTTGATCCAACTATAATACGGTATAAATTTTATCTTAGTCACATGAAGTAAAAAAAATATAGTTTCACATAAATATGATAAAAAAAATTAATTACTCACAATGTATTTCTCAGAAGCACCACTTGGACGACTAAGTTCCACCTGGCTAACACATGAACTAAAGTTTTGGACAATCTTGTTTATGTTGAACCAGCGACATTGGAGGGCCTTAGTAGTTCGAGGCTCTGTTGAGTTACCGGCGAGTTGTTCGTTGTATGTAGCTGCCACTCGTGACCATAACCTATCGCGTGATTGGTTTATACCAATTATTGGATTTTGGGAGACATCAAGATAAGCCATCACGAGTAGTTTGTCCTCCTCGATTGAGAAGGCAGCACCACGTTTAGATGAAGTCATTTGATTGTAAATAATTATTCAATTTGTAGGAGTTGTCTCAATGTTTCGTATGATGCTTCAATTTATAGCGAAAACATTTTGATAAAAAACCTGGATCAACGGTCTCAATTAAATTAAATATGATCTAAAGGTGTGTATTGAAAGAAATTTATTTTAAATGTACAATGCATCTTTATTAGATGACAACAACTAGACAACCCATCACATGGCTTTGATTAGAAATGCACAACCCGTGACAGCTAGTACATAGACAAGACACCACTAGACAACAACTGATTGTGACTAGACACCACTAGACAACCCATCACATGGCCGGTCTCAATTAAATTAAATCTGATCTAAAGGTGTGTATTGAAAGAACTTTATTTTAAATGTACAATGCATCTTTATTAGATGACAACAACTAGACAACCCATCACATGGCTTTGATTTGAAATGCACAACCCTTGAAAAAAAAAATGACTAGACACCACTAGACAACCCATCACAGGTAGTATATAGACAAGACACCACTAGACAACAACTGATTGTGACTAGACACCACTAGACAACCCATCACATGGCCGGTCTCAATTAAATTAAATCTGATATAAAGGTGTGTAGTGAAAGAACTTTATTTTAAATGTACAATGCATCTTTATTAGATGACAACAACTAGACAACCCATCACATGGCTTTGATTTGAAATGCACAACCCGTGAAAAAAAAAATGACTAGACACCACTAGACAACCCATCACAGGTAGTATATAGACAAGACACCACTAGACAACAACTGATTGTGACTAGACACCACTAGACAACCCATCACATGGCCGGTCTCATTTAAATTAAATCTGATCTAAAGGTGTGTATTGAAAGAACTTTATTTTAAATGTACAATGCATCTTTATTAGATGACAACAACTAAACAACCCATCACATGGCTTTGATTTGAAATGCACAACCCGTGAAAAAAAAATGACTAGACACTACTAGACAACCCATCACAGGTAGTATATAGACAAGACACCACTAGACAACAACTGATTGTGACTAGACACCACTAGACAACCCATCACATGGCATTTATTTGAAATGCATCTCAATTGGCTTTATTGAAATACACAACCCGTGAAAAAAAAATGAGTTGTCACCACTTATTTAAAGACCAGTGACTTCTTGATAATTTACTCAACTTGCTCAAAAATGAATTTTCATGAAGGAGGTCCTTCAAGTTTTTCTTTCTATGCGTCCTCGTCGTCATCTGACGACGAAGATCAACCTAGTGCCAACATACAGAATGAGTTGAATCGCATTGACGAACAACAAATGGTTTTAAGCCAACTCATAAACAGTGCTACCGTTGTCTCCAATTACTTCCAAGAAAGTGATAATTTGCACCGTCGAGGCTCGATCACTGGCCATGTTGTGATTAATCGAGACAGATTAGCTGCCGAACAACGCTTGTACAATGACTATTTTTCTGAGTCTCCAATGTACAATGAATCAATGTTCAAGAGACGTTTTCGAATGTCTCGTCAGTTATTCTTGCGCATTATGGAATCAGTTCAACAACATGACAATTACTTCGTACAGAAAGTAGATGCGTTGGGGAGGCCCGGGTTGTCCCCATACCAAAAGATAACAGCTGCAATGCGTATCTTAGCATACGGTATGGCTGCAGATTCAACGGATGAGTATATTAAAATCGGGGAGTCTACTGCGATTGAAAGTTTAAAAAGATTTTGTCGGGCTGTGGTGGAGGTTTTTGGTGACTGGTATCTTTGGTCTCCAAATGCTGAGGACATTGAAAGGATTCTCCTTATTGGAAAACAACGTGGATTCCCGGGGATGCTAGGAAGCCTAGATTGTATGCATTGGAAGTGGAAGAACTGTCCAACAGGTTGGGCTGGACAATATGCTGGTCGTAGCGGAAAACCAACCATCATTTTGGAGGCCGTAGCAGATTACGAGTTGTGGATATGGCATGCATACTTTGGTCTGCCAGGTTCAAACAATGACATTAATGTGTTATCAAAATCTCATCTCTTTGTTAATTTGGCCAATGGTGTAGCTCCCTCTGCTAACTATGTCATACAAAGAAAAGAATACACCATGGGATACTACCTAGCAGATGATATATATCCAAAGTGGGCTACTCTAGTGCAAACAATCCACAATCCACAAGGTCCAAAGAAGAAATATTTTGCAGCACGACAAGAAAGTTGTAGAAAAGATGTTGAACGAGCATTTGGAGTATTGCAATCAAAGTGGGCGATAATCACTGGACCTGCACGAGTTTGGAGCAAACAAGTGCTGCATGATATCATGACAACATGCATTATAATGCATAATATGATTATTGAAGACGAAAGAGAATTGAATGTGCCAGTCACAGATTATCGCGAGGCACCCATCCCAGATGTTGAAATGGCACTTGATGAGCATGTCCGATTTCAAGAGTTTCTTGCACGCCATCGTAAAATAAAAGATAAATCGGCTCACTATGCACTCCGAGATGCTCTTATTGACCATTTGTGGGAGGAGTACAGTAATTCGGAATATTAGTATTTTTAATGGTCAATTTGTGTGTTGTTCTTTAAATCATGTGTCGTTTATGTTTGTCTTGATATTTATTTTATGTCTGTTTGATGAATGTTGTCTTTTGTTTGTAATTTGATGACAAAATAAATGTATTGTTTGAAATAAACGAGTCGAATACACATGTAGTTGTATTATGTTTAACGAATTAATTAAAATTAGTTAAATAATACATTATGAAATTAATTAATTATATATATGTGTGTATTTGAAAATGAAATAAATTAGAGAAATGAAATATTTTGTAATATTTAAAGGAAATGGGTTGAAAATGAAATAAATTAAAAAAATAGAGTATTTCTTAATATTTAAAGGAAATGGGTTGAAAATGAAATAAATTAAAGAAATAGAGTATTTGGTAATATTTAGAGGATATGGGTTGGAGAAGGTTTTTGAAAATAGAGATCATGAATCTCTATTTTAGAGGATAGAGGATGAAAAATAGAGGATATGGGTTGGAGATGGCCTTAGCCTCCCTGTGGATACGATATTCGGACTCACCGAATTATACTACTTGTGGACAACCTGGTCTTGGGAGTGCAATAATCAAAGTCGTATCATCTTATATAATAAAAATATTATTTACTAGGTATTTAGGTTAATTAATCAAAGCTTTAATTAATAATTAAGCCTTCCAACTTTTTAAAATTTATCAAATTAAGAGTTTTACAAATCCTAAATTATACTTATAATTAAATACTAACTAATTTAATTAATTAAGTCATAAAATAATTATTGGAATATTGCCTTTCGAATAAAAGGTTTTAAATTCCCTAATATTCGAAATTTATTAATTAAAATACTCGACGTCTTTATTTCATTCGATAAATCAAATTTATCCCTTCATTGCTAAAATTCATAAATATTTTAAATAACTTAACTTCTCGACTTAAAATAAAAATATAACTTTAATTTTTTTTACACCTGAAAGGTCTCTGGTCTCCTTTCCCATTCTGGCAACGAATATTCTTCTTAAAAATTAAAATTCGAGAAAACATTTTAAAATTGCATGAAAATAAATATATATGCCTTTAAAATAATTTAACACGTAGCATGCATTACCAAAATTATTAAATAAATAAATAAATTATTTCAACCATATATGTTTACGTGTACTGATTTTTGGACACACATATCTGATCTGACTATTTTTTATATATTTTATTCATTTCATATATAGAAATGTTTCCGCACTTGGTCCGATTTGAAAACTTACCTAAGCTGCAACACAGATTAGTCTGCAAAATCTAATATTTTGTATGAATTTGACACGAGCTTTTCCAATACTATTTAGTTGACCGTGACTTGTAAAGAAAAAACACCTTGCTAAAGCTATCAACTTGAGATTTGCAGTATATAAAGTACGCCAATCTAGCTATACAATTTGAATATACCAATCAAAGATGTCTGTCCTCTGTAGATAAATTTTAATAATTCTGCTGTTTTATTGGCATGTGGGTAACGTGAGCCCAATCAGAAAGCTAAAAACAATATCCATGCCCTCTATTGAGGTGAAGTACAAAGGGAAAATATATCAGAATCTTAGGAATCTAGTTCGTATATGTTCAACAGGTTTCCTACACATCAATCCGTGAACATGGCCGAATTACACGGTAAGTAAAGAACAGGAAGAGTCCTAAACCAGTTTAAGAGACATTTTGAAGAATAATTTTAGGGCCAGCTGCATCAGTGATCAACGTAACTGCATAATGCAGTTAACTGACAATCAGTAGTCCATGCAACATCATCTATAGAAACAGCATCAGCGTTTGAAACTGCAATAAAGACTCATCTCACATTCATCCGGGGTCTTCGATATCTTTCATCATCCAGATAGGCATCTGACTCTTTATTATATCTGTTAGATAAACCACCTCGTTTCTCAGTAGATCCACCTTTCCTATGGCTTCCAAACTTACCATCTTTTGCATGCCTAGCTTGCTCATTATATGATTTCTCTTGAGCACCCCTGTTATTTCGCAAAGATCCCGAAGGTCTATTAAAACTATTATTCGACGAGAATTTCCTCATCCCTTCACGGCCTCTGTTACCTTTTCCAGTGCGGTCCAGTCCTGCGTTATGACTAAATTCATCGTCAGATTCTGAATCAGAAAATGAATTGGCTTTGTAACTCTGTTGTCTTGCATTATCAGGTTTGTTAGATCCCCACCTGCGGTTTCCTTTTTTATTGAAGCTTCGAGTTTCAGCGTCACTGGCATTGCTAAAATCCAAGTCATCGTCTGAACTAAAACCAATGTCATTTCTTAAACCATTACGCGTTTTTGGATCAGCAACATGACTCGATTTCCGACGCGGATGCATCGGAAGTTCATCCTCAGAACCAAAGTCTACTCCATCCTCCTCGAAATCAGAGAAAGCTTTACGATGCAAAGGTTTCCTACCACGTGTGAGGGAACTAGTTCTGCCAGGAGCATGCCAATTATCATCAAGACTTCCTGTATCTTCAGATTCCGTATCAGGTTCAAGCTCTGAGAAATCTACTCGAGAAGTCTCAGACATTTCATTTTGATTAACCACGTCATAGCTGTCAACATCATCTTCTTCATCAAAATCATTAAATCCTAAACCAGGTCTCATGGTTCTAGAATCAGAATACTCCTTTTCAAACTTCCGATTCCTGCTGCTGTTCTCGTAACCATCTCCACGAGTTCTATAATTTTCATGACTATTTCGATCACTGACAGGCATATATTCATCTACTTTCTGAGAATTTGCTGCATTCTCAAAAGTAGCAACTTCTGCCCCATCCGATTCATCGTCATCAAAATCAAAATTCCACGCATTAGAAACCTCTGTTCTGCGCGATAATTTGTCCATCTTAACCTCCAAACCCCGTTGCCTCTCTGGAAATCTACTTTCACTATATGTCTCAGGTGGACGCTTATGTTCACAATGAAAACATACCGTGTTTCTCCTATAGTTTAAGAAATTGCACCTATGGAATGAAGAGATCCACCGTCAGATTAAAGTGTGGAATATTAAGTTTTAATCCTAGATAAGCTAAGAACGAAATATAAAAGAAATTCCACGTTGATTAAGAAGCAAAAAGGTTCGATGGCTGCTCTTTTGAGTAATGTAAGTCATGACAGAGCTTTGAGCAGAACCAGTAGCCCAAAAACGAGAAAAAATCATATGACTCTAATCCATGGCGTTGTTATAACAAGAAATTAAAGTTCTAGATTCGGGTAGCAAACACAGAGAGAGAGTATGAAAAATGACAATTCGAAGCTGTGTATGGATAAGAACAAAGTAACGTACTGAGGACATTCCCATTCTCCCGGAAGCAGCTGTCTTTTAGGTCGTTTTGCATCACATTGGAGGCACACATTATTTTTTGCAAAGTTCATGAAGTCACACCTGGAGAACGTAACATAAAAGCAAACCGTAAATAGTATGAACCTCCAAATAATTTTTTTTTAAATAATTAAAATACAGGTCTTCAGGTTTGCTCTCAACTTTAAGCCTATCATTCTTGAGGACCCCAACAGTGTAGCTCGTGGATGTGTACAACAGATACACAGCAGACAAGTATGATACAAGTGAAAGTCTCTAGTCTTCTATGATTACCGTACGAAATGTAATTATTCATATTAGTGGGACAAATCACAACAATAATAGAACAAATTGAGGGGAAACTCACTTTGAACATAGCCAATCACCCTTTTTCATTTCAATGTCATAGCGTCCAACTTTTTTCTTTGGAGGGGGAGTGGGTTGCTTTACCTTTGGCATAGGCTTTTTAATAACGGGGGGTGTGAGATTGGGATCTATTGGAAACTCGCTTAGCTTTACAACATGATGGAGCAATCTCCGGACAGAAGTTTTGATAGATTTCATTTCCAGAAGGGATTTATTTATGACTGATCCATCGATTGGATTGAAACCATATGTCAATAGGATGCGCATGACATCAATAGTTCGCGCTTCATCCTCTTTATTTGTGAGTAGATATGCTTTTTCACAAGAGCTTCTCATATTGCAGGAACTACATACCTGATACATCAAAATTGAAAGAATGGAGCCATCAATCATTATTTAACAATAGATAATCAGATATTTACAAAAAAAACAGACAGATATATGATAATATCTAGTTGCAAACAATATTTTAAGTCCAAAAATCAGAAAATCGTTTTAGGCCAAGGAAAAATGTTAATCAATTGAATACTCCTTTTCAACAAAAATAATGCTTAAACTCTTTTTCACAGCCACCAAACCTTGCAACTACATAAGCAACCAAAAACAACCCACGCCAGTTCTGTAGTGCTAGACATATCTAATTTTAATCTGTAATCTTCTGACATTGATCACGGCGAAGAATCTTTAAGCCTCAAAGTAATCTTCCTGCTGTCAGTTATGCTTATTAAAACAGTTGCTTACCAAAAAATAATAAACAGATTAGAATGGCATGCTTACATCTCCTTCATCAAGATGCACATGCTTCCTTAACAATTTGGAGGAGAAGACGACCCTCTTATCTGTACTTGGGCATCCATAACCAACAAGTATTTGTAGATCTTGTCTTGGAAGCGACCTGAAATGACTCTGTTTTAAGTATGCCGAATAAAGTTGGAATAACTAAAAGAAAAAGGTAGAAATAAAACAATGCAAAATAAAGCAAAGAGTAACAACCTATGACTTCCCTATCCGAAGAACAAAAGAGAGATACAAAAATGATATAATTGAGATAAATATTGTAACTGAATCGTAAACAAAAAGGCCTACATAAGCATTACCTGTACCTCTGTTTTATCAGAGATAGACACAGCTGATATAGCACAAAATAAAAATTTAACGCTCGTCTCCTCTATATTGAAACTAGCAGCAGAGTGGAGCATGATTAGGCACGTAGGCACCATAGTGAAAGCATAAAATAATTTTTTCTTACTATACGACATTAACAGAGAAAATATAATTCTCCGTATTATATCAAACAACAGAGTAAAGGGAGTGCACAACTGGGTCCTTCAGATTCAAAGAAGAGGAAATAGAGAGATAAATGATAAGCTAAACAGCATATTTCATGGAAAGCCATGTTCTAAAGAAAATGAGAATCCATCTGCTGGTCAATTATATAAACTTACGTAAAAATCAAACATAGATAAACAAATGGCAGTATACTATCAATTGAATATACACCTTAAGATATCAAAGCGATCCTTGCCAAAATTGACGGCAGCAGTCCGCACAGAATCGAAATCCCTAGTGAAATCTAGACGTTTTCCCTTCCCCTGAATATCAACCTCAGACATATCGAAGCCGAGGCCTCGCATCATGCTGTCCTCGTCTTTTCTCCGGTGATCGAAATAATTCTGCTGCACCAGCCTCTCCATCAACTCAATCCACTCCGGCCAGGGGTGCACCAACTCCACTTCACTCTTCTCATTATTAGTAGACATCAATCCTTCGCTTTTCACTAATTCCAAGTTCAACTCCCTCAACGGATCGGAGTCGGGCAAGTCAGAAGTGGGTGTTGGAACATTTTGCTGTCTCTTGGACTCACGCCAGTCGCGGATGCGCTGTAAAGTTTGGTCTTTTTCCTGACGTTGTTTATCAATCTCATCGATTTGTTGGAAGAGGAAGGACATACGTGCGGAGAGAGAAGTGGGTTCGTGGGTAGAATTCGAATGGTCGGCGGAATCTGCAGCAGCAGAGAGTGAAGAGAAGGGCGGTGCATTGGAGAAAAAAGGAGGAAGAGCTTTGGTAATGGAATGAAGCCTTCGCCGAAGTTGAGAGGATGCCATTTCGGAGACTGTCAGAGTGAGGCTAAAACCTAAAACCCCGCCTTGGAGATTTTGCTATCCACCCAATTTTTTCATAAATTAAAATGTAAAATTATAAAAATAAATAAATAATTTATCTTTTAGGGAAAAAAAAATTAAAGATTTTATTTAACACGGAAACTGTCAGTTTTTTGCGTGTAGGAAAGAATCGACGTTGTGGCACAAATTTCTTTATTTTCTAAAATCACAAAAAATAATATGGATATAATTTAAATTTAAATTTTTCAAATAAATATATAATGTTGTAATATCTAAGTATTCTTTTGATTCTGCGATTCAATGTTGGGGCCGTGTACTTAATTAATATTTAATTACGAAAACAACAAGTATTAATTGGTGTACACAACGAAAACGAGTTTAAAACGTTTATTTGAGCCTACAGAAATTTCGACATGACCTCCCCGTAAGTAAGAGATCTCCAAAATTTCAAAACACAACAACATTAATATACGCTCGAAAATAACAAGAAGTTCACAATAAACCAAACAAATATCCTACAGCAGCACTGGCCAGGACTATTATACAACATACCACAAATAAAATCCAAACAACATAAAAACAACACCATATAGCTACACAAGGCATCTCCCTGGAAAATGTATCAAAGCAGTATAATATATAGATATCTGGGAACTCTGACACAAACCAACTGACTACTGGGTACCACTCGCTGACGCTCCACCAGACGCGTCAAATCCCCTGGAATGACCTGCTATGGCATCAAAAACAACCACAACATAAAAAGAAAACAGGGTTCGGACCCCAGTACGACAAACTAGTAAAATTACGACGTATATAAAAGACATGTAATAATATCAAGTAAATGCAATGATATGTGATGCATGAATGGTAACAATGGAATAACAGGTACCAAATGGAGTTCAAACGAATAGCATCATTAAAAGTAACTGAAACGTCTGTTATTCGTATTCTTAAAAAGTACTAGAATTTTTTTTTTCAAACCTCACTTAGCATCGGCCGAACCATAAAATATTTTTGACATCATTTTAAAATAACTCAACCACCAACTATAATTTGAAAACCAAAGGAAATAGCTCATACTATAACCTCTCAAAAATCACTCATAATTAAATAAAACACATAAAATATCTTTAACATAACTTAAAATCGTAAATCATAACTAGTGCGAAAAACTAGCGTCGGTCCTCGGGTTATGTGCACCTTCAGTCTAGTAAAGTCAATCATCAAGACCTCCATTATCATAATTATCATAATCACCTGCATCAATCACACCTAGTGAGTCTAAAGACTCAAAACATCATATTCTTGATAACAAATACTACATATACAGAACAAATGCACCGTAAAAATACTTGTACTTAAAATATCGTTTTCATGAATATGCATAAACTTTAAACATAACCATTTTCATAAACATTTTCATGTTGCATAAATTTTAAATAAAAACATTTTCATAATGATGCATCAACTTGAAACATAAACATTTCATAAATTTTTTCGTAACATCCTCAACATATTCATATGAACATGCATAACTTAAACCTCAAAATTTTTCCTTTTCCTCATTTCATAACATATATCATTTCATCATGATCATAAACATATTTATTTTTTATTGAATTCAGATCGATAATTGTGACTTTCATCAATCCTCAAAAGTTGATAGATCCATCTACATGAAACCACAGTACTGGACGGCAGGGACATCAGCGACATAAGATCGTCAACTGAGCCTTGGTCTATCCTCAATTATATCCTCGTATCCTCATATCGTCATTAGTCGATGGATCCATCTACATGAAACCACAGTACTGGGCGGCGGAGACATCATCGACAATCTCTTGTCAACTGAGCCTTGGCCTATCCTCATCGAATGGAAATACGATCGTCGGGTTTCCTCTGGGCTTTCTCCCATAAATGAGCTCTTTCTTGGGCCTTTTCCATCACGATATCCCCATTCTTATCCTCAATAGTCACAATTACTTCACTTCCTTCAACGTTTTACATTTTCATCACTTCATAAAAATCATGAATTTAATATCCTTTTCTTTTTAAAAACAAGCATGCGACATACCTTTTAACATTTTCGTTTTATCATAAAAATCCATAATCGTTTAAACTAAACATTTGAACATATTAAAAAATCATAAACATTTAAAATGACGTTTTAACCTCAAAACCTTTAAAATAACATTTTTACATATTAAATCATAAATATATGAAATTCCCTAAACATTTAAAACATCATTTTAACATATAAAATTCCATAAACATCCATAACTATTGAAAATAATCATATTAGCACATAAAACAGCATTCAAGGCACTGCCATGACGTTTACTAATTTCTAGGTGTAAAAAGACTGTTTTACCCTTATATGTATAATTTCCCGTTTTTGACATTTTTTAATTTCATTAACTTTTACATGTCCCAAATAATCATTTAAGCTTACGTGAATTTTCTCATATTTTATTTAGCTTAGATCGAGGACTTTTAATTTAATCTTTTAAATAAGACGTATTAACATGTTTTAATCCCGAATTAAACCAAACCTTAATATAAAATTCCCAAATTAAAAACTTAGACTTTTAATAATTATTTAAGCATAAATATAATTTTCCATAATTTTACAAAGCTTAAAACTAGGTGTTTCAATTAACTCGTTAATTAGCGTTTCGTGTAGTGATTAAATCTCGAATAAATCCAAAACTCGTTATTTTGATCCCAAATTTTAAACATAGCATTTTTAAGATTTATTCTACCCTTCCAAGTCATGAGCCACCCCCGTGGACCCATGGATTCATTTTTAGCCTTTTAATTTTTGAAATAGACACCTTATCGAACCACCTGAGCCATCTCCCAATTTACTCGAGCCATGCCCGAGTCATATTGAGCCAAAACCAAGCCAAACCATCTAGAGACCCTCCTGACCAAGCCCAGCCCGTAAAACCAGGCCTGGCCAGCTCCAAAACATGTTGAAACTTGACCCCATATTCTGCATGTGTGTGTGAGTGCCTTCTAGCCTATCTTAGGACTCCTAGCCAACTAGGACACCTCCAGCCCTTAACCACTTGACCCCTAATGACCCTTACTTCCCCCGGAACACGTCCAGACCTAGCTAGACAAGCCCAACCCCTTAAACCTCTACATCGAACCACTTGAAACCAGAAGACACAAGCTACGCGCTTGTGCTTCTTCACGCCAACTTGAACCAGCGGCAAGCCCAACCACTCCAGCCCTTGGCCCGACCACTTACCATCATCCTAGGACCCTATAGGACCCTCTTGGTTTGCCCCAACCCCAACAACGAGCCCCTCTTTTTTTTTTCCCGAACAGCTTCTCCACGTGAAGAGTCCCTTCTCGTGAGGACTCTTCTCCACCCAACTTAGCGCGAGCCCAGGCCCCCTAGGACTCTACCAAGCCCTCACCCATGACCCTACTCGAGCCCAATCCAGCCCTGGCCAAAGCCCCATGCAACCCATGAAGGCAACACAAACTCTCGACCCTCTTCCCTTATCCCACGTTGGTTCCATCTTATGTTTGTTTTCATGTGCAGCTTATTTGTGTGATTAGGACTCCTTAAAACATGTAGAAACCACCCTTAAACCTTACCTAATCATGGCAGCCCCTTAGGATCATGTTAAACATAAATTTTGGGTCAACATGCATGATTTAAAAACTCTTCTTGATGCAAAAACAAACATATTACCAAGGTTCTATTATTTTTCATACAAACACAATTAAATAAATACTCTGGTGTGATAGATGTTTGAAGGAAAGAATATGGCGTGCCTTTGCGTATTTAACGCACGATTTTATGTTGGCGATTGAAGAAAGACGACGAGGAAACGACGGCTTGAAAATCCTTGCAACTTTTGATGCTTTTTCCTTCAACTTTTGTGTGTGTGTTCGTGTAATTGGTGGGGTTTTTGGGTGAGAATTTTCAGACTTGAGGGGTGTAAAAATTGTGGGGTTTGGGAAGGGTTTACATAATATATACTAATTAAATTACTAACAAGGATTTAGGCCTATTAAGCCAACAACTTAGGCCCATTAGTCTTAATTAGGATTTAATTAAAATATTAAAATAGTTTTGGTAAAATAAATATGTGAATTTATTAGCCGGGTTGCCAAAAACTTCGTATTTTTGATAAAAAAACCAACATCGAAAAAATTTACGTCCCTTCATATAAAATCACCTAAAAACCCCTTATTTTAAAAATATGAAAAGCCATCAACCATATTTTCAAAAATAAGAAAAAAACATCACCCTTAATTTAAATAATTAAAACAATTTTTTAATAAAAATATTTTCTATTTTTCAGCCCTCGTCTCCGTTCCTCGATCGCAACTCGAATAACCTTTAAAATTAAATTTTAATGCAACCATGTAGAAAAATATATTTTAAACATGCAAATATGCACAACATAATTAATTAATGTAATTAAAATATTAAATTAAAATACAAGAGAAATTAATAATTGCATGCATGCGGTTTGCGTGGACCTTTAAATTTTCGGGACGTTACAATCTCTCCCCTTAAATTGAATTTCGTATTCGAAATTTGTTTATCCTTATTAACCCAAATTTTAGACTTAGTTCTAATATCCCAAAATCCACGCTTCTGCTGTGCTACTCTGATCAAACTTAAGTTTTAGAATGTCCTTACGTCTCCTTGATCTCAATTAATTTTCTTTCTAAATCCTTATTTTGCAATTTGCAACTTTAAAAAGACCCATAATGACTTAGTGATCTTACTATTATAATCTTAAATTTCAACTTTTCTTATAATTTCCAATATAAAAAGATGGATGACCATACTTATGGAATATTACTTTCTTATTTTATATCCAAAATATTCATCAACTTATCAAATTTCAATCTTAAAATCCCAAACACTTCCGCTAACACTTAGATTTTCAAGCTTAATATCGATTCATCCTACAATACCTTGATTAACATTTCTTATAACTTTATAACCCAAGATATCCCAATGTTCCAAATATCCTTAAAAGTCTAAATCATCGAAAACCCTTATCAATTAACCCATTCAATTCTCACTTATTGTTAGACTAGTTCCCAAATTCTTTAAAAATTACAAAATAAATTCTTAATTTCCTTAAAAATTATCCTAATTGGTCCTTAATTTCAAAAATCCTACAATTAACCCATGAGTTATCGGTATTCTTAATTTTCTTCTACATTTTTCCCATGACATAATTTCGATAATTTTAAACTTATTTACCCAAATGCAATTCCTATAACCAATTTTACCTTTCATCAAAACTTAAAATCTCAATTTATACATTTTTATATTCCCAAAGTCGTTGCAATCCTCGAATAATTATTATTATGTGTAATTCCCAAAAATTAATTCAACTAGTAACCACGAATCGTAAATATTTTCTTAAAAAATCTACGTGTTCCAAAAGCATTCATAATATTCATGATCAACATATGACCCAAAAAGTAGAATGTCAATACTAAAACCCAAAAATCGACATAGTCCAATTCCACCACAAAGCCAACATGCGTTGAAATCACAAAATTTTTATTTCATAACATATCACATATAAAAATTCCAAAGCATATAAATCATATATCCTCATAGAGATATTAAACATGTGACGTAAATATATAATTCATATAATTATGCAGGTAAAATCATAAAATATATCATATAAATCATGTAAACTTACAGATTGAGGCTTGACAACTGATCTTTCCGGCACTGATGGTGGCACAACCCTTTACAGAACCTTTGCTATGATACCAACTGAAACGTCTGCTATTCGTTTTCTTAAAAAGTACTAGAAATTTTTTTTAAAAAAACCTCACTTAGCATCGGCCGAACCATAAAATATTTTTGACATCATTTTAAAATAACTTCAGCCAACCATAATTTGAAAACCAAAGGAAATAGCCCATACTATAACCCCTCAAAAATCACTCATTAATAAATAAAATTCATAAAATATCTTTAACATAACTAAAAATCGTAAATCGTAACTAGTGCGGAAAACTAGAGTCGGTCCTCGGGTTATATGCACCTTCATTCCAACAAAATCAATCATCAAGACCTTCATTATCATAATTATCATAATCACCTGCATCAATCACACCTAGTGAGTCTAAAGACTCAACACATCATATTCATGATAACAAATACTACATATACAGAACATATGCACCGTTAAAATACTTGTACTTAAAATATCGTTTTCATAAATATGCATAAACTTTAAACATAACCATTTTCATAAACATTTTCATGATGCATAAATTTTAAATAAAAACATTTTCACAATGATACATCAACTTGAAACATAAACATTTTCATAAACATTTCATAAACATTTTCGTAAACCTTTTCTTAAACATTTTCATAACATCCTCAACATATTCATATGAACATGCATAACTTAAACCTCAACATTTTTCCTTTTCCTCATTTCTTAACATATATTCTTTCATCAAAGGAAATATTTTTATGAACATGAATAACTTAAACCTCAACATTTTTCCTTTTCCTCATTTCTTAACATATATTCTTTCATCATGATCATAAAAATATTTCTTTTTTATTGAATTCAGATCGTTAATTGTGACTTTCCTCAATCCTCAAAAGTCGATGGATCCATGTACATGAAATCACAATACTGGGCGGCGGGGATATCAGCGACATAAGATCGTCAACTGAGCCTTGGCCTATCCTCAATCATATCCTCGTATCTTCATTAGTCGATGGATCCATCTACATGAAACCACAGTACTGGGCGGCGGGGACATCATCGACAATATCTTGTCAACTGAGCCTCGGCCTATCCTCATCGAATGGAAATACGATCGTTGGGCTCTCTCTGGGGCCTTCTCCCATAAATGAGCTCTCTCTAGGGCTTTTTTCCTCACTATATCCTCATTCTTATCCTCAATAGTCACAATTACTCCAGTTCCTTCAACGTTTTACATTTTCATAACTTCATAAAAATCATGAATTTAATATCATTTTCTTTTTAAAAACAAGCATGCGACATATATTTAACGTTATCGTTTTATCATAAAAATCCATAATAGTTTAAACTAAACATTTGAACATATTAAAAATCCATAAACATTTAAAATGACGATTTAACCTCAAAACCATTAAAATAACATTTTTACATATTAAATCATGAACATATAAAATTCCATGAACATATAAAACATCATTTTAACATATAAATTCCACAAACATCCATAACTATTAAAAATAATCATATTAGCACATAAAACAGCATTCAGGGCACTGTCATGACGTTTACTAATTTCTAGGTGTAAAAAGACTGTTTTACCTCTAGACGTATCATTTCCCGTTTTTTATATTTTCTTAATTTTATTGATTTTAACATGTCCCAAATAATTATTTAATTTAACATGAATTTTCTCATATTTTTATTTAGCTTAAATCGAGGATTTTTAATTTAATATTTTAAATAAAACGTATTAACGCGTTTTAATCCTGAAATAAACCAAACCTCAATATAAAATTCCCAAATTAAAAACTTAGACTTTTAATAATTATGTAAGCTTAAATATAATTTTCCATAATTTTACAAAGATTAAAACTAGGCGTTTCAATTAACTCGTTAATTAGCGTTTCGTGCGGCGATTAAATCCTGGATAAATCCAAAACTCGTTATTTTGATCCCAAATTTTAAACATAGCATTTTCAAGATTTATTCTACCCTTCCAAGTCATGAGCCACTCCCGTGGACCCATGGATTCATTTTTAGCCTTTTAATTTTTTGAAATAGACACCTTATCGAACCACCCGAGCCATCTCCCAATATACCCGAGCCACCTTGAGCCAAAACCTAGCCAACCCATCTAGGGACCCTCCTGACCAAGCCCAGCCCGTAAAACCAGCCCTGGACCTATCCAAAACATGTTGAAACTTGACCCAATATTCTGCATGTGTGCGTGAGTGCCTTCTAGCCTATCTTAGGACTCCTAGCCAACTAGGACACTTCCAACCCTTAACCACTTGACCCCTAATGACCCTAACCTCCCCTGGACCACACCCAGACCCAGCCCAGACCAGCCCAACCCCTTAAACCCCTGCATCGAACAACTTGAAACCAGAAGACACAAGCTGCGCGCTTGTGCTTCTTCACGCCAACCTGAACCAGCGGCTAGCCCAACCACTCCAGCCCCTGGCCCGGCCCCTGCCCATCATCCTAAAACCCTATAGGACCCTCCTGGTTGGCCCCAACCCCAATAGTGAGCCTCTCCTTTTTTTTTTTCCGAACAGCTTCTGCGCATGAAGAGTCCCTTCTCGTGAGGACTCTTCTCCACCCAACTTAGCGCGAGATCAGTCCCCCTAGGACTCTACCAGGCCCTCACCCATGACCCTACTCGAGCCCCGGCCAGCCCTGACCAAAGCCCCAAGCCCCAAGCCCCATGCAACCCATGAAGGCAACACAAACTCTCGGCCCTCTTCCCTTATCCCGCGTTGGTTCCAACTTATGTTTGTTTGCATGTGCAGCTTATTTGTGTGATTAGGACTCCTTAAAACATGTAGAAACCACCCTTAGGCTGCGTTTGGTTCGGGTGATTAGCCGGGATAGATTATTTTATCCCGGCTAATCACCTGTTTGGTTGGATTTTTATCAAATCAGAGGGCCCGTGATAATAGGAAGAAGCTCACACTGTAGCTACAATTTGTTGGACAAATAATACTGATAATTTAGGTGTGATAACTTATTCCACTCTTAATACCTCCTATTTTTCCAATTTTACCCTTCTCCTAAATTCAAACTCACCACCACTTACCGCCACGACCGCCTACGGACGACCATCGACGGACTGCCTATGGCGGCCGACCACCGGCCAACCGGTTAGCGACGGTTTGTAAAAAAATCCGTCGCTAATAGCGACAGTTTTTTCATAAACCGTCGCTAATAGCGACGGTTTGCAAGAAACTGTCGCCGATCTAAACAAGATCGGCGACAGTTTCTCAAAAACCGTTGCTATAAAAATCCGTCGCAAATAACGACGGTTTGTACAAATCCGTCGCTAATAAAGACAGTTTTTTCATAAACCGTCGCTGATAGCGACGGTTTGTAAGAAACTGTCGCCGATCTAAACAAGATCGGCGCCGGTTGCTCAAAAAAAGGGGAAGGGCAAATTGGTCTTTTCATCAAAAAATTCAAAATTATCCTACACTTAAAAATCGTACCAAACATAATATTATTTTACACCATATATTACAATCCTATCACAATCATTTTCTTTATCATTTACGTACTAATCATTAGTTTTCTCTATCCTCCAACCAAACGTAGCCTTAAACCTTACCTAATCATGGCAGGCCCTTAGGATCATGTTAAACATAAATTTTGGATCAACATGCATGATTTAAAAACTCTTCTTAATGCAAAAACGAACATATTACAAAGTTTCTCTTATTTTTCATACAAACACAATTAAATAAATACTATGGTGTGATAGATGTTTGAAGAAAAGAATATGCCGTGCCTTTGCGTATTTAATCCATGATTTTATGTTGACGATTGAAGAACGAAGACGAGGAAATGACGGCTTGAAAATCCTTGCAACTTTTGATGCTTTTTCCTTCAACTTTTGTGTGTGTGTTCGTGTAATTGGTGGGGTTTTTGGGAGAGAATTTTCAGACTTGAGGGGTGTAAAGATTGTGGGGTTTAGGAAGTGTTTACATAATATATACTAATTAAATCACTATCAAGGCTTTAGGCCTATTATTCCAATAATTTAGGCCCATTAGTCTTAATTAGGATTTAATTAAAATATTAAAATATTTTTGGTAAAATAAATTTGTGAATTTATTAGCCGGGTTGCCAAAAAGTTTGTATTTTTGTTGAAAAACCAACACCGATAAAATTTACATCCCGACGTATAAAATCACCTAAAAACCCCTTATTTTAAAAATATAAAAAACCATCAACCATATTTTTAAAAATATTAAAAATCATCACCCTTAATTTAAATAATAAAAACAATTATTTAATAAAAATATTTTCTATTTTTCAGCCCTCGTCTTCGTTCCTCGATCGCAACTCGAATAACCTTTAAATTACATTTTAATGCAACCATGTAGAAAAATATATTTTAAACATGCAAATATGCACAACATAATTAATTAATGCAATTAAAATATTAAATTAAAATACAAGAGAATTTATTAATTCCATCCATGCGGTTTGCGTGGACCTTTAAATTTTCGTGGCGTTACAGTAATAGTGGCCACCGGTGCCAAGAATGCAGCATCAAATCGCCGCTCGTCCATTCACGTAGCATCGGGAATGCGAGTAGCTAAGTCGCTCGTCCCTAGCTGTCATCTTGGAATGTTGCTAATCCTAACCCACTCGTCCCTCTATTCACTCAATATATCTCAACAAAATCAACATAAATCGTCGTCAAAGGGGTCAAGGTTCAATATGTTATGCCAGCAGAATTAATGTATGAATGCAACAGAATAAACATTCAAGGCACATAATAGCAAACAACATTCACCGAATATTCTTACACGCCAATATACGCGTCATAATCATATAGGTTTGAGTGTACCTCAACTACAACTTACAATACCACGGTAATTTCTTAAGGACTTCCTGATGAAATTCGTCGAATGATATAACCTACAATAAAAATTCGCTATATACTTCAATATATTGCATTCTAACTGACTAAAAAAAATTAAATCGGCTCGATTAACATTAAATTTCTGGGCAGCCTATATAAACCTTATATAATCTGAAATTTCAAGCTTAATACCTCAATAATCTAGGCTAAAACGAACAATAGTGATCTTGCGAAGATGGCTCGCCGAAAAAGTCGTCGGAAACACTGTTCACGCCGGAAACCTAGTTGAAAAATAGGGAAAAGCTTAATACTTCACTTTATAAACTAATACACCAAGAACAACCGAAATTCGAAGTCAAAAGCTTACCTAAAACCGAATCAAGGTCTATATGCAAAGGAGCTGAAAAACAAGCCAATCGAACTCGATAACTTCCGATTCATGGCAAGAAAGACTCTAATAAACTAGAGAAAGAAGATTTATAACCTGTTGCACTATAAATCCAACAGCTGGTGGCGCGACGGCACTGAAGCAGAAAGATGGAGAGAAGAGACGGGTGCAAGGCAAGGGAAAGCTTCCTTTCTGGATTTTGAGCGATCTGATATCTTTCTTCTATCAAATGGGTTAAATAAAATAAAAATGGGCTGGGCCTTGCTTATTGGGCCTCACTTTCAATGTCAATTTCTTGTGAAATTTGGATTTTTTTAGCGATCGATTTTCATTGATTGATACTTCAATAATGTTAATTCAATAGTTTAGCACAATTATATCAAATTAAACTTCAAAATTTGAATAAATTTATGATTAAAGCCTTGAATTGCGCTTTGAGATTCCTCGAGTTTTTTGAACTTGATTGAAATTTGAAGAAGAACACGATGAACTTAATTTTTTTAATCTTCTTCACTTCTCTTCGTCTTGTTTCTCCTTGATATTGTGCCTATACTTGAAGGATTCATGATTTGATTGACTTCTCATTATTCATTTGGTGATTATTTCTGTCAATATCAAGATTTGATTTTACTACAAAAAACATTAGTATTTGTTAAACTTAATTTAATTGTGATGATGAGAGTCAAAACAAGTATGCCGTGATAGTAAAACCAGAAGACAATATAATTAGTAGAAGCCCTCGTATCACTTTAACAGAAGTAGTACTTTTCAAAGTACTTATCGGCTTATAAAAGCAGGATCAGAACTTAGTAAAGCAGAAGCAAAACTTATCACAACTTAACGTATTTTGCTTGATCGTTACAGTCTTAAATGTTACCGTTACTTTACCTAGTACTAGTATTAATTGCATCATTAATGTTGTACGAAGTCATTTAAAGCACCTTACCAGTTTTGGTATAAAACAAAGACTGATTATTCTGAAGTTTTTTGCAGGACCCTTTTTAGGTATTAAAGCTGATTCTACTCAGAAGTTAAAGAAGCCGTTTTGTTTATAGACGTTGGATTCAAAGCTTTCTATATATAAGGATCAACCCTACATAGAAAACAACGATCATAATTTTTATCAAGCAACACATTCTTCCAACGTTATTTTTGAGCAAATCAAAGAACTACTTGTTATCTTCAAAGCTCAACATACGGAAAAGCAGCGTACTCGTTGTAGCAATTATCAGATCTTCTGAGATCATATTGTGTTGTTGTTTCGTTATCTCTTCACAAGATACACACTTTACTACATATTGTTAAAAAGAGTCTTTAATCTGGGAAAGAGTCTTTTCTAGAACTTTGTTGTATTCATTATATTGTGTTGTGAAACTAAGAGTTTCAGTAGGCTAAGGGTAAGTCCTACTGAAGTGGGTGTGTACAAGAGTTTTAATGTAATAAATAACCAAAGTCTTTAAGTGATACCTTCTGGAAACAGAAAAAGGGGAGACGTAGAAGATTTCATCTTCGAACTTCCAGAAACAACCACTGTCTATTGCCTACTGTTTTATTGTTTTCACCCCATACCATCAGATTATTTCCGCACTTATTATTGTGATCTCCTGGATATTTATTCGAAAGATAAGTTATAATCTCTAACAGGATTCTAACACCCTTTGCAGAAACATCCAATAAAGGAAATAGTTTATTCATCCACCCCTCTAAACTATATATCGATCCCCAACAAGAGGTATCAGAACATATTTTTCTTGTTCTGTAAATTTACAACAGAAATGGCACACTTCAACAAAGTCCCTATTTTCTCAAAAGAAGATTTTGATTATTGGAAGATCAGGATGCAGCTCAAGAAGATGACATGTGGTTTGTCATCACAAATGGTCCATTGAAAATTATAAAGCCTAATAATGCTATTGTTGTTACTGAAGGCGCACCACAAATGGTTGAAAAGAATAAAAGTGAATTGACAGGCGAGGACAAAAAAAAAACAAATCTAGACAATGCTGCGAATGATATTCTCTATAAAACACTTGATTAAAACACCTTCAACAAAATCAATATGTGTCCTACATCCAAAGAGATCGGGAGAAACTTATCCAGATTTGTGAAGAAAATGAAAAAACAAAAGAAAACAAGTTGTTTGTGGCAATGCAAAAGTTTGAAAATATGAAGATGAAAGCTGGAGAAACTCTGAACAAGTTTGATGAATGTTTCAGCAGCTTAGTAAATGAGCTAGCAGCTCTGGGAAAGAAATATGGCAATAGAGAAGTAGCACTCAAAGTTATGAGAGCTTTAACCAGGGAAGACGTCAAGACAATGGAAATGAGAGTCTCAAAAGATCTGAACAAGTTGGAACTACATAACTTGTTTTCGGACTTGAAAGCTTATGAGTTTGAACTAGAAGTAAGAAGCGGAGAAGAGCCTTTGTCGAATCCACCTACCAAGGCTCTTGCAGCTATTGCTACTGCTACTGCTACTGATGCAGTTGTTTCAAATGTTTCACCTGCTGCTATTGAAAGCACATCTGACAAGACTGCTGAACAAATCAGCAATGATGCAATGTCCTTATTCGTGAAGAAATTTTCGAGATTCATGAAGAAGAATCACCAAGCATACCGAAGCCCTAACCAGAACTTCAAGAAGGAATCACCACATAGTGATATGGCATGCTTCAACTGTGGAAAAATTAGACATTTTATTGCTGATTGTCCGAAACCTAAGAATGATAACCAGAAGAAGAGGGAGTACAAGCGGAATGATAAGAAGTCCAGAAGAGACTGCAAAGCATTGATTACTGAGGAAAGTAAATCAAAGTGGGTGGATTCTAGCTCTGAGTCTTCTGACTCAGATAGCCACTCCAGTGATAGTGATGAAGAAGATGTCAAATGTCTCATGGAAAACACTGAATCAGCCTCGACATCTGGAGATGTATTTGATTTCAATTCCGATAAATTTACACGAAATGATTTGGTTAAAACACTGCATGACATGGTAGAAGAGTACTCAATAATTTCTCACTCATTTGAGGAAGTTAAAATTGAAAATCAAAACTTGAAATATCAAATCAATAAGTTTACTTGCTTCCAAGGAAACAGCTGCAGCGATCTAGAAGGTGAGATAAGTAAATTAAGAACTGATAATGACAGAGTAAATGCAGATTACCAGACAATGAGGTCTGAGAATCAGAAGCTATCGATTATGGTGAATGCATGGTCTGGGTTATGTTGAACCTAAGAGAGGAGTCCATCAGAGTGCTGGATCCAGTAGAGGATTTAACTCAGGAGGACAACCCTCTATGAATGTTAGAAACTACCAGTATTATAACTGCAGATCAGTTCAGAAGAGATACAAACCAGACGATAAAAACAGAAGGGAAGAACAACATCCTAAAGTTGCATACTATAGAAATAACAGACCCTCTGTTGCACACACCTCTGTGGATAACTGAAGTACAAGGTCACCTAGAATTGTACAAATGTGGGTTCCTAAAGTACTTATAAGGCTTGGACCCAAATAGATTGAGTACCGGTTACTAATACTTGTGCCTGCACGAATAAGAGAAGAAAGCCAAGATAAGCATCTCTACATGGTATTTGGACAGTAGATGTTCCAGACATATGACAGGACAAAAAAGTCTACTTTCAGAAATAATTAGTTGTACTGGACCAAAGATAACTTTGAGGACAACTCAAAAAGTAAAACCGTGGGTAAGGGTAAGATTATCCATGGTAATATCACTATAAATTATGTGCTCTTGGTTGAAAATCTCTGTTACAATTTAATCAGTATTAGTCAACTATGTGATAATGGATACTCAGTAGCTTTTCAGAAGCACACTTGCACAGTTAAAGATGCCAATGAGTCTATAGTCTCAACCAAAGAAGGCAACACCTACAAAGTATCATGGAACAAAAATCATGTTAATGTTCCTACATGTTTAGTTGCCTCTCTTGGTGATAAACATTGGCTATGGCACAAGAGATTGAATCACCTTAACTTCAAGTCTATCAATAATCTCAAGAAGCAGAACATAATTGATGGTTTACCTGATATTAATTTCGTTAAGAATCATGTATGTTATGCATGTCAACTTGGCAAACAAGTAAGATCTAGCTTTAAGAATAAAAGTAGTAAATCAACATCAAGATGTTTGGAATTATTGCATATGGATTTGTTTGGTCCAATCCCTATCATGAGCTTAGGGAGAATGAAATACACTCTTGTTGTTTTTGATGACTTTTCTAGATTTATTTGGGTAATCTTTTTTGCTGGAAAATATCAAAGAAAATATCAAACCAGTGGCCTTCTGATCAAGCTTCTGAAAAAGATTCAAAATGAAAAATCAGTTTGTATGATTAAAATTAGAAGTGATCGGGGCACTGAATTTACTAAGAAAATTCTTGAGTTATATTTGGACGTACAAGGTATTCATCATGAATATTCAGCTGCTAGAACGCCTCAACAAAATGGAGTAGCTGAGAGGAGAACTTAAGGAAGCTGCTAGAACAATGCTATCAGATGCAAACATCTCTCAGCGATTATGGGCAGAAGCAATCAACACAACGTGTTATACACAAAACATAACTATGATCGACAAAAGGTATAATCAGACTCCATATGAGATATGGAAAGAGAGTAAGCCTAATGTATCATATTTTCATGTGTTTGGTTGCAGATGTTTCGTGCATAATAATGGTAAAAATTATTTGTCTGCATTTGATTCAAAATCAGATGCTAGAATTTTTCTTGGATATTCAGCCGTAAGCAAAGCATATAGAATTTTAAATAATAGAACCCTTAATGTTGAAGAATATATTCATGTTGTTTTTTATGAAGATAGCAGTGCTTCTGGAATTTCTAACATGTCAAATCTATGTAACAGATTAGACAGAATTCATCTGGAACTCGATAGTGAAGATGATGCAGAACCAAGTGTTAAAGATGCTCAAAATCCAGAACCAGACATTCCTCTGGTAGAACCAGTTGTTCAGACACATGATGTACCAGAACTAGCAGCTGACATTCTAGAACCTGCTACTGTTTTAGCTGAGGATGATCCGAATCTATTAAATCAGGAAGAAATCCCTCTAAACCCTTTTGTTTAGAGAAAATCTCACCCTCCATATTTGGTTATTGAAAATCCAGCAGCTCCATTAAGAACCAGAAGGCAAATGATAAATGAATATATGCATGCTACTTTTATTTCTCAAGATGAACCAAAGAAGATTGAAGAAGCTCTTCTGGATCCTAGTTGGATTTAAGCTATGCAAGAAGGGTGAATCAATTTTAAAAAAAAAATGAAGTGTGGTTTCTTGTACCTAGACCATCTCATCAAGCAGTTATTGGAACTCGGTGGGTATTTAGAAACAAGCTAAATGAAGCAGGTACTGTTGTTAGAAATAAAGCAAGATTGGTGGCTCAAGGTTTCAGACAAGAAGGAGGAATAGACTATGATGAGACCTATGCACCAGTAGCAAGGCTTGAAGCAATCAGAATATTCTTAGCCTTTGCTGCTTTCAAGAAATTCAAAGTTTATCAGATGGATATGAAAAGTGTCTTCCTAAATAGTCTACAGCAAGAAGAAGTTTACGTTGAACAACCTCCAGGTTTTATTGATCATTTCTTACCGCATCATGTCTTTAAATTATACAAAGCCTTGTATGGTTTGAAACATGCACCTAGAGCTTGGTATGAAACCCTTTCATAATTTCTTGTCAATCATGATTTTACAATCGGCACCGTGGACAAGACTTTATTCACTATAGTTAAAAATAAGCACATTCTGGTAGTACAGATTTATGTTGATGACATTATCTTTGGGTCAATTAACCCCAAGTTGTGTGAAAATTTTGCTAAGATAATGCAAGAAAAATTCGAAATGAGCATGATGGGAGAATTGACATTCTGCCTAGGACTGCAGATCAAGCAACTCAATACATGGGTCTTCATAAATCAGGCTAAGTACACAAAGGAACTACTAAAAAAGTTTGGCATGGAAACAGGCTCTGCTGCTTCCACTCCAGTGAGTTCATCCATTAAGCTTGACAAGGATGAAAATGGAATTTTAGTAGAGGTAACTCAGTATCGTGGTCTTATTGGCTCATTGTTATATCTTCCTACCAGTAGACCTGATATTATGTTTGTTGTTTGTATTTGCGTGAGATTTCAGTCTAACCCTAAGCAATTGCATTATATTACTGCTAAACGAATTGTGAAATATTTGAAGGCTACTCAAAATGTCGTCCTAAGGTATCTCAATGATTCATCTTTCAATCTTATTGAATATTCAGATGCTGACTATGCAGGTTGCAAACTGGATTGAAAAAACACTAGTGGTTTTTCTCAATTTCTTGGTAATAGGTTGATCTCCTGGTTCAGTAAAAAGCAGACTTTCATAGCCACGTCTACTGCAGAAGCAGAATACCTTGCTGCTGGAAGTTGCTGCTCTCAATTACTTTGGATGCAACAAGGACTATGGAGTTCCAGCCTCTGAATCAACTATTTTCTGTGACAATACCGGTGCTATAGCAATTACACACAATCCAGTACTTCATTCCAGAACAAAACACATTGACATAAGACATCATTTTATTAGAGATCATGTGTAGAAGAAGGACATTCGTCTGAAATATGTCCCTACTGATAAAAAAAGCAGCACATATCTTTACAAAGCCTCTACTTGAGAATATTTTTTTTTATTTTCGTAATGTTCTTGGTTTAATTGATTTGTCTTAACTAATTTATTAATATCTTCTGTTTATTATGCATTTAATAAAAACATCATATAACAAGAAGTATGACAAAATGAAATATTTCATTAATAAAATCATAGGTGTTACAGTAGATAAGCGATTACAATTGTTGATATCAGTGGTACTGAGATTTACAGCAGAAACCCTAACTAAGACCTGCTGGAATCACCCCCCTCTTTTCGCATGATCGTGTTTTGTGAAAGGGATGATTCCGCAGCTTAGATCTAATTATATATAATAATCTAACTGATTATTCAGATTACAGGTCAAGGAATTTCTTCCAATTCTTCATCTCTTGGAGAACGATGTCTTCAAACAGCTTCTTACGAAACACCAGAAGTTGCCTCTGAACTCCCCTGTTGTATCCGACTCCAGAGAAGACTCAGATGAATTACTTGAAATATCCATTTGTTAAGAGACTAAAATGTTTTCATTTGTGTGTTTGCATGTATTTACATTTATCCTCGGGGAAGTCGAAGAGACAAGTGACTGTTCACGTCCTGCACGAATATCAAGAGTCATCTATCATTCCCTCAGATCTCAAATCTTCATGTTTAATATTTGTTTATTTACATTAATTTAGGGAGAATATTGTTTTTATTGATTAATATTTCCGTGCCTTGTCTAAAACAGAAGGAGAGTTGTCTTTTCGATAAAACAATGTGTTTATTGGTTTTTATCAATGTGCTGAATATATTTCAGTATTTTATAACTTCCAGTAGATATTATCATAAAACGACATATGCTTTTATGTTTATTCTTTTAGTAACCGCTTGGACAGCCTGCTCTTTTCATTGATTTTTAAAATTTTTAAAATCATCGATGTACATGACACTCACTGTTTAACTTTTCAAAAACTCAACCGTAAACATATTGACACGTATCCCTATGTTTTCACTGACAGCTGTACATTTTGAATATTAACCATCTCTTCTCTCTCATTTCAACTTTTACGATTTCAGACTATTGCATACTAGCTACTGCTTTCTCTCGCATTTATCTACTACAGAATCTACTTTGAATCCATCTTATTTGCAGAAATGGCTGGAGCTTATACACTCAACGCTTACCAAGTCAACTTTGCATCAGTTCTGACCATCAAAGATGAAAAACTTGTTAAGATGTTCAAGGACATTGAAAAATCTGGTCTCAGAAGATTTCGGGAAGCACCCGATATCATCTACAAGACTCCTCTCTTGGATTTCTATGCTAAAGCGACCGTTGAGGATGAGAATATCATTTACTCACAGGAGATGCATCCATAACCATTGATGCTGCACTACTGGGGTCAACTTTCTTTCTTCCATTCTCAGGTACTTTTGAATGTTCTATTGTTTCTAAAGAGGATATGTCTTCTACACTTACCACATTCTCAGCTTCTGGAGAGGAACTCTCTCCCTCTTGCTTCAAGAAGCTTCTGAAGATGGAGTACCAAATACTCGCCGATATTGTGGCAAAGGCGCTTCAGGTAAAGGCTGATACTTTTGATAAACTGACCAAAAAAGTTCAAGTGATGATAGCCAGCACCTCTGAGGTCAAAGTGGATTGGATTTGTTTCATGTTCAAAATAATGAAGGATGTGATAATGAGGAAATGTACTTGTTTTGCTGTTCAGATCAATATGATGTTGAAGAATGCTGATTTTCCACTGACTTCTGAACAGGATGGTTCTTATGTCACAATTGTCGATGCTGATAATTTACTTGCTTCAAGGCCAAAGCCAAATGTGGCTGAATTTGTCGCCCTCGAGAAGGAGATTGGCGATACTCAAACTGAGGCTCAATCCCCTCAGAAGAAGTTCAAGAGGAAGAGAGTAGTTGTCGTGACTGATTCAGACAAGACCATATCTGAAGCGTATGCTGCTCCAACCAAACCCTCACTCACAACCACCCCAAGCAAAAATAAACCCAAAACCATCATTCGTATCAAGAAAATAGCAGCCATTGCTGACCTTGATAATGTCCCGCTGAGACAAGGTTTTCCAGAAGTTATCTCATCAAAACCAGAATCTGTACCCTCCTCAAAACCAGCATCCACCTCTACTGCAACAACTTCAACTTCTTTTCTGGCTCTAAGACACACATCTGGAGTTGTTTTTAGAGAAACACTCGCAGGGTCTTCGGCCTTTGGACCCGTGCTGCATGCATCATCAGACAAAGGCTAGGGAAAACTCACTGAAGAACCACAAATTCATGGCGCCAAGTCATTTGTTCATACTGCTATTGATCTTCACATGGACGAAATTGATAAATTTTTCGGTGAAGGTATTATCTTCTTCGATGATTGGCTTAAGGTTATAGTTTTCCACCCAATCACATATCTAAGAACACCAGGTGCCTACACAAAAATGGTGAAGAATGAAAACAGGTCTTTGCTTCTGCTAAGATAAAAAATGTGATTGAGGCTATCAACAGAAGGAGTTACATCTTTGATCAGCTCAAGTCAAAACCTGGATTCAGTTTTAAAGACTTTAAAGTCTAACTTTGATTCTATGAATCCTACTGCTGTTCAAGACCAGAATGTTATTCAAATTCTGACTGACCGATTGAAAGTGATGAATGAGCAACTTCTTGCTCAAGAACAGGCTTTTGCATAGCCTTTGCAGTACCAAGTAGGTTTTGTCCCAGACATTCTTTATATTAAGCCAGTTGAGGAAAGGACCATAGCTCCTTCAAAAGCTATGGTCTCCACTACTCCTGCAATCCCGACATTGCCTACTCAGTCATCATCTCTTATTTATGTTCGTGAATTGGCTTCAGTTGATGAAGTAATTCAATCTATTGTTCTTGCTGCTTCTACTGCACCAGAAGCAGATCTGGCTGTTGATATGGTACATTCAGAAGCTCAACCAGCAGATCAACCAATGGAAGAATCAGATGCTGCTCCATCCCAATCACTGCCAAAGTTGGAGAAATTTTTTGCTGAACACCAAGCAGAAATGGAAGCTCTTTTGAATATTCCATCTGAATCTATTCTAGCTGTTGAGCCATTGAAGCTGCCCAACCAAAAGAGAGTGCAGCCCCTGAACAAACTACTGTTGCTGGATGAATTTTTGTAGAACAGTCTACTGCTCCATCTGCTTCTCCACCAGAAACTGTCACTTCTACTGCTTTGATTGTCCTTCCTGCTGGTTCACCTGCTCGCATCCCTCATCTTGCAGAGATCAGACAGCGTATGCTAGAAAGAACTCCATCCCCAGAAGACAAATTTGATCTTGAATTTCAGATAGATATTTTGCAAAAAATCTGAACAATCTTTCAGAGATAGTTAAACAGTTGTCTTTTGAACATGCTGGTGAGGTTTAGTTCCACCAAATACTTTCGTGACCCCATCTCTAAAGAGGTCACTCGCACGACAGAATCATTGGCCAAACTGCATGTTGAAACCAGTGTATTCAGGCAAATTGTTCTGTCAAGCCAGGGTAACATCTTGATCGATCAAGCTGATATTATTAAAAATGTCTTTGATCATGATTCGTCGATTCGCTCAGTCTCCAACAAAGTTGAAGCTATGGATTCGAGACTGGAACTTATTGATACCAAGATTGAGTCCCATTCTCAATCTATTCTTGCTCTTAATGAACGAGATTCAAATCAGGCACCATATCTGGAGATGGTGAATCATAGAATTATTACTCTTACAGGACGAGTGGATGACTTACTCACTCAATTTCAAGTCATGATGCAAAAAAAGGGGAAGCAGAAGGCAGGACAGAAAAAGGCAGAACCGGAGGACATCATGCAGAATATTCCTTCAGAAATCAAGATCTTCTGGATGAGGAAATTTTTTTTAGAGATATTGGCACTGATGATTAAATTTATACACTCTTTTGAACTCTTTCGTTTATATACTTATCAATTATCTTGTTATAATTGCTATATGCTTTTTGTTATAACTGTTGTTTTTCATCGTTACTAACATCCAGGTTTTGGCATCACCACAAATGGAGACTTAATTTAATTGTGGTGATGAGAGTCAAAATCAGTAGGACGTGATAGTAAAACCAGAAGACAGTATAATTAGCAGAAGCCCTCGTATCGCTTTAACAGAAGCAGTACTTTTCAAAGTACTTATCGGCTTATAAAAGCAGGATCAAAACTTAGTAAAGCAGAATCAAAACTTATCAGAACTTAACGTCTTTTTCTTGATCGTTACAGTCTTAAATGTTACCGTTACTTTACCTAGTACTAGTATTAATTGCACCATTAATGCTGTACGAAGTCATTTAAAGCACCTTGCCAGTTTAGGTATAAAACAAAGACTGATTATTCTAAAGCATTCTGCAAGACCCTTTTTAGGTATTAAAGCTGATTCTACTCAGAAGTCAAAGAAGCCGTGACGTTGGATTCAAAGATTTCTATATATAAGGATCAAAACTATATAGAAAACAACGATCATTATTTTTATCAAGCAACACATTCTTCCAACGTTATTTTTTGAGCAAATCAAAGAACTACTCGTTATCTTCAAAGCTCAACATACGGAAAAGCAGCGCACTTGTTATATCACTTATCAGATCTTCTGAGATCATATTGTGCTGCTGTTTTGTTGTCTCTTCACAAGATATGCAATTTACTACATCTTGTTGAGAAGAGTCTGTAATTTGGGAAAGAGTCTTTTCCAAAACTTTGTTTTATTCATTATACTTTGTTGTGAAGCTAAGAGTTTCAGTAGGATAAGTGTAAGTCCTACTGAAGTGGGTGTGTACAAGAGTTGTACTGTAATAACCAAAGTCTTTTAGTGATACCTTCTGGAAACAGAAGAATGGGAGACGTAGAAGATTTCGTTTTCTAACTTCCAGAAACAACCACTGTCTATTTCCTACTGTTTTATTGTGTTCACCCAATACCATTAGATTGTTTCCGCACTTATTATTGTGATCTGCTGGATATTTATTAGAGCAAGATGAACTATAATCTCTAACATGATTCTAGCACCCTTTGCAAAAACATCCAACAAAGGAAATAGTTTATTCACCACCCCCATCTAAACTCTATATCGATCCCCAACAGTATTTCTTTCAATTTAATATTTTTTTTTTCTTAGACGTAAATCCGAGCTTTTTGATTTAATTCCTCAATTACAAAACTGTGAAGCGTTTAAATCCTGAATTAATTCAAAATTTAATATTTTCTTCCCAAATTTTAACATAAATTTTTCCTCCTAAAATACCCCCGTGAGCCACGAGCCACCGCCGTGGACCCACGGTTCGAGCCCCTTCCATTCTAAACCCAAAACTCAAACCCTATCCTTCACATCAAGCCACGGCTCCTTCTAACATCGAACCACCCTCGAGCCACCTAGGACCAGACCCTCACCGGTACCTCATGGACACCTCCTGACCTAAGCTAGCCCATAGCCAAGCCGTGCGCTCCCTTCTTTCATTTCCCTTGGTCGCGACAGTCACCAACCGAGCCACCATGGACCACGACTGCACCAGACACAGCCTCGACCTTGAACCATCTTCCCTAGAATTTCATGGACCAACCTAACCTGCCCTAACCGAGTCGCGCCCTTCTTTTCCCTGAACAAGCCGTGCGCGTGCCCTAGGCTCTCCTAAGGTTTGCGCATGGATTCCTTCACCGAGCCAAGAGTCCAGCACATCCTGGACTCCTCCCAACATTGAGTTGTAGCCAGCAGAGGTCCTTGCACACGCCCTGAAGCCGCTGTCCCCTTTACCCGATCCTTAGCCACGAATGAAAAGCTAGAAAACCCTAGGACTATTCCTTCCTCAACCACGCTTCGTTCCAGCTTTCGCGTTGTACCTAAAAAACCTTTTTTTTCGTCCCTTAAACACCTCCTAATGGCAGCGTGTCCTTAGGATTCATAACTATTTTTAAACAAGTGTAAAATACTCAAAAACATTGAAAATATGCATCATATCCTTAAATGATTCATAATCAAATATTTTTCATGCAAAAAGTACATAAAATAAGCATAATATGATTTGAATGGTGCGTCAAAGAAGTTTAGAAGCATGTCTTTGTGTTTTAAAACGCTTGAATATGAGATCGTTGGCGTGAGTTGCGAAGGGGGACGAACGGACGATGAACGACTCTGGATTTTCTCTCCCAAAATCTCGAAATTGTGTGTGTGTGTGGTGTGTGAATTTCAGCTGAATGGTGTCCAAGGAGCCCTAGAAGTCTTTTTTTATAATTTTCGAAAATTGCATGTTAAAGGTTTAAGGTTTTTGGGTTTTTCGCTTAGGTATAATTGAGCCTTATAATCTTAGGTAAATTAGGCCCAATAATTTTTATTTAATTGAAAAGTTAAAGTTTACAATTTTTTTCAAAAATAATATTTTTTTGGCTTTTAAAAGTCTCTCGTTTGACCAAATCGACTTCTCGAATAAAATCTACCACGTCTCGTTAAATAATTTGGGCTCTAACATTTTTAGAAAATTTTAATCATATTTAATCAGATTAATAAGTCTTAAAAATATTGATCAAAAATTATTTATCTTGGTCATCCTCGTTCTTCTTTCTCTAGTCTATTATCGAATATTCTGATAAAATCTTCAATTCTCATGAAATCATGCAATCTAATCATTTAATCATGCACTATGTACTATTTAAGCATTAAAAATAAATCAATTAAAACAATTTAGCAAATTTGCATGCATGTGGTTTTAAGTGGGCCGTTTTTTGAACGTTACAGTATGACATGGTAAACGAGTACCGAAAGCATGCTCTCTCCTTTGAAGAAGCTAAAACAAAGCAAACTAATCCTACAAACTACAAACTGAAATTGATCACTCACAATCAGTTGATCTGTCGAATTTCAAAAAAGAAATTGCTAAGCTGACAACTGAAAAAGATGAGAACCAATACGTGATTCAGCAGTTAAAGTCTGAAAATTTGAGACTAAATGATTTTATCCAGATCTGGAACAAATCATCAGTTACATTGACTGTGAAACATGAATGGCAGAAATTAGTTGGAGATAAAACTGGTTTGGGCTTAACAGCCAGAGCGAATCTTCATCAAGCAGTACAAAGCCAGAACTAAACATGTCCAAATGGAAATACCTTCACTTTGTCAAATCAGTTATCTTACATGAACAACTTGAGCTAAGTAAGCCGGTTGAACAACCGAAGGGAAATATGAACAAGGCTAACAGACATGGGATTGCATATAGTCCAAAGAGCTCAAATGATACCAATAGCTGGTCACCTAAATGGTTCGATTATAATAAGTAGAGCTCAATAAATAGCTATCACAATCACTACTATAACTGTAAGCCAGTTCAGAAAATATATCTGATGAACAACAAGGCAAAAAAAGCTAATACACATCTTGTATCAGCTGCACACAACACAATTTGGAAAACAACAATTGGAAAGTCAGTTCGACTTATCCAAGTCTGAGTTTCTAAATGACTAATTGTAATATTCGCAGAACTAGTATATCAAAACTGAAACTAAAGCTATCAGAGCTTTCAAACTTAAGGACATCAGTTAGAATTTATTACCCAATATAGACCAACTTAACTGATAAGTCGACAAGTTTTACTCCTGATGAGTTGGATATGTCATCAATTGCAATTTGAATTACAGCAGATAAACTGACATTCTGTACCTAAGCAAATCAGTCGGCGCACAACGGTATGATACTGAAAAGGGATCGGTTACGGTGACCGGAAGCGCAACGGAAGTTTAAAATTTTTATTTTTCATGATAAATTTCGACCACCTCTACTATATTGTGTAGAAAATACAACAAACACCAAATAATGTCATACATAGGGTGTTTAGAAGTTTTACCTATCAATCACAAGGATTGATGTATGGCTCCAACTTTGTTGTTAAACAACAAAGCTCTTGAATGGCATGAAGAAATCTACAAGCTTCCTCCTACCTTGAATCTTTCCTTCAAATTAAGCCCACCACCAACTAGGTAGATCCCCTCATATTTTGCACTAGAAAAATATGAGGATTTTTCATTTGAGAAGAGAGTGTTTCTTCAACCATTGAAGAAAGAAAAATTGGAGAGAAAGTGAATAGTATTTTCGGCACTATTCATCCTAGGAGAGAAGGAGAGACATTTTTTTGGTTGTGGGAAAAGTTAAAGTAAAAAGGTTGCATGCCAAGCCTTGGTTATACAAAAAGTTGTCTCCCAACCTTTCACCTCCCATGCATGCATATTATATGGTTTTTATCAAAATAAAAACCATGGACTAAATTTAATTATCTCAAACATATTTGAGACTAATTAAACATTACTTGAATTTACCCAAGTCCCACTAGTTAAATAATTAATTTAAATTGAGCTCTACAAGACTCAATATAATTTAATTAATTCAACACTTGAATTAATTTAATTATTTGGACTCTACTAGGTCCATTAGTGTTTAATTAATTCAACACTTGAATTAATTTAATTTAGTCCATATTAATGTTTATGAAAATCATAATTTTCAAATACATTATTCACTTGGCCAAATTTTAATTTAGGAACACTTCCATAAATTAAAATTTACATTTCTCTCATAGAAGTCATACTTCTATTTTTCTTTACACTTATAAACTCATTTATAAGTCGTTCAACACATTGAACTATTTTCTCCTTTATAGAAGTCATACTTATAATTTTTCTTACGCTTATAAACTCCTTTATAAGCCGTTCAACACATTGAACTATTTTTACTTCTCAACGGGATCTAGAAAGCTAGTACTTGTGTGGCCCTTAATGATTCATTGATACAACTAGCCGTGGGTTCACATCTCCATGTGATTCGGACTAAACATGTCCTTATATGAGCATACCCCAATTGCTCCATTCTTACTTATCAACTCCTTGATAAAAAGAATGTCAGAACTCAAGTCTGATAGTACCCAACCAATCATGTTAAACGCCTAGCAGCATCGCTTACATGATTCCCTAGGTATCAAATGATAGTGCCTGCAAGAACCATTCAATTATGGTTAGCGTACAGTACGGTCCCTTCAACTCATATATCCCGACCGATTCGACAACCATTGGTATATCGAGAGTTGTCAATGAATCGATACTATGTGTCATGTCGTAGTTGCATCGATGGTGTAATCTATGAAACCCCTTTCATAATTACCACCATACTCTGGCCAGAGATTTCAACCTACATACACATGATAACACATAGGATATCCATACCCGAAGGTAAGCGGTGAATCCCCGACTACAATGCATCGACTCCTATGTGTTTCGATAGAACACCCAACCTTGCCACCTGATGACCCCATGAGAGTCGGTAAACAAGTCAAAGTGTAATTCTAGCACATAGAGTCTCAATGTTGTCCCGGGTCATAAGGACTAATGGTGTACAACCATAAACCAGGACGTTTCCACTCGATAAATGAGAACCACTTGGAAAGTCCTTTAATGGAGGGTTGTTCAGTGCACTCTACCAGGAGCACCTATCTGCATGCTCGGACATCACAATGTCCCCTACCAATGAAACATGGTACTCACATCGCAGATACTAGTCTCTAACTCGAGCGGCCTATATCCTTCTTAGTGGCGGCTGAATCGACTAGGAACCGTTTAGAATATACAGTATTCCAAATATGAGTTTCATGATACTCATCATATGAGCATCTCATATTCTTTCTACCATTTGTATATTCAAGGGCTTTATCTATGCAACTAACATGGGTATACAGATAAAGATGTGCCAAAATAATAATATCAAATATTACTAAAATAAAGATTGCTTATACATAGAGTTTCATTGTGAACACTCGGCCAACACTTGGCTCGACGGGCACCTACTCTAACAGATACCTCGTACTATTGTCAGAAAAATGCCTGCATGGACAAAAAGACGACTCAACGGATACCATTCTTAAATGCATTTAATATTACCATTGGAATCAAAGACTATAAATAGCTAAGAAGTTCAGTTGTGGGAAAAAATTGATTTTCACGAGAATATCGTTATACACCTACTCAAGACCACTCAATTATCAAGTCAGTTCTGATTCATTTTAAAGCTCACATCCAGTTTGCAAATCGCAAATTCAGCTCACACTTCATTAATTTATTCGTAGCAATCAGACATGCTATTATTTGAGCAATTAAGTTATTAATTAATAAGTTTAGAAGAAGCTAAGAGTTTAAATTTGACAGTATTTATGAAAAGACCTCGACATTTTTTTCTTTTCATAAATCATAAAATTGAAAATACTAAATAATATAACTTATCATACTTTAAATCATAATAGTTTAACATTTGAAATCTTGAATGCATAAAAATCCTAAATGTCAACTAACCAAAAATCATACCACGACCTTTAAAAGATCATTTAATAATTAAAACATAAAAATATCTCTAATAAATCAGTGAAAACAATCTTTAAAATCTTTTATCTAATGACTCAGCACGTTTTAAACATGAGTATCAAATAATACATATATAATCACAAGCATTTAAAAATTATATTTTTATTTAAAATAGCTTTTGAAAATAAATAAACCATTTAAAATAGCTTTAAGCATAAATATATCTTTTAAAATATCTTTTGAGCATAAGTAAATCATATATCATAAAATCATTTTAATCGTAAAGCTTTCAATCTTTTATCATTTGGGGTGAAGTTTGATCCTTGAAAGTGACTGACTTTTATCCTTTGGTCGACTGATCAGTCTTCAGGTCTACATGGCCCATGGGGTGGGCACTAGGCTCCACCATGAAATAACGATCGTCGGGATCCCTATGGAGCCTTGTCCCGTAAACGGGATCCCTCTCTGGGCCTTGGCCCGTAAACAGAGTCCCTCTCGGGCCTTATTTCTCACGATATCCCCACAACTTCTGTAATGCCCGAGATTTAATCATTTTAATCAGACGTTGATTAATTGATGTAATTATAGCCGGGCCAGTTCGAGATAAGATTTGAGCAAGTATATGAAATTAGACAATTTGGGCGAAAGTGACTCGCCCGGGCGGACGTCTTTGACCGCCCGAGCGAGAGTGCCTAGGAGAAGAGGGCCGAGAGTCACTCGCCCGGGCGGATGTTTTTGACCGCCCGAGCGAGGCTGCTGGAATGGGCGAGGGCCGAGAATTACTCGCCCGGGCGGCAACTTTTGACCGCCCGAGCGAGTAACGTGTAGCTTGAAAGGCGAGCCACTTGCCTTGCATGCGAGATGGATATATATATATATACATGCAAAGCAACATTCAGAAAGAAGAAAACGGAAAGTCAGAGGAAACTTTGGTTCTTTGATTTTAGAATTCGATTCGTGAGAAATCCGTCCGTTAGATTTTAAATCCGACTTCGGTACCGTGCTCCTAGCAACGCAGGCTACGCAAGGACGTAAGTTTTATTACGTTTAGACAAGATTTGATTTTATGATATTGTCAGAATTGCATATGATTCAGATATAGCGTTTCTACTACCGTAGATATTGTAGAATCGAAGTCAGATTTAGAAACAGATTGTTTAGAGAATTGTTATGAATTTTAGAGTTGATTTGATTGAGATTGCTATCAGAATTATGCTGTTATTCATTTTCAAGTGTACAGATACTGAAGTTATAGATTGTACTGAGATTTATTAGGAATTCTGGTAGTGTAATTGTGATGTTAAGATTGACGGGGTTATTCAGACTTGTATTATTATACCGTCGAAACATCAGTTGGTACAGATTGATCAGATTCAGTATTGGTTTCTTTATCTCGTGATATTGTTGATGTGATCAGATTTTTGTACTGAATTGGGTATTGATCAGAACAGATTGTGTTTTGAGCTACACATTGATACAGTGTATTTATTCTGGTCATTTCAGATTGAAGATGGACAGACTGGACTTCGAGAATTCTTCTTCCTCAGACGAGGAAGATAAAGGTATAATTCATGTGATATATGGGAAGTCACAACTCAAATCAGATTAATTTGAGTTTCCCAACAAAATCACATACTAGACTGTTCTTTATATTTTGACATGTTTATGCTTTGATTTCAGAATTGTATTCAAGCATGTATGATCAGTGTGATATTCAGATATGAATATGATTATACGTTGTTTACATATTGATATTCATTGCATCTAAGATAGGAGAGTCTTTGACAGGCATTGTCAAATAGCTAGACGTTTCGGTGTATCTCAGCATAGGAGTAGGTATTACTCTTATTGCCGCCGTTGATACAGCTCAGACCGAAGTCTAGGAATGAGACGTACACTATCCCGATTGGAGGGTAGGTAGTGACGTCTTATTCACAACGGGATCCCTAGAGTTCTAGTCGAGTCAAGTCTAGACATGATTTGATTAGGACTGCATGCTTATATGGATGTGGTTCCTAGATCATGGGGCCCATCGTTATTGCTTTCAGGCATGATAGCATGTTTATATGATTTAGATGGTTTTATAAATGTTTATCTGATTGGATTTGCATGCTTATTTGATTTAATTTCATAGATCATGAAATATATTGATTTTATACATGATGGCATGTTTTATGAACTAGTTGTTTATATATATGCTTACCATGTTTTATACTGGGATTTATTCTCACCGGAGTTATCCGGCTGTTGTCTTGTTTTGTATGTGTGCATGACAACAGGTGGGGCTGGATCAGGGTCGAGATGACGATGAGAGAAGACGAGTTAGCGTGGTGATTCCGGACTTACAGTAGACGTGGTTTTATTACTTGAATTTAGTAGTTGAACCTTAGATTAGATTATTGTATGTTAATACTGAAATGTATTTTATACAGATATGTATATTATTAGATGCCATTACCTTCCGCATTTATATTTTAAAAAAAAAGAAAAATTTTTAGACCCTGTTTATCAGAACTGATTAATTAAATCCCAACGATGATTAAGAAAATGATTAGCGTCCGGGTCCCCACAACAGGTGGTATCAGAGCGATAGATCCTTTAAAGGTAGATAATCAGAGCTGATAGTTCCTTTAGCGATAGATGTTTTAGAGATAGATCTTTTAGATTGAGATAGTCAGAGTTGATAGATCTTTTAGACTGACTTAGATTAAGATAGAAGAGAATGAGCGGGGTAGAGGAATTTTCTTTCCTTGCATGTCTGTGCTAGCATGAGATTGATTTTCATGTTGATTGACATTGTGATGCTAGCATGAGACTATATGTTACTGCTTTAAGATACATGCTTACCTGATTATATGATTTGAATTGGTATTATGTATTTTAAATACGAATCGGATCGGATTCATGACCAGCAGTAAGATGGTCAGGAAAAGATTTGGAACAGATTTGTGGTATGGGATTACTGATGTTTTTGGTAATCAGATATAGCTCCCCGCAGAATTCCAGAAAAAGGCAGTACGTCATATGATCAGACAGATAGAACAGAATCTCAGATAGATGTGGCAGAAATTCAGATGGAAACACAGTTACAGAGGTTTCAGTCGTTTCAACCGCCAATTCTAAAGGGAACTGAGACGTCAGTAGATTGTGAGAAATGGCTAGAGGAGACAGAAATGTTATTTGAATTCCTGAATTTCACATTTGAGTGTAGAATTAGGCTTATTGAGAACCAGTTGCAAGAGACTGCTAGAAGATGGTGGTTACTCACCAAAGGAGCCTTAGAGCAGAGTCGTTCAGTGATCACGTGGAAGACCTTTAGATTTGAATTTTATCAAAGATTCTTCCCTACCTCATATAGACAGGATAGAAGTGCAGAATTTGCAAACCTGAGACAGGGTCCTTTGAGTGTTGATGAATACTTGGCACAGTTCTTCACACTTCTACGTTTTGCTCCTCTTGTGGCTAGAAATGATGATGCTATGTCTAGCCAGTTCATTCAAGGATTGAATCCAGAAATACGTACGTTGGTAAATGTAAAGCAATCAAGTAATTTTGCGGATACCTTGAATAGAGCTAAAAGAGCAGAAACGGTTCTGATAGGACAACAGGGAGCATCGTATGTTCTTCCAGAACAGACTGCACAGCAACTGCCTTCCAGAATAGAGACTGGCAGTCGTAGTGGTAAGGAAAAAGAACCATTGAGAATTCAAAAGAAACAGTTCAAGAAGTTAGGAAGTGATTCCTCTAGTTCTAGCAGTCCTGGTCCGAGCTATACCGGAGTGTATTGTAGGACTTGCGGAGGGAGACATTCCCCAGAGCAATGCAAAGGAGTGCTTGGTAGGTGCAATATCTGTAAGCAGACGGGACACTTTGCTAAAGTTTGTCCTCAGAAACATTTTCGAATATCTTAAAGAGCAGAGCCATTAGTGGTAATGACTGAGAAACAACCCAGAAACTACAACAGGTACTATTCTTTATGATTCTATTGCAGATGTATTGATATATACTAATGCATTCTTCATGAGTATCTGTGATTGAGTAGCATGGTGATATGCTAGATTTATGGGGTCTGTTTGTGCTGTAGTATCGATTTCCTTACTGTTTGGAGGAATATGTTGATATCAGAGATTTCTGTGTCATGTTATATACTACAGTAGAATGAAACCGGAATTGGGCTAGATTATGATGTACTTGTGTTATATGATTTCGATCTCAGTATTGATATATATGCTAAACAAGTACAAAAAATTAAGATCAGATCTAGTTGATAAATGAGGATTCTAGATCCAGAATTCCTTAGATCATTGTACTGTTTATGACTCGATTAGTACAGAAATGAATAGATAGCATCCTTATGTATTCAGTAGATCCACTGAAATCGAGTCTAGCAGTAACAAATGTGCTAGTAATCAAATAGTTGACTGGTGTTGGCCTAGATAGGATGTCAGATGTGTTTTATATCAGAATGAACTGAAAGAATTGACAGATTAAGGTATGGGCTGAAGAATCCAGTTGATTACATATTTCTCTTGAAGACATTTCAGTTCTGTTTCTAGATTGACAGATTATGTGTTCAAGGGTAGTCTGAAGAATAATGCTTATTATATCTATGATTTCGGGATATATCCACAGCATCTGATTGTTTATATTGAATAATTGAGGACGGGGTTAAATATTCCGAGAATTGTGATTATTGTATACAGCAATGAGTCAGGTATGAGTCCGAATGCAGTTATTGATACAGGTTTATATTCAGACTATGCGGTATCAGGAATGTCAGAATTAGCAGAATGTCAGATATGTCAGAACTTTCTTATCTGATTTGGACAGATTATCTTATTCTGATTATCTTCTTCTTGTATTGTTTTATGTCTGCTGAGTATTGTTATGATTCTAAATCAGTATTTGAGACATCTTATATTGGTTGGGAGTATATTCTATTTGCAGATGAGATATAGCAGTTGATCTGGGCAGTATGAAGATTAGTCAGCCAGCCAGAATCTATTATGTTATGAGTTTTCTTAAACTCACTAGATCTGTATAGGTTCTTTCTATTCAGAATTTGATGTTATTGGGAGTCAGTGTGTGATGCAGACTAGTGTAAACAGTTTAGAAATGTAACCAGAATGTTCAGAACTGTATTTTGTTGATCAGATCAGTATAACAGCTATGTAATTTGTGTTTTGTATAAGACCGATTATCGTGTTATATCAGAATGTTTCAAATTATTACAGCTTTTGGTATTGATAGTCAGAGCCGAATACCAGGTAGGTATTTCTTATTTATTTTTATGTTATTAACTGGTTGTTTATACCGGATAGTTCGAAGCTGAAGCCACAGGTAGTGTCAGACATGCACAGTAAGGGATTCAGTTTTTATTCAGATGATTCAAAAGGTATGATATTCGAACAGATAGTGGTGATATAGACAGATTTGATCAGTGGTAACAGAGTTTGTACAGAAATATGGGCAGAAAGTGTACTGATATGTCTGAATCACTAACAAAAGAAGCCAGAAAGCTAGGAATCAGAAGATGATTACCGACTTAGGGTATTCCTGACTAGAAATGGGAATACATTTCTATAGCTTTTGTAATGAAATTACCACCATTTTCTGCAGATTGGGATATGGTATGATCGTGATTGATAGATTGTTCAATCTATATCAAGTAGGTTGTATAAGAAGATGTACAACCAGAACTATATGACAGAGATCACTGTCAAAGAAATAATCATATTGATGTGATGGTGATGAAGTTTGCACTTATGGTAGGTTATATCATAAGCTGTTTCTCTCAGACTTGTTACAGATTGACAGGTAGTCAGCGTGTAGTAGTCAGATATTGAAAGATATTGATAGAACTCTAGTGCGGGATGTTAGCACTAGTTATCAAGATAGTGCAGAAGGAATAGAGGTAGGAAACCAATGTCGGATGATGACGATTGGTATTTGAAACCTATGTTGGAATATGTCCTTGATTGGAGTAAACAGATGGAATAGCAACTACAGGTGGTATTGCTTTGTTATGGATTGCAATTGGCGTATACGGGTGTTGTATAGCCAGTAATATGGGATTGATTCGGCTAATGAAATGAGGTTAGATGTTAAAGTCTGTTATACATTTCTTCTGATGGAGTTGGATTGATTGTTTGTGAGTTCGAGGACGAACTCAGTTCTAAGAGGGGGAGAAATGTAATGCCCGAGATTTAATCATTTTAATCAGACGTTGATTAATTGATGTAATTATAGCCGGGCCAGTTCGAGATAAGATTTGAGCAAGTATATGAAATTAGACAATTTGGGCGAAAGTGACTCGCCCGGGCGGACGTCTTTGACCGCCCGAGCGAGAGTGCCTAGGAGAAGAGGGCCGAGAGTCACTCGCCCGGGCGGATGTTTTTGACCGCCCGAGCGAGGCTGCTGGAATGGGCGAGGGCCGAGAAATACTCGCCCGGGCGGCAACTTTTGACCGCCCGAGCGAGTAACGTGTAGCTTGAAAGGCGAGCCACTTGCCTTGCATGCGAGATGGATATATATATATATATATATATATACATGCAAAGCAACATTCAGAAAGAAGAAAACGGAAAGTCAGAGGAAACTTTGGTTCTTTGATTTTAGAATTCGATTCGTGAGAAATCCGTCCGTTAGATTTTAAATCCGACTTCGGTACCGTGCTCCTAGCAACGCAGGCTACGCAAGGACGTAAGTTTTATTACGTTTAGACAATATTTGATTTTATGATATTGTCAGAATTGCATATGATTCAGATATAGCGTTTCTACTACCGTAGATATTGTAGAATCGAAGTCAGATTTAGAAACAGATTGTTTAGAGAATTGTTATGAATTTTAGAGTTGATTTGATTGAGATTGCTATCAGAATTATGCTGTTATTCATTTTCAAGTGTACAGATACTGAAGTTATAGATTGTACTGAGATTTATTAGGAATTCTGGTAGTGTAATTGTGATGTTAAGATTGACGGGGTTATTCAGACTTGTATTATTATACCGTCGAAACATCAGTTGGTACAGATTGATCAGATTCAGTATTGGTTTCTTTATCTCGTGATATTGTTGATGTGATCAGATTTTTGTACTGAATTGGGTATTGATCAGAACAGATTGTGTTTTGAGCTACACATTGATACAGTGTATTTATTCTGGTCATTTCATATTGAAGATGGACAGACTGGACTTCGAGAATTCTTCTTCCTCAGACGGGGAAGATAAAGGTATAATTCATGTGATATATGGGAAGTCACAACTCAAATCAGATTAATTTGAGTTTCCCAACAAAATCACATACTAGACTGTTCTTTATATTTTGACATGTTTATGCTTTGATTTCAGAATTGTATTCAAGCATGTATGATCAGTGTGATATTCAGATATGAATATGATTATACGTTGTTTACATATTGATATTCATTGCATCTAAGATAGGAGAGTCTTTGACAGGCATTGTCAAATAGCTAGACGTTTCGGTGTATCTCAACATAGGAGTAGGTATTACTCTTATTGCCGCCGTTGATACAGCTCAGACCGAAGTCTAGGAATGAGACGTACACTATCCCGATTGGAGGGTAGGTAGTGACGTCTTATTCACAACGGGATCTCTAGAGTTCTAGTCGAGTCAAGTCTAGACATGATTTGATTAGGACTGCATGCTTATATGGATGTGGTTCCTAGATCATGGGGCCCATCGTTATTGCTTTCAGGCATGATAGCATGTTTATATGATTTAGATGGTTTTATAAATGTTTATCTGATTGGATTTGCATGCTTATTTGATTTAATTTCATAGATCATGAAATATATTGATTTTATACATGATGGCATGTTTTATGAACTAGTTGTTTATATATATGCTTACCATGTTTTATACTGGGATTTATTCTCACCGGAGTTATCCGGCTGTTGTCTTGTTTTGTATGTGTGCATGACAACAGGTGGGGCTGGATCAGGGTCGAGATGACGATGAGAGAAGACGAGTTAGCGTGGTGATTCCGGACTTACAGTAGACGTGGTTTTATTACTTGAATTTAGTAGTTGAACCTTAGATTAGATTATTGTATGTTAATACTGAAATGTATTTTATACAGATATGTATATTATTAGATGCCATTACCTTCCGCATTTATATTTTAAAAAAAAAGAAAAATTTTTAGACCCTGTTTATCAGAACTGATTAATTAAATCCCAACGATGATTAAGAAAATGATTAGCGTCCGGGTCCCCACAACTTCATATATCATATATAATATATTTTATCATAGTCAATTCACATCCTTCGAAAAAATATTTTTCATTTTCCTTTAAAAGCGCAAAATATCATCTTTCCAAAAATAACATTTTAATAGTAAAAACCGCACATCTTTATTATAAATCATAAAATATCATAATCTCATCAAAATCATCATTTTAAATCATTTAACATGCATTATGATCCTTCGGGACGCTGCCAAGATTTTGCGCATTTTTCCAAGTGTAAAATGACCGTTTTGCCCTTAAACGTAAAAATTCTCGATTTTATTTTTTTCTTACTTTTAATGGCATGGGCTTATCTCAAATAATTATTTAAGCTTAAATATAATTTTTCGTAATTTTTATTCGGATAAATTCGAGGCTTTTCAATTAATTCTTCATTAACGATTTGTGAGACGTTTAATTCCCAGATAAACTCAAAATTTAATATTTTCTTCTCAAATTTTAAACATAGACTTTTTATTACCTAAAATACCCTCTTGAGCCATGAACCACACCCATGGACCCATGGTTCCAATTTTTATTCTTATTAATTCAAAATATGACCCTTATGTGAACAACCCGAGCCATCTCCCAATTTACTCGAGCCATGGTCGAGCCACCTCGAGCCAAACCCGAGCCAACCCACCTAGACACCATCCTGACTAACCCTGACCCTTGGACCTAGCCCCTAACTCACGCACAAGCCCAGCAACCAAGAACCAGATCTGCGCACAAGCTGCTAACTCGCGTCTAAGACTCCTAGCTAGCCCACTAAGAATCTTCCAGTCGAGCCACCATCGAGCCACCTGACCCTAACCGACCCTGGACCATGCCCAGAGCCAACCAATCCCAACCCAGACCCTTTAACCCAAGCAGCGAACCACTTGAAGCAAGAACAAGCTGCGCGCACACGCTAGCTGCTTCCCTCACGTTTGCTCGAGCCAACCCTTGACCCTCTTACTTAGACCCTATAGGACCAACCACGAGCCACCCAGCCGTAGCAGCGAGCCCCCATGGCTGCTGCTGCCCTCATAAACCACGCGAGGAGTCCTTGCTCTAAGGGTCTCCTCCTAGGCTGCAACCAAGGAGTCCAAGCCATGCTAGGACTCTTCCTAGCCCTGAAACACGACACTAGCCAAGCCCCAACCAGCCCTGGCCAATCCCCAAGTGATCATGCACCCTAGCCAACCCCATGACTCAAGTGCAACCCCGAACAAACCATCGGTCATCTCCTCTTGTTTCCCTCGGTTTTCCAGCTTGTTTCCCCTTTAAAAATTGTCATGTTTTAACCGTATTTCATCATTTATTGGTAGATTACTCATTTTGAATCATAACGTTTTTCATATTTGCTAAAAACATCGTATTTTGAAAATAAACGTCCTATCGTAAAATATTCAAACAACTATTTGTTTCATGCATAAACAATTAAATCATACATATTATGATTTGATTAATGTTTAAAAGAGTTTAGAAAAACATGCCTTTGCATTTATAACGCTTGAATAGACGATCGTTGGCGAGGGTGCAAAATTAGAGGACCGAACGACGAAGAATCCTAGCCTTTTCTCCCTTCCCTTATTTCGAAAATATGGTGTGTGTGTGTGTGTGTGTATGGGTGTGTATTTCGCTGAATCAAGGTTGAATTGTGGTGTTTTGAAAGCCTAGATAACATATTTATAAATTTAATCAATATGTTAATGGGCTTTGGTTTTGAGCTTGCAAGCTTAGGAGCAATTGAGCCTACTTAAATAATTAAATTAAGCCCAATAACTCTTATTTTAAAACATAAAATTTTATAAAATTAGTTTCCAAAAAATAATATTTTTGATATTTTAAAACTCCTTGTTTGCCCAAAACCGGTTTCTCGGGAAAAATCAAGCTTGACTCGTGAAATAATTTGAACTCTAACATTTTTAAATCATTTTTAATCATATTTGGAAGCCTTGTCATTATTTAATGAAAAATAAATAATCTTGTCTTGGTCGTTCCCGGTCTCCTTTTCCCTGCCTATTATCGAATATTCGGGTAAAATCCTTCAATTTCATGTAATCATGTCATATAATCATTTATTCATGCAATCATACCTTTAATCATATAATAAATATCATGCAAGCATTTAAAAGCAATTAAATAAAACAATTAAGCAATTAAAATAAGTTGAATGCATGTAGTTTATGTAAGTTGGTTTTTCAGACATTACAATTTAAGTCCAATTTGAAGTTAGTTATTATCTCTTGTTGTATTAATCAAAGGTTTTTTTTAAGCGTAAACAAATCCTTGAAATAGAAGGAGTGACATATGAATATGTGAAGTCTCCGAAAATACAGAAAAATCTTCTTGTTCAATTTTTCTTATTTAATATTTCGTAACTAAACATTAAGTTTTTCAGTATCCAAGCAAAAAATATTCAAATATATACTTCAATTTATTTCCGCATTATTTTTAGTTAACTGATTGATATCGACATACATGATTTCGAGATCAGTTCCTCAAAAAATTGACTCACTTTAGAAAAAGAATTCAAAAACTTAAAGTGTTTTATTCAACTCCCTTCTAAACACTTTATCTGAGTTAATCTATCCTAACAGAGATTATGGTTTTTATTTAAAAGTATAAATTATTATTAATTCACATTTAAATTATTTTAATTCATCAAAATTAATAAGCATAAATAATATTTATTTTTTTAAAATAAAATTTAATAAATCGAGTAAAAAAATATCATGAATAAAAAAAAATTAAATTATTTGATTTTTATTCATGACTTATAATTTTTTTAAATAAGTTATTCATATATTATTTTTTTTGAAAATAAAGTGCATTAATGTAAATTTCTTTAGTCGGAAAGAATAGTAATTTATCATAACAAATAAACAAAGCCTATGAGCAAAGTTGACGGATCGGTGATCTCCTCGTTTTATAGCTCTAATGATTATGGTATAAGGAGTGATAATATAATTAGAGCAAAGCTGAGGGTTAAATCGCTAATTTCTTTTTATGAAAACGGGGGACCTGTGGAAGGCCTTGTCATGCGGAGTTCGGCTTCGACAGAGCAGGCGAGAATTATGATAAAACGCCAAAATCTGCTATTCAGAAGTCACTTCGGTTCTTCCTTCACTCCGCTATTCACGACAACAGTAAGAATCATGTTTTAATCAACTGCACTTTACCTTTTGGGATTTTTCTTATTTGTTGTTTATTCTGTTTTTCCAGCTCATGTTGGCATGAAATTTCGGTGATATCTAACTGTTATGGAGAAATTTTACCTTATTCCGAGTATTCGGAATTGATTTTGAGTGATTTTGAAGTTATTGTAGCAAACTGTGTTAAATCGCTTCCGTTTAATTTTGTCATAATATATGTTATAATTAAATTTGTTTATGTGGTCTGTCTATGCATGATTATAGTTTTTGCCCCCTGATTTTTCCTTCCGTGTAGATGCTGTTGCAAATTTTGAAATGCAAACAGGCAGAGTGTTAAGAGGGGGAGACCAATACTTTGCAACATTCATACCTGAAATTTTGAGTGAGTGGAGGGGGTGGAACATATATTTCAAAAGAAATGACACCAGATTTTTGATTTACCCACAGATCTACCTCTCTTTTGATGCTTTCAATTAGACGATATACAACCGATTAGGATTCGCCATTTTGAAAAGTTTCTTTGAATGTCATTATTTCTTAGTGGATGCATGTGGGGCGTTTTTTATGGCCTCGAAGATTATCTAATATTTTTGTTTCTGAAACAAGGCAGTCTTAGATTCGTGTCCATACTTCATTCTTTTTCTCCGAGTATGAAAGTAACTGCATTTGTTTGTGTTTGACAACAGTTTTCCTTGTAATTTTACGAGAACCCAATAACCTTCACATGGTGTAGTGCAAATATATCTTGTCCGCCTATGTTCTATATTGTCTTTCCTCTCTGCAGTGGATATTGATAAAGGATGCGAAGCAGTTGAAATCAAGTTAGGAGGAAATGGGTGTGATGTTGAATCAGAAGGAAGCTTTGAGGAATTAAATGAAAATGATTTTTTTGATGCTAAGGACTTGGAGGGAAGTGAAGTTGCAGAACCGTGCGTAGGCATGGAATTCGAATCGGAAGATGATGCAAAGAGATTTTATAATGATTATGCCCTGAGAGTAGGATTTGTTGTACGCATTATGCAACGCCGTCGTTCAGAGATAGATGGTAGAACTCTTGCTAGGCGTCTTGGATGTAACAAACAGGGGTTTTCTCCTAATGTGAAAGGCAAGATAGGGCCAGGAAGAAAGGCTCGGCCTAATGCACGTGAAGGTTGCAAAGCAACAATACTTTTTAAGATGGCGAAATCTGGAAAGTGGGTTGTTACTAGATTTGTGAAGGAGCATAACCATCCTCTGGTCGTGACTGTTCATGAACATACAATGGTGGTATGCCTTCAACTTTTATATTTTCGCTTTTCTGGTCATTACATGCCTTTTATTTTTTTTCTTTTTTTGAGAAATATATTCCTTTCTATATTTCCACTGAATTTGAGAAGATTTATGGCAGAAGTTTCCAGAGTTGACAATTTTTTTATGAGTTCAATGATGTGTCAAATTTAGGCGAAGATTTGAAGTTTGAACCAACACAGGAAAAAAATGAGTTTAGCTGCTGTTTGTTAGTACAGTCGAAAATACCCAAGAATAGAGAAATATTAAGGAGCAGAAAAGAAAATTTGAATTATTTCCAAACTGGAGAGATGCAAGTACATCATTTAGTGTGTGTGGGTGAAACAGTGAAAAAGCATATGCAGTCTAAAAGACAAAATTAAGAATAATTGTAAAATGGCAGTTGGTGTAATCCAAGGTACGTAACTTTTGAAATCACTTCAATAATAAATAATGCCTTGCCCCATTTTTCGCAGATATGTATGTTGAGGCAAGAATCAATGCATGGATTAGCTGTTAAACCTCTGTCCTGTTTCTTTGTGCTCTATTAGTCCCATCCTTCACTTTCTGAATAAAATATAACCTGTTGGTTTGTTTTTTTTGGTTATATCTATTGAGGATACCATTCTAGTCAATTTTGAATTTATGTTAAATTTGTGACACCAACTTCCTACTATATTATATACGTCCACATGAACTCATGCATGCCCATGTGCATGTGTTGTCCACATCTATGGATGCTTGTAAGAACACCATGTGCTCATTATACTAGTTAATGGGTAATGTGTGTTATAGGATGCATGGCACATGTTATATCAATTAACGGATAACATGTGTATTATAGGCTCAATAAATTGAACCCAATTTATTTTAGACCTGTCTATAGTTGAAATATAAGATGACATGCTTTAGGGGAGTGGATGAGTTCATGGGAGGGACAAAAAGAATAAATATGGGCTTTTTTATGCAGTAGATAATCGATCCAGCATTTTATTTTGTTAAGGGAGTTCCCCCATGAGCTAGGGAAAAGAGAAATCGCTCTCCTTTGTTGACGCCTTGGGGCCATAATCTTCAATGTTGAAAATTTTAGTCTCTATTTTTATTCTTTATATTTCAAGAAATGCATATACTTGGAGGGACTTCTTTCCGTTTTTGTTTGATCTTGATTAATTTGGGCTTGCCAACAAAGTACTGGTTCAGGATAAACTCAAGAAGACTATGATGTCTATAAGTTCTGACTGTGATGAGCAGCTATTTCACATGTAATATGTCCATTATTTTTTATAGCTAGAATTGCTTGGAGAACTTGCATTGACATATATATATTTATATATATATATATATATATATATGGACATCATGTGTTTATATCACACAGGAGATAACAATCATTTTTTTCTCCCAGGTCACCATATAATTTCTTGTAAAGTTAGTGTACCAGAGAATCTACATTAAGTTTTTGACCAAATAGCCGAAAACTGAGGGCTATTACTTTTTCTTTAGCTTTATGTTTAGGTTGTGTTTGTGTTCATATATATCATGTTGCAAGGAGGGGATAAAACATTCTCAGTTATTCGAACTTAAATGCACAATGATTATTATTATTTTCCTTTCTCTGCTGAAATATTTGTGGGTGGTTTAGAAAGAAGATAAAAAATCAGTAGGATTTGAGTATGTGAGAGACACAGGCAGTATTTTTGCATGTTGGATACCATATAAAACTTGGGAAAAAATTGGCTACCGAGCAGGTAATGGGATATAAGATGTAAATAGTAATATATAACAACTCAACCACGTGATATGCGTAGGGATGTAAACGATCCAAACCAAGCCGAACAGTATCAGGCTTGAGCTGGGCTCGTTTAAGATTAATTCAAGCTCGAGCTCGAGCTCGAGCTTGATTCAAGCTTTTATCATCTGGCTTGAGTTTGGCTCGTTTAAGATTGATAGAGCTCGAGCTCAAACTCGAGCTTTATTCGAGCTTTTATCATCAGGCTAGAATTCGACTTGTCTTGAAATTACTAAACTTGTGGAAAACTCGAGTTCGACTCGTTAAAAGCTCGTTTATCATGTTAATCAAGCCGGGCTCGAGCTTGGTTTATTAGTAGCTCGTTTATCATATTTAACAAGCCTGACTTGAGTTCGGTTCGTTTTCGAGCTCGTAAAACATACAATTGAGCTCGAATTTGAGCTTGATTCGAGCTCGCGAGCCTATTAACGAACATGTTTGCGAGCTCACGAGCCGAATACGCTTAGGCTTGAGTTTGGTTTTATTAAGTTGTCGAGCTCAAAATCAAGCTTGAGCTTGGTTTGATATGATTAACAAACGAACTCAAACAAACTTTTTATCGAGCCGAGCTCCGAATAGCTCGCGAACGGTTTGGTTTGTTTACATCCTTAGATATGCGTTTGTACGTCTCTTGTGCATATAATAACACAGGTTTGGTTTATAATGGCCGTAGCGTATGAGAATCAGATTGTGGGATGATCTGGAATATACTGGATGATTTTACAAATTTATCCTTATCCATCCCCTTTGTATTTTCCTGAGTTGAAAGCTATATTGGCAACATTTATTTGATATATTGAGGTAAAATATTCGAAAGGTCTTTCTACTGATATATTCTAGTTTCTAAGAGTTTCTTGTTTCCAAACTCATTGACGCAGCGTGACAAGGACAAGAAAATCCAAGAACTCACTCAAGAACTGCAGCATCAAGATCAGCTATGCGCAGAATACCGAGAAAGACTACTAAATCTCCTGGCGAATGTCGAGAAGGAAGCCGATCACTTGTCTTCTAGAGTTCTATCAGTTGTTGAAAGCGTGCGAAAAGCAGAAGCTGAAGCACTTATGATGTTCAGTACAGAGTCTTTGAAAATGTGAGAGGAGCATTGGATGAGGTCCCTATGCTTATCACCAAGTAATTATAGATAGCCTTACAAGTTTTAGTTTCTGTTTTATGTTTACTTCAAAATCGGGTTGGTGTTGTGATCAGAATGGGAGAGATATGATGCATACAATGTTGCTGCATTGCGATTGGACACCCAGACGAAGATTAAACCAGCATTTTGCAAATAATTGAAATTGGGGTATGATTTATTGCATGTAAATTTTTTGTTTATATTGACGTTACGAAAACAAAGCAATATTGGTTTGTATTTTTATTACGGGATAAGAATTATAGGGGTACGTGAGATGCGACATATCTTCTTTACGAAATGGGAAGAAAATAACATAATCATAATGTAAAAGTCAGTTTAAGCCGTGTTTAATGTCGCTTAAAGTTTAATATGTTAATCCTCATATTTTATTATTATTATTGTTAATAAGAATCTAGATAATCGAGATAAATTTAGTGTCTTGATCTCAAATTGTAGTATGATTATACATTAATTTTCTTAACTTTATTTTATTACTTTTAATTGTAGTATGATCTCTTTTTAATTTTCATTAATTTTTACAATCATAAATAATAGAAAATTTAAATGGGCATGAAGAATGTTCAAAGTTATATGGTTTTGAAATGGTAGAAACTCATAGTATAAAAATTATTATTTAGACAATAAAATTCTGAATAATGTGTATTAGATAGAGCATATGATATTTGATAAATAATAAAATATGGTCTATTACCTTCTTTCATTAGTATTTTTTATTTGAAGTTTTGATGCAACGTCAAAGCTTGATTGAAGTCTCGATTTGCCAAGTTGTAGGCATTCTTGGATAAATTAATTCTACAATTTTTCCTGTACAGAGATTCCCGGATTAGTTCCCAATATTGAATTTTGAAAGCTACTCATTCGTTTATCGCATATAATAATATCAATGAGCGAATATATATCTTCTTTAAAAGTAGCTTTTATCATAATATAGATTGCTCATATATGAATCCAGGATATAGTTTGTGCTACTTTTATCTCGAATTTTTGCAATTTCTCCTTAATTTATTCAGAAAGGATTAATTGAATCTCCATCCAATTTCCCGTAAATTCCATCGGATTGCCATTTCCCTTCTGGAAACTTTATAAATTAGATGAAGCTTAATGTTTCTTAGGCCAAGATTTCTTCAGAACTTTTTACTTGTCTTGCAGACAATCCTTTATATATCTATAGGATAGAATTTTTCTTCAATAAATTTTGGAGAATGTTTTGAGATATTGCTGTCTTGCTAAAGAAACCAAACAATTCTTTACGTGTTTTGTGTCAAAACATCTCGTATTTAGTCGGATTACGATTCTATTCCATCATATTCTTCTTGACTTAAGATTTACTTCTTGTTCATATATATTCCCATCTGAAAAAAATATCTTCAAACTAGTATACTTGAATAAAATCTTGGCAATAACCATTTATTCAATATATGGAGTTGGTTCGGAGCGTTTTATTTCTTTTTTGTCATTTTCTGGGCAGTTGGTCGAAATATGACCTTTTGTCAAGTGTTGAATCAATTAAACACTAGTGGATCTAGTAGAGTCCAAATAATTAAATTTATTCTAAGTGTTGGATTAATTAAACAACCTTGGGCCCTGTAGAGCACAATTAGAAATAATTATTAAATTAGTGGGTTTGAGTAAAATCAAATAAATGATAAATGGTCTCAAATATGTTTGAGACATTTAAATAAAGTCCATGGGCTTTGTAAATGTTACAAGCCCACTTAAAAAAGCATTCTAGGGAGGTGAAGGATTGGAGGAACTTTTTCATTAAAAAATTTCATGGCATGCTCATGCACTTTTATCACTTTGTCAAGAACCAAGAAAAAGCTCCTCCCTTCTCTCTTGAACCTCACTTGGCCGAAAATATTGGAGCATTATTCTCCTCATTTTTCTTTCTTCAATTGTTGAGGAATTCATACTCTTCTCAAAAGAAAAATCCTCTTATTTTTCTAGTGCAAAATAAGAGGGGTTCTAACTAGTTGGTGGTGGGCCTAATTTTGAAGAAAGGAGAGCTTGAAGATTGTCTTGCCATCAAGAGCTAAAGTGTTTACATCTTAGTTGGAGCCATCATCAATCTCAAGAGATTGATAGGTAAAGATTTCTAAACACCCTATGTATGACATTTTGGTGTTTTTGTATTTGCTACACACTAGTACATGAGGTGCTCGATTTTTGCTTTGAAAAACAATTTTAAAACTTCCGTTGTGTTTTCGGGCACCTTAATCGATCCCCTTTCACAAAGATAGGATATTCACTAAAAGATTTTGATCGATACAAAGAATTGTACAGAGCCACTTCAGTTTTGGACTTAACAATGTCAAACTGAAACTCTTAGTTACGAACCAGTTTACAGTACTCAATTGGACTGAAATAATTTAGCATAACTGATCTCTTCAAGATCAAGTATTATAATAATAACAGTTTGTGCTTGTAAGCTCGAAGTATAGCCTTGAATGCTATGAATGTATACAATAAGCGTGAGCTTTGAAATTTGCAGAGATTTCAGCAGAGTAACATCTCAGTTGATAGAATAGAATATCGATCAGGTTGATTCGGAGAGTTTCTCATCTTCTCTTCTCTGCTATTTATAGGCTTTGCCTCCAACGGTAATATTGAATATGATTTGAAACTTTCTATCTGTTGTTTGCCACGTCAACATTCTTCTGACAGTCATATACTGCAGCTATTCTGAAATGCGGCGATCCCACTACTTGTTGCAGTCAGCTTTTGTATAGTCGTCGGTTGAACATCTTTTTCCTTAACTGATGACGTGTACTGCAAAAAATTCAGCTGATAGGATGTAGCTAAAAAGCTCACAACTGATTGTAGTAACTGATTAGTTCCAACTGATCAATCATTTGTCTGCATAGTTCAGTTTGCTAGTCCAGTTGCCTTTGAAAATCTGTGTACTAATATTCAGTTATGGGCAAACGATGGTTTGCGTATTTTAGATCACTTTCTATTAGTCTTCTTGATCAGTTAGTTGAATATATTAAGCGCTCAGTTTGTCAAACTTCTGAAATTCATTTTTCAACAATTTCCCTCTTTTTTGTGTTTAACAAAACTTAGAAAATATGAACTGATCAACTGAACTCATTGTAGATAAAATAACCTTTTATTGAAAACTCTTTCAATGTACAGATTCGTACAAAGAATGAAAGAATAAAGAAATCTTCTAACTGACAAAAATAATCTTCAAAATCCGTCAAATATCTTCTATTTCTTATTGATCAGCTAGGTCTCTTTGTACATTGCTCATGATGATCTTTTCATTCTTCTTCCCCCTTTTTAGCTGGGTCTCTTTGTAGATTGCTCCTGCTGATCTTTTCCTTCTTCTTCCCCTTTTTGTCAAACACATCAACCTTTTTGGATAACATACGAACATCCGAGGAGAGGTTTGATACTGAATTCATCAGAATTTCTTGCAGCAAATCCATTCTTTTTGAGATAGTTTTTTCCAAAAAATCAAGGCGTCTTGAGAACAAGGCTTGAGTTTGGAAGTTTTTCAGCTGACGCTATGTCTTTTATAAGTTCATCCATTTTGAAAAATAGTGAAGTTACATCCTTTGTGATTTGCTATAGTCTTCCCATAGTGTACTCCTTTGCAGAGTTGAGCTTCATAGTATGCAGAAATTGGGTTGACTTGATGTCAGAAATGGAAGTCATTACATTGACAAAGTTGGTTTGAAAGGCCCGAATTTCTTCAAACATTGATTCAGTTGCTATTGATATACCAAGAGTCATGGATCCAGATGTTTTTGGTTCTTGCTCCCTGTTTTTTTGATTAAAGATCACCAAGGCCCTGTCAGTTGTTTCAGTTTCAAAACTAACCATTTTTGAAATATCGTCTGGTATAGCTTCCTGCTGAAGCTGTGGAGGAGAAGAGAGATTCGGAACAGCAGTGGGACTTGAAGGCTCTGTAGTTGGTTGATCAGCTGAAACAGTAGTTGGATCTTCAGTTGTTTGAACAACGGAAATTGTGGTTGGCTTTTCAGCTGGCACCTCTTCAGATTGTATCAAGTGCAGTTGAGCCTCTTCAGTTATTATTAGAACGACTTGTTCAATCATGGCAGATGACTGAACTGGCTCTTCAATTGGTTGAAAAATAGCCTGTGAGGTTGGTTCTTTAGTTGCGATATGTTCTTCAACTGCTTTTGTAGTAATCAGCTGAATATCAGTGGCAAGTAATTTAATAATTTTGTAGATGTTCGCTAATAATAATTCAACATCAGTATATAGTTTAAGTTCTGCAGTTGAGGATTGAGGAGCAGAAGTTGACGATTGCGCATCCTTTGAAGAAGAAGCAGTTACTTGCTCAGAAGATTTAGAAAATGGTTCCTAGGATGGCCCTTGCGGTGAACTGATTGTTCAGCTTGCTTTTCTGATGAAAGATTGTGGGAATATCCTGGAATAGTCAGTTCTTGATCCAGTTCCCAAAGTTTAATCTCCATCTGTAGTGACATAAGATCCGAGTCCATTTGATCATGAACTGCTTTGTCATTAAAGGCAGTTGGACTGGTGGGATCATAATTTTGGCATAGCTGGACAATCATTTGTCTTAACTTCTTTGCACGTACTTGATCAAAGAAGTACTTCTTCCTCTGCAAAGCTTGAACAACTGAGACTGCTTTGACCATTTTCAGGATTATAGTTTCCAGGGCAATAAATTTATTCAAAACTGATTTCTTTTGTAGTTGCATGTCAAACACTACATTCCTAAACCCGACCCATTCATCATAAGCCTTTAGCTTAGTCTCAGAAAACTCATTGACCTCTTTCAAGATTAGGTCAATATGAGTTTGAATTGTGTTTGTAGGTCTGGGCTTTTCTGTAATCTTGGCCTTTACCTTTGAATCAGTCAGAACATGAGGAATACTCAGTCCTGATTCATTTGCATCAATCATTTCTCTAATCACTACCCCTTTGGGTCTGGAAAATGGCAAAGTAGTTGGGTCAGAGATAGTGATCAGTGGAGCTTTAACTCCAACAAGTTTATTCTTATCACTAGATTTGGTGATAGTCTTCTTGTGTTGAGCAGCAGCAGGAGGTAACTTGTAGAGCCCAAAAATTAATACACCTAAAACTCATGCATTTATTTAATTATTAAAACATTTATTTAATTTTAAAATGAGTCTTAGTGGTGCATGATTTATTTAAATGTATTATTTTAAATTGTTTATGTTTATGTGATGCACGTTAAAATATTTTCTCGAGTTTCATGTTTCTGGCGATTATTCGATGCGGGATCGAGGAAAAAGAAACCGGGACAATTTTTGGTAATTTTAAAACGCGGTATTCCATTTTTAAATTAAGATTGGGGCATTTTAAATAATTTGTTTAGTTTAGAATTTTAAAGCTTAAATTATTTAATTGAGTGGTTTTAAGCATTTTAAAACTTTTAAAGTCTAGCACTTGTGTATTTTGAATTGTTATAGTGGGTTAGCATTTTATTAGTATTTAAACTAGTAATTTAGTAGCAATTTAATTAGCATGATAATTTTTGTAATTAAGCAAAAATTTTCCCTAATTATCACCTAAACACACGCACACACACACTTTTACACACACACATGTTCACGCCTACACACACACACACTCTTTCCCTTGCACTTTCATTTTATTTCTAAGAAGGAAAACCTAGGGTTCTACAATTTCCAGCTGCCGCCCCATCCCCCTTCATCATTCCAGCAACTTTTCGTGAACTTTATTGCAAGATTTTAGTGCCACCATCGTCCCGGATCAAGCCTCGCTCCGTTTCCACTTTGGTGTTGTCGTTCGGTAACGTTAAAGATTTAAAGGCACGTATATTCTTATTTCTGCATCGATTTCGTCATATTATGTGTTGTGTTATTTTTATGCGTAAAAATGTATGTATGACGTTCGTTGTTTGAGCAGAAAATGGTTTGGATCAGTTTTGAAATAATTTTTAGATTTGAAAACTTTTTTTTGCTGTCTTTTTAAATACTGCGAATTTTCGGTCCTGATTCTGAGAAAACTTTCAATACAAAAATTGTATAAATTTTCGATACCTTCGATTTGACAGTAAATTTGAAATATTTGGATAACAATTGAGTGAGTTATGGTGTTTTTCGTGGGACTGTTCAAGCTGTGTTTTTCAGAAAAATTATGTATTGATGCGTTCTTGAAGTTATTTGTTGCAGGCTTTGTTTGGAATCAACGGGCGATCGCTGCTGTGTTAAGGTAAGTTAAGAACAATGTTGGGATTATTATTGGTGTCTCCTTTTGTGTCGTTAGGCACCAGGTTGTACTAAGAGTCGTAGGAAGAAAAGTGATGTCGAAAGTTTGAGTTGCGTCGTTCGTTGTTGCTTGTCTGGTTGGATGGCAATTTTAATTGCTTGTGCGGGTTGGAGTCAATACCTTAGTGTCCTAAGAGAGGTCTCGAGGTGCCAATTCTCAGCCCTTATGGTTTGGTAAGAAAAGAGAATCAACATGTGTAATGCCCGGGATTTTTATCTGTTAACCTGCGATTATTGATTTATGATTTGACATGATTATGAAGGGGCCAACCGAGACACGAAATGAGATTGTATGTGACGAATTATGTGCGAGGACAGTACCTCTCGTGCATATGCGCGGCACTGATGCACGCATATGCGCGAGGCAGGCAGAGGACCTCGCGCATATGCGCGAGATAAGGCTCGCATATGCGCGAGAAGGTGTGTTAACAAATTTTAAGTCCAGAGAACCACACGCATATGCACGGAATAAGTGTGCGCATATGCGCGAGCTGCCGAGAAACTGAGGGCCGAGACCAGTAGGTCTCGCGCATATGCGCCGATTGAGGTCGCACATATGCGCGAGACGTGTGATGATTGAATGAAGGAGTATGCCACATGGCTGAAACATGCAATATATATGTAATAAGCTTTCCTTCATCAGAATATAAAAGAAGGAAGAAACGAGAAGTCCGAGAGAAACTTTCAAGATTTAAATTTTAGAATTTGGTTTGCGAAGAATCCGCCTGTTAGATTTGGAATCTGACTTCAGTAATGTGTTCCTACCGACGCAGGCTTCATACGGATGTAAGTTTTCTTATGTTTTGATAGGATTTGAGAATATGATATTGTCAGAATCGGATAGGATTCATATATGATGTTCTTGACATGTTAGACGTCGTATGATCAAAACCGGATTGAAGAACATATATCGTATGAAATTGTTATGATTTTCAAAGTTGATTTGATTGAGATGTGATATCAGATTTGTGTTGTTATTGATTATGAGATGTTGGGATTTATATTTGACTGATATTGTATTGCTGGGTACATTGAGACTACGCCGTTATGCTGTCAAAATATATATCGAGATTTAATATTGAACTTTACACATCTTACTTGAGTTGTACGTTGATATAGTGCGTATCAAACATGTTATTTCAGATTTGTATGGAAGGTTTTGAAGATTGAGATTGATTTCATCCAACCAAACATCGAGAAAAGAAAGTATAAATCAATGTTGAACCGGGAGATACGACTCGAGTCAGATTGGACTGGAGTTTCGCTAAACCACATACTAGATTGTTTATGCTTTTATGTGTTATAATTTGTCTATTGAGTTATAGAAATGCACTTGAGATAGATGAGTCGTTGGCAGAGGTGCCAAGTTACTAGATGTTCGGTGGTATCGATGTGCGTAGGAGAAGATTGACTCCTATTGTAGATATTCGATACAGAGAGGACAAAAATCTAGGAATATGACGTACCACCACCCCGATTGGGAGAGTAGGTGGGAGATTTGTTACGTCTTATCCACACCGGGATCCCTAGACTTAGATATGAGTCGAGTCAAAGAGTTTTGTCCGTATTCACTATTGTGTCATAAATTATGATTCATGTTCTATGATACATGGTTTATGCTTTTGTATATGACTTTATGCATTGCATGTATAAATGTTTTATACTGGGATTTATTCTCACCGGATTTTTCGGCTGTTGTCGTGTTTGTATGTGTGCATGGCAACACGTGGGACAGGTCGACAGGATCAGTACCGAGAAGATCTTGAACGAGTGATGATTAGCGTGGTGATCTGGGCTTAGATATGAGATTGGTGGTTTATTTATGTGACTTGTAAATGGAAATAAATTTGTAAGTTGATCATGTGTTGTAGACTTTACATTTGATCGTGTATAATAAAGAAACTTAACTTGTTGTATGCTTTTATACATTTTAATTAGTAATACTTTGATATTATAAGAATTTTTTTTGTCAAAGTAGGGTACATAATTGATCCAATTAGTCCCAAAAAACAATTAAGAAGATGATTAGCACCACAGTCCCCAAAACAGGTGGTATCAGATCTGTAGGTTCCTTAGCCTGAGATTGAAGAGGGTGAGCGGCGTAGATTGAGTCTTTTCCCTTATTTACTTATTGAAACTTGCATGGGAATATTGTATTGTTATTATACTTGTATTATATGCTAGCATGGAAGCATGTTTTATTGCTTTGAAAATACATGTTTTCTTGATTTATTTAGTTGATTGAAATGTGTACTGGTAAAGAGTGAATCAGAATCGATTCTGGATCAGAGTAAGATGATCAGAGGAGAACTGAGACGGATTTTATGTATTGGAAATCTAATCATTTTGATAATCAGATATGCCTCCTTGAAGAGCAGCAGTCAGGGCGCCAGAACAGGGCAGTACATACAATGATCCTATGGATGTGACAGCTACACCGATGGAAACCTTGCTGAAACGGTTTCAGTCATTCAGACCACCGAAACTGAAAGGCACCGAGAATTTTGTTGACTGTGAGAGCTGGTTAGATGATATCGAGATGTTGTTTGATTCCCTCGACTACACAGAAGAACGAAGAGTGAAACTGATCGGGCATCAATTACAAGAAGTTGCAAAGAATTGGTGGATTACAACCAAGAGAGCGTTGGAACAGTGAGGTAGAAAAATTTCGTGGAAAGTTTTTTAAACTGAGTTTTATCAGTGTTTCTTCACAGTGTCATACCGGAAGGACAAGAGGGCAGAATTTGCAAACTTGAGGCAAGGGCAGTTGAACATTGAAGAGTATGTTGCCAAATTCACTATATTGCTACGTTTTGCTCCACACGTGGCAGAGAATGACGAAGATATTGCTGATCAGTTTATCAACGGCTTAAATCCTGACATTTTTACATTAGTGAATACAGGACGACCAAAAAACTTTGCTGATGCTTTGAACAGGGCGAAAGGTGCTGAAGATGGTTTGATTAAGCATCGTATATTGCTCAGATTCCGAGACCTCCATAGCCTACCGCACAGTTTTCACAACCTCCTCCTAGATTCGAGAGTAGTGGTAGCAGCAGTGGTAAGAAAGATTGGTTGAAAGCCAGAGGGAAACAGTTCAAGAGATCTGACAGCAGTTCATCCAGCTCCAGTGGCTCGAGACAGAGTGATCCTAGCCAGAGTTACAAAGGTGTGTATTGCACTACTTGCGGTGGAAGGCATCCCATAGAGCAGTGCCAAAGAGTGGCTAGTAAATGCAACGTCTGCAAACAACCGGGACATTTCGCCAGAGTTTGCCCACAGAGAGGTGCACAGCGATCTCAGAGTGTGGGATCATCTGGTTCAGTAGCTCAGGCGGAGAGACAGGCATCTTCTGTACACTCTTTTCAGCCAGCACCTGCACAGTCCTAGTCGAGGCCTGGAGGAAGCCAGACGGTGAGCCAACCTCCGAGACAACAGGCCCGTGTGTTTGCTTTGACTGAAGAACAGGCTTAGGATGCACCTGATGATGTTATTGCATGTAACTGTTTTCTATATGGTTACCCTGCTTATTTATTGATAGATACTGGTGCATCCCATACATTTATAGCTGAACGACTGCATTGATGCATGCCTTGCCTGTTATGTCATTATCTACTGTAGTCTCTGTTTCTTCTCCTTTGGGGAGTGGTTTGATATTAGTGACTTCGGTTAGAAATTGTATGCTACAGTTTGAGGGTAGATTGAGTTAGATGGCATTGTACTTGGGTTGTCTGATTTTGACTGTATTATCGGTATTGATATGTTGACCAAGTACAGAGCTACCGTAGACTGTTTTCATAAGATTGTCAGATTTAGTGCGGAGATAGCTGATGAGTGGGAATTCTACGGTAAGGGTTCCAGATCTCGGATTCCTTTGATATCGGTATTATCTATAACACGATTATTATAGAAAGGAGCAGAAGGATTCCTGGTATATTCAGTAGATGTACTGAAAACGAGCCCTTCATTGGCAGATTTGCTAGTGGTGTGTGATTTTGCGACGTTTTCTCTGATGAGATTCCGGGATTGCCTCCCGCCCGAGGGATAGATTTTAGCATTTATCTCATACCAGGTACTGTTCCTATATCCAGAGCTCTGTACAGGATGGCGCCAATTGAACTGAAAGAATTAAAGATTCAGTTAGAAGATCTTCTGGCCAAGGGATACATCAGACCAAGTGTTTCTCCTTGGGGCGCTCTAGTATTATTTGTTAGAAAGAAAGACAGTTCCATGAGGCTTTGCATTGATTACCGACAACTGAACAAGACGACGGGGAAGAACAAATACCCTTTGCCTCGGATATATGATTTATTTGATCAGTTACAGGGTTTTTCTGTTTATTCCGAGATCGATCTGATATCTGGATATCATCAACTGAGGGTCAGAGATTCTGACATATTGAAGACATCGTTCATAACCAGGTATGGACATTATGAGTTTATTGTCATGCCATTTGGTTTGATGAATGCTACAACAGTATTTGTGGGTTTGATGAATCGCATATTTCAGAAGTATCTTGACGATTTTGTGATTATATTTATCAATGATATTCTGATATATTCGAAGAATATGATTGAGCATGCTGAGCATTTGAGAACTGTGTTGCGAATTCTGAGAGCTGAGAAATTATATGCTAAATTGTCAAAATGTGAGTTTTGGCTGAGACATGTTGTATTTCTGGGTCATATTATATCCGGAGATGGTATATCAGTTGATCCCAGCAAGGTTGAAGTCGTGATCAATTGGCTGAGGCCGACATCAGTGCCCGAGATTCGTAGTTTTATGGGTTTGGTAGGATACTATCGACGATTCATTAAAGATTTCTCCAGTATTGCTAAACCGATTACACAGTTGACTCAAAAGAATGCTCCGTTTGTTTGGTCTAAAGATTGTGAGTCCAGTTTTCTTGAATTAAAGAAGAGATTGACTAGTGCACCGATACTGACTATCCCCTCAGGTACTGCTGATTTCGTTGTTTATTGTGATGCTTCTCACAGAGGATTGGGCTGTATTGTGATGCAGCGGGGACATGTAATTGCTCATGCCTCGAGACAGTTGAAACCACATGAGACTCGCTACCCAATTCATGATCTTGAATTGGCAGCCATCATCTTTGCACTAAAGATATGGCGACACTATTTATACGGTGAGAAGTACAAGATTTATTCTGATCATAAAAGCCTGAAATATCTGTTTCGCAGTCTGAGTTGAATATGAGACAGCGAAGGATTTCGATTGTGAAATCAAATATTATCCGAGAAAATCAAATGCAGCGACTGATGCACTGAGTCAAAAGGTATGTTCTTTATACTTATCAACAATTGGTGTTTCAAATTTGATTGAAGATTGCTGTTTGTTGGGATTGGTATTTGAGATAGATTGTAAGCCTTTGAGACTGTGCGTTATTCAAGTCAAACCAGAGCTGATTTTGAAAATTAAAGAAGGAATGTTTTCTTTGCATCCACTTGTCATAATTCATAGTCATACCATGTTATTATGGCTAGTAGTATTTTAATGGACTTAAACACAGCAACTGGTGAGAAAGATTCCTTATAGTCAATTCCTTGCCTTTGAGTATAAAGTTTTAGAATCAATCTTTCCTTGAAGGTCAATACTTTCTCATCCACCCCAAGATTTTTATTTTAGATCCATTTGCGTCCTATGAGAATGATTCTCTCAGGTGGATCAACTAATGTCGAGACTTGGTTTTAATACATAGAGCCTATTTCAGGCTGGATGGCTTCAAGTCAATTGGATAATCAGTATCAGATATCACTTCTTTGAAGTTCATTGGATCACATCCATCATGGCCTTATTCATGAATAAGCATATATCTAGCAGGTGGTCTAAAAATCCTATCAGACTTTCTAGGTACGTGTAATTCAACTACTGGCTATTGTGGATTAGGTTCAACTTCTACAGTTGAGAGAGTATATTGAATTTCTTCGTGTTCTATAATATCACATTTTCTATCTAATAGAAATTCCTTCTCTAAAAAAGTGAAATTTCTTGAAACAAACACTTTTGCTTCCTTAGGAAAATCAGAAATAGTATCAAATAGAAATATTGGATATCCCACAAAGTATCAAAAAATGGATCTACAATACAATTTGTCTATCACTGTCTGCTTTATGTAAGTAGGACATCTCCATATTTTCAAGTAAGAATATTTGGGATTTTTCCCATCCATATCTTATAGGTGTTTTATCCACTGATTTTGTATGAACATTATTCAATATTGTCTCAGTTTCAAGCGCAAATCCCCAAAATGGTGTAGGCAATTCAGTGAATCCCATCATAGATTAACCATGTCCATCAAAGTTCGATCACAACGTTCAGAAACACCATTCAATCGTGGTGTTGTTGGTGGAGTTCACTGTGAGAGAATCTTATTCAATTTTAGATAATCCAAGAATTCAGTACTCAAGTGTTCTTCACCTCGATTATATCGAAGTGTCTTAATACTCCTTTATAATAGTTTTTCTACTTCTGATCTGAATTCTTTGAACTTTTCAAATGCTTCAGATTTGTGTCTCATCAAATAGATATACACATACCTCGAATAATCATTAGTAAAGGTAATAAAGTATGATTGCAATTTTTTTGTGCTAATACTTAGCGGGCCACAAACGTCTGTGTGGATTAGATTCAGTAGACCATGTGCACTATAAAGGGTTGTAATTCGTATTCACATTTTTACGGAATTATCAAAAATATTTCTAAGTAAATAATTTACCTCATTCATAAAATAAGTATATAAATATGTTTAACTTTAAAATAACAACGGAAGTAAATATTGTGTTTCAAAACAACTATTTAAAAATAACCCAACATATAAAAATCTGAATTTGAACATAAAAAGATGAATAAACTGAAACATGAGGTCCTCGGGTTCCTACTACTGCTGACCCAAGCTATCTCACTGGTCTCCGCCCTCAGTCTCGACCTCATCAGTGCCTACAACAATCAAGTCTAGTGAGTCTAAAGACTCAACATGCATATATCGTGAATAACGAGTAAAAATATCATAAAATCGCATTCAACGTAAAAATATCGTTCCGTAAAGCATAAGGTGAAAATCGAGTCATGAGTAAATATAAATACGTGCATATCTGAAAATCGTACGTAAAATATTTTCTCGATAGAGACCTGTCATAAAATACTATATCGAGATTTTTCTAGTAGAGATGATGTTTCAACGCAAGTGGCCCACAACATAACATGAACGTCTGATCAGACTAGACCATAGTATACTGGGCGGTAGAGATCACCACAGCCCTTGGGCTGGATGTCCGTACCCATACATAATAGTAAACCGGTCGTAAGTCACTGGGTGGAGAGATCCCATAAGCGTGAGGTGGCCACAAGACATATTGCATTATGCACGTAATATAATTATAACTCTTATTTTACCGGGAAGGTTGGATCGTTCCCAGGCTTGCTACGACCTAATCCTAGTATAAGACACATGGAAATAATCTCAACTTGACAAACTTCATACTCGACCCAAAAACGAGACAAACGAAACCAACAACCTATTTTCCAACCATGGCTTCGCACCAACCTGAACCAACATTGAACCATCGTTTAGCCATGATTAAAATACACCTAACATAATAAAATAATATACCTAAGAATTGTAATACACGAAAAATAGTGAATGGAGGCAAAAATCATGAAACGCTCTTTCGAGAGTCACTTTGGTACATTGCACCGTAAATTCTCGTACGACCTCTAAACTCAACCAAATCACGAACGGCCAAAAAACTTTCATAACTCATTGGGGTACTGTCTAGTACAAGGCCATAGGCTAAAATCCAACCAAAAACTCGAACAAGGCCCCTGAACCGAAGCAAGACTGCTGTCAAAAAGCAGTGGCAGCAGCTGTGCTTATATCGTGTAGTTTATGAAACTAATGGCTGTTAGGCTTGAACCACCGATCAGAGTCTCTTACCAACATCCTGAGGCATGGCTTGAACCATGGCTTAGGGCACTAGGCCAACCACAATCCAAGCAAATACTTAGGACAACCTAAAGCTCCAACCGGGAGCACCAAAATTCTGGACTATGTAATGTATTGAAATGTTTAGCTGTCTTGTATCATTCCGGAGGCCATATGCTCGACAATGGCTCAATCCAGACATGATGAGGTATTGTGTGAACCATTGCTAAGGGCTAAAAGCCAACCACAATCCACCCAAACCCCCAAAAAAAAACCGAGAGCTTCCCTCGCACAGAAAATGGAAAATCGTAGAGCACTTGTTTTGTTGTTGTAAAATTTTGATGGGTTTGTGAACCAAGCCTTGAAAGACCGACTTGGTCACGTTCTAGACATGCTAAGGGAGGGTCCTAACCATGTTTGCAGGCCCTGGGCCAAACAAGGTTTGAACATCCACCTTAGACAACAAAATAACCAAAAATCGTGACTCAAACTTGCAACCATGGGAAGGTTTGCTGTCAAGTCCTTAGCTTGAGTGCATGGGCTTAAATCAATGAACCAACATTACCCTAACACCCTCTAATACATGCCTAGATGCATCCCGGAGTGCCTGGAACTGACCGACTTCCTGTAACCAACAAAACAACTCAACCGTGAGTTACAAAGCAAGTGGCCAAGAAGGCCTGTACAGAATTTCGTTGCAAGTTGCTGTCAAAATTTTGTTTTGTTCCTTGAATCATGAACATATAGTGGTTTAAAAATATCTATAGGACTTCATTGAAGAGGAAATAAACAATATATACATGCCTAGAGATCGGTTTTGGAGAAAACAAACCAATATGACGAACACGGCGCGTCGGAGTCGGAGTTGTATTTTTCTTTCTTAAATTTCCTGCTGCTAACGCACGATTTCTAGCTGCTGCTTACTCTGAAAATTTCGAAGGTAGGGTGGGTGAAAAGGCTAGGTAATGAAGGTGAAGGTTACAAATGAGGAGTTTGATTGGCAAATCCATTCTTTCTATCCTTGTTGCTCGAGGGATATGGAATAATGTGCTAGATTAGTGGATTGAGTGGAATTAGGTGTGTGATGACCGAAATTTGCTGTCTAAATGCATGGTAAAATATTGCTTAAATCTTGTTTTTTGAATTCTTAAAGTTTTAAACACCCATTATGTATTTTAATGAATTAACAAATTAAATTAGGATGAAAAAATTTCTTGTATGGCATGGCTTGGTCTTTAAAATTAATTATTAGAATGTTAGGTTATAATTTCTTGAATATATTAGGCCTAGATTAATTTATCCCAATTGGTTACACGTTTTAATTTAAGCTTTTAACTAAATATTGGACATAGAAGAACTTATTTAATAACTTAACTCTAATTAGCTTAATAAATCTTAGAAACATTCTTTATCATTAAAATAAATTAAATTTAGGAATATTTTCTTATTATTAATTTTATCTCAATTCTCCAAACTCCAATCATGCCTCGCGTATTTAACCGAAAAGATAAAAACTAAACCTCTGCGTTTAAAATAAATAATCATGACTTAACAAATTTTAAAATGAATTAAACCCCATCATATATATATAAAAAGAATAAAATTGTTTTTAATTTAAATAATAGTATTTATGCATGGCTTATACGTAATCTGATTTTTTGGGTTCTACATGCACGTTCCACATTTTTACTACATGGAGTCTTAGTCATTTTTCCTTTAGACAATATTCACAAGTAGGTAGAGAATTTATGTCTGACAAGTCAAACAAGCCTTCTCCCACCAGTTTGTGCATCCTTCTTTGGGAAATATGACCTAGTCTAGAGTGTCATATTTGTGCGGGATTTCGATAATTTAATTTTCTTTTGTTTGTTGTTGTTTTCATTTGTGCTTGGATATTTTTCAATGAAATAGCTTTTAATTTTAAGTTATCTACATTTTTCATTAATTCGTCGGTTCCCATGAAAGATTCATTCTTGCAAATATCACCTTTATCAAAAACACAAAAATAATCATCCTATCAAGCATAGAAATATAAATAATGTTTTTAACCAACTCAGGAACATATAAAATGTCTCTCAAAAGTAATTTAAAATTATTGTTTAAAATAAAGTAACATCTCTAATGGCAGTTGCAACAATCCTTGCTCCATTTCCTAGTCTCAGAAATGTTTCTTCATCTCTAAGTCTCTTGCTTCTTGCCATCACATGCAAATTATTGCATATATGAGAAATACATCCGGTATCCGATACTCAAGAAGAAGAATTAATTGAGACATTTACTTCAATGTAAAACATACCATGGCTAGAATGCTTCTGGGCTAGATACTCTGTGCAGTTATGCCTCCAATGTCTAGGCTTGTTGCAGTGGAAACAAATATGTTAAGGCTTGTCGGGATTTGTGAGCCTCGGAGTGGGCTTATTGTATGGATTTTTATTAGGCTTGTTCTTCTTGGGTGGGGCATAATGGCTCTTCCCTCTATTTTGGGACCCTTTTCGTACCGAACGATGAGTACACCATAAGAACATGCTTTTTTTCCTTGATTGTGGCCTCATAAATAGTAAGCATGTTGACCAACTCTTCAAGGGTGGCCTCAAGATTATTCATATTAAAATTTACCATGGATCCATTGAAGAAGAGGGGCAGTGACAGCAAGAGAATATCGATCGAGATCTCACTAGGAATAATCACGTCATGTCCCACCAACTTCTCAAAGGGCCCAATCATCCTAACACAATGCTCATGGGCCAAAGTCTCATCTCGCAGACGTGTAGTCATGAATTATTTAATAGTAGCATGTCTTTTTGAGCGAGTTTGTACGCCATACAACTCTTTCAGATAAAGGTGAATGTCAGCAGCATTCACCGCCTTCTCGAACCTCCTTTTCAGTTCATTTGACATAGAAGCTAACGTGTAGCTTTTAGCTTGAAGATCATGGTCCCACCATTTCTCAAGCTTAGCCAACTTAGTCTCACTGACGTTCGAAGGTGGTTCCCTCAGTGGCTTCTTATCAAGAACATACGTAATCTTTTTCGAGTTCAGTGAACCTAGTCATTATAGTTATGGCCAGTCAACTTGTTTTGGTTTAGAATGATTGAAAGTGGGTTACGAGACGTCAACGTAAATATAATGAAAACGAAAACAGATAATAGATACTAATTATTTAAAAATAATTTTAAGATATAAAATACGGATTTTTATTTTATAAATTTCCTTCCCACCATTTTGACATTTTCAACAACCTCTGATGAAAAAGAGAAATCGTATTTCCTTAGTGAGCATGTAGGGCCAAATTAGGCAATTATGATTCTGAATAATCAGCCAATTATAATTTTTAAAATTTAGAATCTAATTGCATCCCTATGCAACATCTCTGTGTTTCACCTTATGTTTGATAAGGATATTGTTGGAAACTTAATTTCAGTTGTTTGACAAACTAAGTGTTTAATTTATTGGACTAATTGATCATACTTAAATCAACTGAAAATTGCCTAACTGAAGATTAATGAACAGTTTATCGAAGGCAACTGAAACCAGATGAACTGAACTTACGAAGACAACTGACTGATCAGTTGGTATATTTAGTTGTGAGCCTACCAGAGATTGCTTATCAGCTGATCATTCAGCTGTACACGTCATCAGTTGTCGAAAAGAACATTCAACCGACAACAGTACAAAGTTGACTGCAACTCGTAGTGGAACGCCGCATTTCAGAGTTATAGTATATGAATGTCAGAGGAATATTGACGTGGCAATCAACGGGTATAAAGATTCAAATTATATTTAATGTTACCATTGAAGAGAAGCCTATAAATAGGTGAGTAGTAAGAATATATCGATCCATCTATTCTCTCAAGCTTGTTGTTACCCTGCTGAAATTATCGCTCTTACTAAAGAATCAAAAAGCTCACACTTATCATACTTATTTTTATAATTTGAGGCTACTTTTCGAGCATATAAGCACAAAATGTTTTATTGTTTATTTGATCTTTAACTAGATCTGTTGTGCCAAGTTCAAACGAAGAACTGTGAGATATTTTGGAAACTAAGAGTTTCAGCTTTGACAGTATTAAGTCCAAACTGAAGTAGGTCTTTACAAGTTTTGTATCGATCAGTCTTTTAGTGCATATCCTATACTTGTGATAAAAGGGGTGACGTAGGAGTAATTCGAATCTCTGAACATCCATAAATCTTTTTGTGTTCATACTTCAGTTATTTATCATATCTTTCAGTCAGTTTATTTCCGCAACTGTTATCAGTTAAATTGATTGTCACCGACTGACAAGATTCCTAGTTTCAGTTTGTCACAAAACTGACACTTCATTTGAAAAGAATATAAAATCGTGAGTGTTTGTTCAACCTCCCTTCTAAACACATCTCAACCAATCAATCGGTCCTATCAACTGGTATCAGAGCAGTTGAATCTTGTCTCTGAATACTGTTATTCACAAAGCTGATCAACATCTCTTTATTCAATAAAATACTAATGTTTTTCCAGAGAAAATTTTGCCGACTGGAAAATCAGAATGCATGCCCATTTAGCTGCACAATATGACGACATGTGGTAGGTCATAACTGATGGTCTCATGAAGATCCTAAAATCAAATACAGTAGTTGCCATTACTGATGGGGCACCTCATCGCCTAGAAAAGCCCAAAGAAAATGGACAACTGAGGACAAGAGGAAAGCCAACCTAGATAATGTGGCTAAGGATATCTTATACAAAACGCTGGATAAAGTCACTTTCAACAAATCAAGATGTGCAAAATTGGCAAAAATATATGGGAGAAACTGATCCAGCTGTGTGAAGGAAACGAGCAAAAAAAATAGAACAAGCTATCAGTTGTTGTTCAGAAATTTGGAAACATCAAGATGAAGGTTGGAGAATCCATGCACGAATATGATGAGAGGATCAATGGTATTATCAATGAGCTGAATGCACTTGGAAAATTGTATTCGAATAAAGAAGTGGCACTAAAGGTGGTAAGAGGTCTTCCCAAAGAATGAGATGTCTGATCGAGCAAAACTTGCACAGTGAATAGTCCCAAAATTTATTTTATAGATGAAAGCTCGATTTAAATATCGCAAGTGCACGATAGTCAAGTTATAATAAACGTAAGTGAATACGAGTATCGATCCACAGGGACTGCGTTACACTATTTTTATTCTCACGTAAAATTTCTTTAGCAACGATGAATTGAGTTGATGATTAAACTAATGTAAATTGAACAATTAAAATAATTAAAATGCAAAGGAAATGTGCTCAAGAATGCAATGATTAATTTAGATTAAATCAAAGGAGAAATGAATTTGTTGGGAAATTTTCAGTTCACCTACCACTCGTGTTTAAACAATTACACTCGACTTTTACTCGTGCATTCGACGGAATTCCCTAGACTAATTAATATACTCTGTCGAGCGATATCAATACTAATCATAAACATGCAGTACTCAAGTGTCCTCAAGTATTTAACAGTTCAAGATTGCATTGCTTCCTATGGAATCCACTAGTTTTCATCCGGGTGAACTATCACTGTCGACACGTACCCAATTCCGTATATCTACTAAAATTGTAAATCCGTGGTTTATACTATGTGATCTTATTGTTAATTATTCTATCGACATCATTAACAACATGAAATAATCAAAGGAAGTTAGCTAAGCTTCGATTGAAACAAGAAAGAACAATAGCATAAACAAATCACTAAAAAAAACGTCGAGCAATAATGTTAAACAACGAGTACGGGGTAGGATCCCCTCAAATCCCAACAAATTCATTTCTCCTTTGATTTAATCTAAATTAATCATTGCATTCTTGAGCACATTTCCTTTGCATTTTAATTATTTTAATTGTTCAATTTACATTAGTTTAATCATCAACTCAATTCATCGTTGCTAAAGAAATTTTACGTGAGAATAAAAATAGTGTAACGCAGTCCCTGTGGATCGATACTCGTATTCACTTACGTTTATTATAACTTGACTATCGTGCACTTGCGATATTTAAATCGAGCTTTCATCTATAAAATAAATTTTGGGACTATTCACTGTGCAAGTTTTGCTCGATCAAGTTTTTGGCGCCGTTGCCGGGGACTGTTGATTCACAATTTTTATTTCTCAATTAAAGTCTTTAGTATTATTTATTTTATTGTTATTTGATACTCGCATTGTGTTGCAGATCTTTCTTGTGGTGCATGCGAAGATCACTCGAGTTTAAGCTTGAACCTTTTGACCCCGAGATTGAACGCACAGCTAGACGTCGACTACATCAGCAAAGAGCAATGGAAAGAATAGAAGGCGAGCAACAAAGAGAGGAGCCAAGGCGTATACCGATGTTGTATTATGCACAACCGTCTCTTGAGGGAGCGCGTCCAAGCATCGTAAGACCAGCCATCCGAGTTAATCAGTTTGAGATCAAGCCAGCTATCATTCAGATGATTCAGAACACTGTCCAATTTGGGGGAAGTGCACTTGACGACCCTAATTCTCATATAGCTGACTTTCTTGAAATTTGTGATACTTTTAAGTTTAATGGCGTTTCTGATGATGCTGTTCGTTTGCGTTTATTTCCATTTTCACTGAGAGATAAAGCTAAGTCGTGGTTAAACTGTTTGCCTGTAGGGTCTATCACTACATGGGAGGATATGGCAAAGGCATTCTTGATCAAGTACTTTCCTCCGTCGAAGACTATGAAGCTTAGAGCCGACATTACTACGTTTGCTCAATATGAGAACGAGTCACTTTACGAGGCATGGGAGCGCTACAAGGACTTGTTGAAGAGATGTCCACACCATGAGCTACCGCTTGGGTTAGTTGTTCAAACTTTCTACTATGGTCTGATTACTCCTAATCGCACTATGATAGATGCTGCTGCCTGTGGTAACCTGCTGAGAAAGACGGCGGAGGAAGGATATGAGTTATTGGAGGAGATGGCTGCGAGTAGCTATCATCCTCAATCTGATAGGCAGAAACGAGGTGCTGGAGTTAATCAAGTTAATGATTTATCGGCGGTTTCAGCACAGTTAGAGGCTTTGAATAGGAAGATTGATGGGATGAGCATGAGTGGGTCGGCTATGCGTCTGCAAGAAATTTTCTGTGATAAGTGTGGGGGTGAGCATGACGTGCAGGATTGCCAAGATGGAAATCCATTTTATGTGCCTGAGGGAGTACCGGTCAAACAAGTGGGATTCCAGAACTGTCCTAGAAATGACCCTTATTCGAATACATATAATCCGGGATGGAGGAATCACCCAAACTTTTCATGGGGAGGTCAAAACAGCCAAAATCGCCAACAAAGAGGTCCACCACATGGGATGCACCAAGGATTCAAGCCAGAGCCGCCTCGGGAGGAGAAGTCTAATTTAGAGCAAATGATGACTAAATTTATTTCTGCAACAGAGACGAGATTTCAAAATCAAGATGCATCCATAAAGGGGTTAGAGAATCAAATCGGACAATTGGCTAAGTTGATTGCTAATAGGGAGCAAGGAGCTTTGCCAAGCAACACGGAAACTAACCCAAGAGAACATGTGAAGGCTGTGGAATTGCGTAGTGGAAAATCACTCGAGTCTAATGAGGAAAAGACCAAGCACGGTGAGGATGAGGTAGAAACTCGAGGAGGTAAGTCTTCTAACTCTACATCTACACCTATTGCACAAAATAAAATAGTTATCCCTCCACCTTTTCCTGCAGCGATGAAGAAAGCTAAATTAGATGCACAATTTGGTAAATTTCTTGAGGTATTTAAAAAATTGCATATTAACATTCCTTTTGCTGATGCCTTATTGAATATGCCAAGTTATGCAAAATTCTTTAAAGATATCTTAGCGAATAAGCGAAAGCTAGAAGATCATATGACGGTGAATTTGACTGAAAATTGCTCCGCTTTAGTTCAAAACAAGATGCCTCCAAAGCAAAAAGATCCAGAGAGTTTCTCTATACCTTGCATTATTGGTGATATTAATTTTCATAAAGCTCTATGTGATCTTGGTGCGAGTATTAATCTGATGCCTTTTTCTGTGTTTAGGAGACTGGGATTAGGTGAACCCAAGCCAACTAGGATGTCGTTGCAGCTGGCTGACAGATCTGTCAAGTATCCACGTGGGATTATCAAAGATGTTATGGTGAAAGTGGATAAGTTCATTTTCCCTGCAGATTTCGTGATACTAGACATGGAGGAAGATTTAGAGATGCCTTTAATCCTAGGGAGACCGTTTCTGGCTACAGGGAAAGCGCTAATTGATGTTGAAGAGGGGAAGTTGAGACTGAGAGTTGGAGAAGAAGAAATTATTTTTGATGTCTTCAATACTCTCAAGCACACAATGCACAATGATAGTTGCTTTCGTATTGATGTCTTGGATTCTATTGTTTGTGATTTTGTGCAGGATGGATTGAAAGAACCATTGGAGGCCACTCTCACTACTGAAAAGCAAGAGGACGAGCTAGACGAGGAAAAGATGGAGATGTTAGCTCATTTGAATGCCATTCCACCTTGGAGAAAGCAAGTGAGGCTTAGACTAGAGGAATTGGGAGACCGAAAAAATTTAATGCCTCAGAAGTCAAGCCTAGAGGAGCCACCTACTTTGGAGCTCAAACCACTACCTCCACATCTCAAGTACGTATATTTAGGAGAAGATAATAAATTGCCTGTTATTATCTCCTCTTCTTTGACAGATGATATGGAGAGTAAGCTCATGGGAGTCCTTAAGGAGCATAAAGGAGCATTCGCTTGGATGGTTTCGGACATAAAAGGGATAAGTCCTTCGATCTGCATGCATAAAATTCTGATGGAAGATAAGTACTCACCTCTAGCACAACCACAAAGGAGACTCAATCCAAAGATGCAAGAGGTAGTAAAGGCTGAAACAATTAAACTTCTGGATGCAGGTATTATCTATCCTATCTCTGATAGTGCGTGGGTAAGTCCTGTACAATGTGTGCCTAAAAAGGGTGGGATTACTGTTATTACTAATGAAAAAAATGAGTTGATTCCCACTAGAACTGTTACGGGTTGGCGTGTGTGCATAGATTATAGGAAACTGAATGATGCAACCCGTAAAGATCACTTTCCCTTGCCATTTATCGATCAAATGATTGAACGACTAGCAGGTCATGAATTCTATTGCTTTTTAGATGGATATTCGGGATACAAGCAAATCACAATTGCACCTGAGGACCAAGAGAAAACTACTTTCACTTGTCCTTATGGTACTTTTGCGTTTAGGCGTATGCCCTTCGGTTTATGCAATGCACCTGCCACATTTCAAAGGTGCATGACCGCTATCTTTCATGACATGACTGAGAATTTCCTTGAAATTTTTATGGATGACTTCTCTATTTTTGGCTCATCATTTAATGAATGTCTAGAAAATTTGAACTTGGTGTTAGTTAGATGTGAGGAGAGCAATTTGGTGTTGAATTGGGAGAAGTGTCATTTTATGGTTCAAGAGGGGATTGTGTTAGGACACAAGGTATCGGAGAATGGAATTGAGGTCGACAAAGCCAAGGTGGAGGTAATCAAAAACTTACCCCCACCTTCATCAATAAAAGGAGTTAGAAGTTTCCTCGGGCATGCTGGTTTTTATAGGCGCTTCATCAAAGATTTTTCAAAAATTGCTAAACCTTTATCCTCTTTGTTGATGAAAGATGCTGAATTTAATTTTGATTCTACTTGTCTGCAGGCATTCGAGATACTCAAGGAGAGCTTGGTGACAGCACCTGTTCTGACTGTCCCTGATTGGGAGTTACCGTTTGAGGTGATGTGCGATGCGAGTGATACAGCTGTGGGTGCGGTGCTGGGTCAAAGGATGAACAAGGTATTTCATACCATCTACTATGCAAGTAAGACTCTAAATGATGCTCAATTGAATTACGCTACTACTGAAAAGGAATTGCTTGCTATAGTATTTGCTTTCGACAAATTTCATTCATACCTTGTTCTGTCTAAAGTAACTGTGTACACAGATCATTCTGCCCTGAAATACTTGCTTACTAAGAAGGATGCGAAACCTAGGTTAATTAGGTGGATTTTATTACTGCAAGAATTTGATCTCGAGATTCGAGATAAAAAGGGTGTAGAAAATGTAGTTGCTCACCACCTATCTAGGCTTGAGCATGTTAGAATTAAGGGCAGTGACGATGATATAGATGACTGGTTTCCTGATGAACAATTGCTTGAGGTAAATGCCTGCCCTTGGTATGCCGATTTTGCAAATTTTCTTGTCACTGGCACACCTCCACCTAATTTATTATTTCACAAAAGAAAGAAATTCTTTTCAGACGTGAAATATTATTTTTGGGAGGAACCGTTTTTGTTTAAGATTTGTGCAGATTCCATGATAAGAAGATGTGTGGCTGAGGAGGAAACCAATCAAATTCTGAACCATTGTCATGACCGTGAGGTAGGTGGTCACTTTGGACCTATACGGACGGCGTCTAAGGTACTTGAATGTGGCTTCTATTGGCCAACTCTTTTTAAGGATGCTCGTTTGTATGTTCTCAATTGTGATAGATGCCAACACACAGGTAATATTTCCAACCGTCATGAGATGCCTTTAAATAACATTATTGAGTGGAAATATTTGATGTGTGGGGGATTGATTTTATGGGTCCTTTTCCTGCGTCTTTTGCAAAGAAATTTATTCTGGTGGCAGTGGAGTATGTGTCTAAGTGGGTGGAGGCAGAGGCTTGTGCCACTAATGATGCACAAGTGGTGTTGAAATTTTTGAAGAAACATATTTTTAATCGATTTGGTGCACCACGTGCAATCATAAGGGATGGTGGCACCCATTTTTGCAACAAAATTTTTGATAAACTGTTGGGCAAATATGGTGTCACCCACAAGGTTTCCACTCCATACCATCCCCAAACTAGTGGGCAAGTTGAAGTATCTAATCGAGAAATTAAGAGGATTTTAGAGAAGACAGTCAATGTGAACAGAAAGGACTGGTCCATTCGGTTAGATGATGCTTTGTGGGCATATCGTACTGCTTTTAAAACACCTATAGGCACTACACCATATAGGTTACTTTTTGGTAAAGCATGTCATCTACCAGTCGAATTAGAGTATAGAGCATATTGGGCGACCAAAGCACTAAACTTTGATTTTGCTCTTGCAGGTGAAAAACGATTGCTGCAGTTGAATCAGTTGGATGAGTTTCGGGGAAGAGCTTATGACCTTGCACTATCTTACAAGGAACGCACCAAACGAGCCCATGACAAACACATTATAAGAAGGGAATTCAAAGTGGGTGAAGCGGTGTTGGTATACAATTCTCGCTTGCGACTCTTTCCAGGAAAGCTAAAGTCAAGGTGGTCAGGACCATTCACTATAGCCAAGGTGTTCCCATCGGGTGCAGTGGTGCTACATGATGGCAAGGAAGGGACGTTCACTGTGAAAGCTCAACGATTGAAGCACTATATTGGTGGCACAATTGAGCCACAAATTGGAGTCATTCGGCTCCATGACAGTCATTGAGGACATGGGTGAAAAGTCGAGCTCTAGACTGTAAATTGAGAACTACTTCTACTCCCTATGTTGATTTCATCTTTTTCCTTTATTCATTAATCGCATCACTTGCATTTAGGTAGTGCATGGCATGGCATTCATTGTTTTAAAATTTTTATTTTATTTCTTTTTTTCAAGAATGTCTCGCTAGTGACCGCCCCAGCGAGCTCTCGCCCTTTTTCAAAAAAATTTGTAACCGAAAATGCCTCGCTAGGGCGGTCACTTTTGACCGCCCCCGCGAGAGAAATTATTAAAAAAAAAAAAAAAGAAATGGCTCTATGGCGAGAACCACTCGCTAGGGCGGTTCAAATTGACCGCCCCAGCGAGAACTCATTTATTTCAAATTTGTCTCGGCGAGAACCCCTCGCTAGGGCGGTCAAAACTGACCGCCCCAGCGAGCACTCGGATGTTTTAAATGATTGGTCACCAAAAACCACTCGCTAGGGCGGACACGTTTGACCGCCCTAGCGAGTCGCGCAGACTATAAAAAAAAAAAAATTTCTTCCCCTTCTTCCCCACTTCGAACCCTACTCCTCTTCCTCACAAATCGGCGCCTCCTCCATCTTTTATGCTCAAATCTTCTTATTTTGTGATCTTTTCAGGGAAAAGACTCGATCTTGAATTCTACAATCCACCCGGAAGCACTTAGACTACAATTTTTTTTCTCCACTCCGGTCATCTTCCACGGAATCCGGCGACCATCTCCGGCGAACTTCAACACTTTTCCGGCGACTTCAGATTTTTTGCCCTCCACTCTCGACATGGCACCCAAAAGGTCTAAGGTAACTCACGGTGCCTCTAGCTCTCGGTCTACTCCGTCTATGTTTGTGAATGATAATGCTAGGGAGAGAAATGAAAATGCTAGACTACATAGGAAGCCTATCCCGGAGCGAGGATTTAGCTCGTCTATTATCAATCATTTTCCGGCATTCCAAATAGCGGGAAGAGGGTGGACTGGCTTTGTGGCACAACCGAACGCAGCAGTGGTTCGGGTTGTGCGTGAATTCTATGCCAATGCTCCGGAGAGGAATGAGCATAAGGCATTTGTGAGGGGACATCTGGTCCCGTATGATTGCCGTACGATCAATGACATGTTGGGTTTGCAGTCGGTCGATGATGTGGGCGGTTGTTCTGTATGCCATCCAGACTGGGATGGCGATTGATGTGGGAAGACTCATCTTTGGACAGCTCAACATGTGCATAAACAGCAGCAATTTGGCGTTTTATTTTCCGACGATCGTGACTGAGCTATGTGCCCGAGCGGGGGTGATATTTGCCGATGATGATGAGTGGCTACCACCGATGAGAGCCATTGATGACGCTCTCTATCGATCCAAGAGGGAGAAGAGACAGGCAGAGCTGCCCGAGGATGTATTTTTCGAGTATGGGGGAGCAGCTGAACCACCTCCGGCTTTAGGACATGCACCGCCACCTCCGCAGCCACGCCGCCGTGCCATGCGAGATCGCATCAACGAATTGGGCTCTTGGGCCACTTATCAGACTGAGTATCAGGCCGTGAATCAAGATCATATTCAGAATGTCGAGTACTTGGTACAGGGGATCTCCACGCATCTGGGCATCGACACATCCGGCCGGCCACCTGTACCCGCATACCCGCCACCCTTCCAGTTTCAGTATCATTATCCTATACCCCCAGCTGCTGACGAGGGAGTTGCACCGCCTGAGCATGACGAGGAGGAGGATTTCTGATCAGGGGAGTTTACTGTTTCCCCTTTATTTTTATTTATTCTGTCGTTGCATTTGCATTCATGAGTTTTTTAGTTTTTAGTGTGTGTTTCGTTTTGTGCATTGAGGACATTGCACAACTCTAGTATGAGGGGGTGGGTAGATTGTTTTGATTGTTTAGTTAATTGGTTTAGTTTCGTTGCATTTCTTTTGTTGGGTGTCGTTTATGGTGAGAAGACATCGTTTATGAGCCAATGATGATTTGAATTCGACGGTTTACAAAAGTGTTGATTGGGTCACGTCGTGAATGATACTCTTGATTGTTAAAGCATGAATTTTGGTACAAAATTTGAACCTTTTGAGCACACATGTGTGGGGACTAGAACTTTGTAGGAATAATGGTGAAATTTGAAAGTTTTGTGTGGTTAACTTGAAAGGCACCATTTATGAGTTGATTTGGCATGTAAGCCCGTGAAAATAAGTCGCTAATTGGGACCTTGAATGAGAAAATTTGATTTTCCTTGAACTTTACATTTACCTCTTTTCCATTGCACTGAATTACAATGTCATACTCCTAACCAGCCGTGATCCAAAGTATTATATTCTTAGCCTAGGGAGTACATGTGTGAAAATTGTGCAATTAATTAAAAAAAAAAACGGAAAAAGAAAGAACAAAAGAAAGAGATGTAAGGTGAGGGGGAGCCGAAATAAAAGGAATGAAATTCTATTCCTAGGCTAAAAGTTGGAGATGTAAGGAGACGAGGAAAGTCAGACGAAAATTCTTGACGATTGCACAATGAAAATGATCGGTGTACTCCCAACTTTTAGCCACTTGAGCTTATTTTCCTTCTTTTCGACACCCTTATCTGTACTTAAAAGCTGAATAAAGTTCAATTTGTGGCTAGTGATGAATGGACACGGGGATGCATGCTAGTGAGACTTGTATTGAAGTGTTAATTGAGTGACTCGCATGATTTGATAATTGATCTATTTGAAGTACGAATGACTAGACCCATCATGACACACACACACGTTCAAATTAGTGTCGAAATTTATGTATAGATGAGAATGAGTATTCGGTTGCGATTTGACTTGATTGGTAGTGGGAAAGTAAACTGAGGCATGAACATAAACATTGTTAACTCACCATTGAAATTTACTTGTGTTAGTTATTTCTTGTTTGAGTAATTTTGTGGTTGTTGAGTTTGTTTAGTATCTCGTGCTTTAACCTATTTTACTCGAGGGCGAGCAAAAGGTTAGTATGAGGGGGTTGATAGGACTCGTTTTTACGTGTTTTTAGTGTTGTTTTCGAGTCGCATTCATGCATCATATTAGTTTGTTTTAGTTTAATTTAGCATTTTTCTATCATTATTTAGCATATGACTGATCTCGTGTAGTTGGTGGTTATTTTGTAGGAATTGAACCAAAAAGTGGGAAATAATTGCCAAAGAAGCGAGAGGTACTCGCTAGGGCGGTCAAAAGTGACCGCCCCAGCGAGCATGTTGATCTGGCCGAGGAGTTGCTGCGCAAACGTCTCGCTAGGGCGGTCAAAAGTGACCGCCCCAGCGAATCCAGGGACATGGCCGAGGAAATTTCTGCGAGAACGTCTCGCTAGGGCGGACACTTTTGACCGCCCTAGCGAGCTGCGAGATTTGAAAAGATATGTTTCCTTTTTTTTGGACTCTATTCGACACAAGAGACCTAACACACGAGAGAGGCGGCGTTTTGGGCGATTTTTCATCACTTTCATCAGATTTTCGTGGGGAAAAGGCTAGGAGAAAAGGAGATTTCGAAGACTTCTAGATTTCCACGCGTCGTGGCCGTCATCCGTCGTCATCTTTATTATTTTCATTAAATTCGAGATTTCCTTTGCTCCTAGCCTTTTCCCCACGAAAATCTGATGAAAGTGATGAAAAATCGCCCAAAACGCCGCCTCTCTCGTGTGTTAGGTCTCTTGTGTCGAATAGAGTCCAAAAAAAAGGAAACATATCTTTTCAAATCTCGCAGCTCGCTAGGGCGGTCAAAAGTGTCCGCCCTAGTGAGACGTTCTCGCAGAAATTTCCTCGGCCATGTCCCTGGATTCGCTGGGGCGGTCACTTTTGACCGCCCGAGCGAGACGTTTGCGCAGCATCTCCTCGGCCAGATCAACATGCTCGCTAGGGCGGTCAAAAGCGAGTACCTCTCGCTTCTTTGGCAATTATTTCTCACTTTTTGGTTCAATTCCTACAAAATAACCACCAACTACACGAGATCAGTCATATGCTAAATAATGATAGAAAAATCCTAAATTAAACTAAAACAAACTAATATGATGCATGAATGCGACTCGAAAACAACACTAAAAACACGTAAAAACGAGTCCTATCAATGTCCAGACCATGGCAATGAGAGAGTCAAAGGATCTTAATTAACAAAGTCAAACTTCATGACTTGTTTGCTGATCTAAAGACTTACGAGTTTTAACTACAAACCAGAGAAGGAGAACCTTCTACACCAGGTGCCACAATTTCTTTAACTACTGTCAGACTTGAACCAACTGGTTCAGTTGACAAATCTACTCATCAATTGAGCAATGATGCTATGTCATTGTTTGTCAAGAAATTTGGAAGGTCTATGAGGAGGAATCAAGGAAACTTCCAGAAGCAATATCAGAAAAATCAGACCAAAGAAGAATCCTATGTTTGCTACAACTGTGGCAAATCTGTTCATTTCATAGTAGACTGTCTTTAGCCAAAGAAGGACAATCAATGATCAAATTTAAAGGAAAAGAAGCCCTATGAGCACAGAAGAAGGACCAAGGATGACAAGAAATCATACAAAAAGAAACATGAAGTGCTTTTGGCAGAATAAAGCAAATCTAAGTGGGCAGAAACTGGTAGTGACGAGTCAGAACCAGAAAGAAAAATCAGTTCAAGTGAAGATGAAGAGGAAGTCAAGTGCTTAATGGCAGATAATGCTGAACTGGAGTCAGCATGTGAACATGTATTTGACTTTAGCTCTACTGATTTCACACGTGAGGAACTCATTACCACATTGCTTGACATGATAAATGAGTATCACAAACTTGCTCGATCATTTGAGAAGATTAGAAATGAGCAAACTGATCCCAATGACAATAAAACAGAAACCGATGAGTCAGTTGAACTGTTGAGTCTAAAAAGGGAGATTGCACAGGAAAAATCTGAAATGATTGAAAATCAAGCTTTGATATGTCAGTTAAAAACAAAACCTTCAAAACATACTGAACTGATTCAAGCTTGGAACAAGTCTTCAGTTGCATTGACTGAAATGCCGAAATTAACAAAAATCAGTTGCTGATAAAATTGTTTTAGGCTTTAACAGTCATGATGAAAATTTTGCAAGTGATACACAGCCAAAGTTGAAAGAAAACAAAGGAACATTACCTTTGAAAAATCAACTATAGTAAATGAATTCTCGGAACCTAGTAAACCAGTTGTTCAATTGATTGATAGTAAGAACAAATGCAAATGGTATGGAATTGGATATAGCTCTGAGAGTTCAAATAATTCAAGAAACTGATCACCTAAACGATCCAGTTACAAAAATCAGTATTCAAGGAGTGGCTATTACAATTACTACAACTGTAAGTCAGTTCAGAAACAATATCAAAAGAATAGTCAGTTGAAAAATGATACAAATCATACTGTTTCATCTTCACATCACACACATATTACCAAGAATTCGAGAAAAACCATTTGGAACACATCAACTGGGAAGTCAGTTAGACTGATTCAAGTTTGGGTTCCTAAAGGACTAACCAGTTTAGGACCCAAATGAATATGGGTACCAAAATTATATACTATATGTGATTGCAAGTAACAGGAATAAGCAAAGAATCAACTTAGTATCTAGACAGTGGATGTTCACGACATATGACAGGAGATGCAAATTTTCTATCGATCAAATATATTGCACCAAACATCAGTTTTGGAAACAACTGCAAAGGTAAAACTATGACTAAGGGTAAGCTTATCCATGGTAACTTTACAATTAAAGATGTTTTGCTAGTTGAGAATTTGAAGTATAACTTGATAAGCATCAATCAGTTATGCGACAATAATTTCTCAGTTCAATTTGACAGAAACACTTGTTCAGTTAGAGACTCAACTGATGAGGTCATCCTAACTGGAAATTGTTGTGGAAACACATACAAAGTCAGTTGGACTGAACAAATTTATGCACCAGTTTGTTTTATTGCTTCCAAATCTTCTAAAAAGTGGTGGTGGCATAAGAGGTTGAACCACTTACACTTTAAAACTATTTCCTATCTGAGTAACAATGATCTTGTAACTGGTTTTCCCAAAATAGATTTTTCAAAAGATAAAGTTTGTTCAGTATGTTAGTTTGGTAAACAAGTAAGATCTTCATTCAAAAACCGAGGTTGTAAACCATCTTCCCGATGCTTAGAACCGTTAGAAATGGATTCTTTTGGTTCAATACCAGTCATGAGTTTATGGGAATGAAATACACTTTAGTAGTTGTGGATGATTTTCAAGATTTGCTTGGGTTATTTTTCTCAAATCCAAAGACCAAACTGCTGCACAACTGATTATGCTCTTCAAAAGACTATTAAATGAAAAATTAGTTGGGATTGGTTGAATAAGGTCTGACAAAGGAACTGAATTCATCAATCAAAATCTTTCAACTTTTTTAGAAAATACTGGAATCAAGCATGAGCTCTCAACAGCTAGAACACCCCAGAAAAAATGGTGTAGCTGAAAGAAGAAATCGGACCCTTAAAGAAGCTGCTAGATCAATGCTTGCTGATTCTGGTATTTCTCAAAGATTTTGGGCTGAAGCAGTAAACACTGCATTTTACACTCAGAATAGATCAATTATTAATAAGAATCATGTGAAAACACCATATGAGATCTGGCATGGAAGAAAACGTGTGGTTTCCTATTTCAAAAAATTTGGCTGCAGATGTTTTATTCTTGATAATGGTAAAAATCTTTTAAAAGCCTTTGATGCTAAATCTCCAGAGGGAATATTTCTTGGATATTCTTCATTTAGCAAAGCATATATAGTTTTTAATAAAAGCTCTTTAAATGTTTAAGAATCTATTCATGTTGTTTTTTATGAAACTGTGCTAACTGATAAGCCAACTGATCCAGTTTAGCTAGTTGATCGTTTTACAGAAATCAGTTTGGAGGATGATAATTAAGAAGAAAATCATATCAATAGAAATATCCTTCAAAAACCTGAACCAGAAATACTAGATCAATCAGTTGAACGAGAACCTGCTCCTGATAATCAGTTGGTGGAGCAAACAGATGATATTCATTTACCAACTGATGCAACTCCAACTGAATCTGAAAACATTCAGTTGCTAACAGAAGCAATTGCTGATATGGAAGCAACAAATACTGAGCTCAGATGGAAGAAATCACATCCTCCAGAATTGGTGATAGGTAATTGTTGCGTGTTTTCACTACCGCAAGTGTACGGTGTCAAGTTTTAGTACTGGTTAGAGTATAGATATCGATCCCACGAGGATTGTGTATAAAAATGTATATCAGTGCTCGTAATTAAAATAGTCAAGACTTTATTTAGAAAATTCGTAAGATAATTGGTTTGTTAAAAACAATTAAAATGCGAATAAACAATAAATCGAATTACCGACCGGAGAAATATCAGTGATAGAAATTATCTAGAGGACTGACTTCACTAAGTTTCTACAATAATTCTCCTAGTTGCATTTAAATTCCTGAATTCCTATTATTTAATGGCCAAGAACACTTACGTATTTTATTCCCTCTTTCCCAAGTGACGAATAAATGTATCAATCAAACTTCGATTCAATTATTCCTAATACAAATCTAAGTTTAATTGATAAATGCAATCAATGTTCTTACCTAAGCCTCGCAAAAGTTATACGCCTTCCGAACGATATAAACATTCCATGATGTGCCTCTAGTGATCTATAATCCTAGTCCCTCTCCCGAGTTGTAGAATTAATCACAACATACAATTTATGGCCAGTAAATTGCAATGAAATAAGAGTAGAGAACACAATTAAATAAAACGGAATCCAATCATAAAAATATCCACGTCAAATCATCGTAAAGACAAAGCTACGTCAACCTCTAGAATGGAAATTTAGTTCATCACGAAATCCAAGAGAAAACAAGACATGTTTGTGATTCTAGACATCGCCACGCAATAAAATAAAGAAACAAAGGAAAAGATAACAAATCCGAAGTGTCGTCTCTGTCCCCAGATCCGTCGTTCTTCGTATTTGTGTCTGTTCTTCACACTCTGAATCTTCGTCTTGTGTATGCGCTCCGTTTCTCGCTTCTTTTCCTTCCCAAGATGGTGAATTTTTGTGTGATTTCTCTGCACGGCGGCTCACTCCTTTCTGACCTAGACGATAGCGCTTTTATACTTTTTCTGGACGCGGCGCGTGCGGTGGCGCGAGAATTGGCGCGGTGGCGCGCTCGGTGCTGCTCCTCTGGCCATGCATGTGTGCGCGCGGTCGCGCATATAGTCGCGCGGCCGCGCGCAAGCGTCTGGTCACTCACTTGTATAGGTGCACGCGCGCCTGCTCGTAAAGTGGCGCTGTCGCGCGCACCTCTCGTGTCATCTTCTGCTTCTGTGCGCGCGCTGGTGCGCGAGATGTCGCGCGACCGCGCGCAAGCTTCTGCCCTTGTGCATTTTCTGTGCGCGCGCGGCTGCGCGTGAAGTGGCGCGACCGCGCGCGCCATTCTGGTCTTGGCCATATTTATACTCGCGGCTCGGTTCTGTTTTCTTGGTCCACTTGGTTTCGTGTCCACTATTTTCTCCATTCCTGAAATGACAACAAAAACAAACCAAAAACGCGTAATTCTGTTCGAAACAAGCATAATTCAAAATGGATTTAAATGTAACGTAAGTGCAAATCTTGCACTTATCAAACCCCCCAAACTTGAACTTTTGCTAGTCCCGAGCAAAATAAAATAAAAACAGGAAGTTAATTAACAAGTAATAAAACTCTTAACAGTCATGGATTCGCAAAAAGTTATATTGGCCTCAGACTTATCTATTTTAATATAATTCATGATTTCCCAAGTGTCACGTGTGTGTGTGATACGTCAATGTTCGTTTACCCCATCGAGTGCTCAAATAGAGTCATAATGCCCATTCACTTTACAGAATCAAGAAATCCTCAGTTTAGTTCAACTCACACTTCATCAAAATACAAATTCACATTCATAGATCACATAGGACTTTATTGGTGATTATTTGTCTCGAAAGATGGTCAACACAAGTGTGCCAAAGATGAAATCACAAAATGAGATGCTTGCAAGCAAGTGATTAAAGTCTATACTTGATGACAACGTTTTTCTGGTATCCATATGCTCGACTTGAACATCTTTTCTCCACTAGTATATTGGATGAATGTGACAAGGTTAATAGGTCTTGCAGGCTTGTAACGTTAGGCTCCGGCTCATGCCTACAGTAAAGGTATGGAAATCAAAATTTGAGAGAAATATTTGAACTTCATCAACTTCACTCATTTTCATTTTCTTTTCAACCACCACCCACTTATTGTTTTCTTTTCATTCATATCCTTCATTTCCCAAATGCTTTATTTCTCACCACTTTTGATTCATTCTTTTCATTGTTTTTCTTCTTTTTGAACTCCTTTCTGTACATTCATTTTTCTTTTTCTTTTCAAGGAGCATTTGAATCATTACAACACCAATGAATTTATTTCTCTAAAAATCAGGTAGGAAAATAAGTGTATAAGTTTCATTTGGTAGTTGTTGTGGGATAGAGAATAGATACAAGTGGGGGCTAATTGTATGTCATTGACACACACCACTTGATTTTTAGTAGGCTCAAAATGGGACACTAGGGATATTTCATGTTCATTTGGTAGGCTCGAAGGCTCAACGGTTTCAAAGATCGCCTAAATCATTCCTATGTCACATATTATCCGTATTTCGCCTCGAAAAGTGCTCAAACAAGTTCTAGATTACCGTCAATCCATTAGTCAACTCATACAAACCAGTCACATGCAATTTTCAATAAAAATGATAGATGAAATAGGTGCACGAAGAAATTTAAGCATCTCAATTAACTTGAAGCTCAAAATGCTACAATTGACAGTAAGCAAAGAATATAGGCCCAAGGATATTGTGAAAAATTGACTAGCTCATTCCTATGATTGCAAAAGTGTCAATCAATGTCATGCAAAATTACCAAGGATCAAATCTCCCTCATCTATTTAGCATCACAAGCATGCAACTTGTCTCTAAGCAACGATAGTATCAACAAACACGACAGTGCAAAAATAATTGTGACTCCTGAGTTATCATGAACACATATATATTTCAGGATCGCAATTCAGTTTTCATCATCGGTCACACATTTTACTTATCCATTACTCTACCTAACAAATCTAGCATGCAATAGATAAAAAATCAAACTAACTACTGAGCGATAAAACAAAAAATTTGCAGAAAAATTCTAAAAATTCTAACAAGCAACGCAATTTTACCCTCCCCCAAACTTAAAGTATGCATTGTCCTCAATGTATAGAAATAAAGAACACGACAACACATACCTTGCGCACGAGTTTCAAAACTCGAGTTGTTGTCCGCAGCATCTGTGTCATCCATGTCCATGGGCTGCGGCGGTGATAGATCTGGTGGTGGGTAAAATTTACAACTAAGGACGTAAAATAAAATAAAATAATAAAAACAAAATGAATGCTAAAGAAAATAAATTGTGGGTTGCCTCCCACACAGTGCTTGGTTTAACGTCATCAGCCCGACTATACTACTTGTTCATGGTGGATCGTATGATATCTTGGAAGCCTTGAGTTCTATGTTTTGACCATCAACCGCCATGGTAAGTTTTCCTTGTCTCAAATAAATGACGGCTCCAGCAGTAGCAAAAAATGGTCGTCCTAAAATATCACGAACATTCTGACTGTTCCCCATGTCAAGCACCACAAAATCTGCTAGAAGCCTTATTTTATCAGTCTTAAGTTCAACATCTTCCACAATACCCAGCGGTGTCCTAACCGATTTATCTGCCATCTGCAAGCTTAGTCTTGTGGGCTTTATCCTACTCAATCCAAGTTTCTCGTAAAGGAAACTTGGCATTATGTTCACACTCGCTCTTGAATCACAGATAGCTTTTTTCACTGATTGACTTCCAATTTCACATGGTACAACAAATTCCCGGGGTCTTGTAGCTTCTGAGGAAGATTTCCTTTCCTGCCCTTATCATCTCCTCCAGTAAATGCCACCTCTTCCTGCTCTGCAAACTGAATGTTAGAGTGTAGGTTCTTGAGATCTTCAAGACCTTTTTTTTTTTGAAACTCAGCCTTCAATTGTAAAAATTTTTAGGGGTAGGGAAGTAAAGAAATATCAACGCATTGATCAAAATCATAACTCTTACCTTTCTTACCTCGGTTCCTTTTGCTTGGAGTCGGCTGATCAACTTTATCTTCTTTGCTTACCACTCCAATCTCCTCATGCTGCATAAAAATAGCATTCACCTCTCTCAGATTTGGGTCTGCATTCTTTTGCACTGCACCTAATGGTTGATATGTGAGTTGCTTCGTTATTTGCCCAACTTGCGACTCCAAGATTTTCAAAGTAGCACCAATACTTGCCATGTGGGTTTCTAGGTTGTCAAGCCTAGACTCAGTCCTAGCCATTCTCTTGTCAGATTCAGCAACAAACGTTCCAACTAAATCCTCAAATGATGGCTTCCCTTCCCCATTTGATGTATTGAACCTCGGTGGAGGATTCAACACATTCTTATTGTTTGCATAAGAAATATTTTCATGGTTTCTCAACCCAGGATGATAAGTATTAGGGGAGGGTTACCTCGATATCCGCCAAACCCTCCAACATTTTTGTTGTTGATATACTGAGCTTCTTCAAGAAAATGTGCTTCTTCAACGACGGGCGATGGTCCCTCAGTATTTGATGTGCTCACTTTATTCATGGTTGCTAACTGTGTAGTCAATGCTGATACTTGTGCGGTGAGTGATGTGATCGGATCCACCGCATAAATTCCAGCAGTCTTCTGTACTCCTGACCTCTCAGACAGCCATTGGTAGCTGTTAATAGTCATTTGCTCAAGCAAGTCGTAGGCTTGAGCAGGAGATTTGGCAAAGATCGTGCCACCTGCCGCTGCATCCACAGTTGTACGTGTTTGACCATTCAATCCATTATAAAACAACTCAATCTGCACCCAGTCTTCGAAACCATGATTCGGGCACCTCCGCAACAGCTCTTTATACCTTTCCCATGATTCATACAACTGCTCGAAGTCTGTCTGTCTAAAAGTGCTGATCTCAATCTTTAATTGTACAGACTTCGCAGGTGGAAAATATTTAGAAAAGAATTTTGTCGCCAGCTCCTGCCATGTCGTGATGCTCCATAACGGCAGTGATTGGAACCATCCTCTTGCTTTATCCCTGAGAGAAAAAGGAAACAAACGCCATCTAATAATGTCATCAGGAACATTATTAATTTTTACCTTATCTGTGATTTCCAAGAAAGTTCTCAGGTGAACGTGAGGATCTGAAGTAGCAGTTCCAGCGAACTGGTTTTGTTGAACCATATCGATCAGGGTAGGCTTCAGCTAGCATTTATGGTCCCCCGAGCAATACCAGAGTAATGATTGTTGATCACTGGTCGGAAGTGATCTCTGATAGGAATAGCCTCTGGCTGGGCGTGTCTATCATTTTCTCTGTGTTCAGCCATTGCTTGGATCTCTTCCCTCCTTGCTTTTCTTAATTTTCTCGCAGTTCTTTCGATCTCCGGGTCAAAAATCAGCAAGTCTGAGTTTTGCGATCTTAGCATACACTGTCAAGCAGGAAAAAAATGAAAAACTCAATCAGTATAAAATAAAATAAAAATAAAAGCTCTAAATTAAAATCTAGACTAATTGGTAACAATACTGATAAAAATTCAAATTTGACACTCCCCGGCAACAGCGCCAAAAACTTGTTGCGTGTTTTCACTACCGCAAGTTTACGGTGTCAAGTTTTAGTACTGGTTAGAGTACAGATATCGATCCCACTAGTAGTGTGTATAAAAATGTATATCAGTGCTCGTAATTAAAATAGTCAAGACTTTATTTAGAAAATTCGTAAGAGAATTGGTTTGTTAAAAACAATTAAAATGCGAATAAACAATAAATCGAATTACCGACCGGAGAAATATCAGTGATAGAAATTATCTAGAGGACTAACTTCACTAAGTTTCTACAATAATTCTCCTGGTTGCATTTAAATTCCTGAATTCCAATTATTTAATGGCCAAGAACACTTACGTATTTTATTCCCCCTTTCCCAAGTGACGAATACATGTATCAATCAAACTTCGATTCAATTATTCCTAATACAAATCTAAGTTTCATTGATAAATGCAATCAATGTTCTTATCTAAGCCTCGAAAAATTTATACGCCTTCCGAACGATATAAATATTCCACGATGTGCCTCTAGTGATTTATAATCCTAGTCCCTCTCCCGAGTTGTAGAATTAATAACAACATACAATTTATGGCCAGTAAATTGCAATGAAATAAGAGTAGAGAACACAATTAAATAAAACGGAATCCAATCATAAAAATATCAATGGCAAATCAGCGTAAAGACAAAGCTACGTCAACCTCTAGAATGGAAATTTAGTTCATCACGAAATCCAAGAGAAAACAAGACATGTTTGTGATTCTAGACATCGCCACGCAATAAAATAAAGAACCAAAGGAAAAGATAACAAATCCGAAGTGTCGTATCTGTCCCCAGATCCGTTGTTCTTCGTATTTGTGTCTGTTCTTCACACTCTGAATATTCGTCTTGTGTATGCGCTCCGTTTGTAACGCCCCAGATTTGACGACTGTCCTCACTGTATCAAGACGGGTCTTTCCAGCGTGCTTATGTCCTCACTCACACGCACCCTAGGAAACTTCCCAGGAGGTCACCCATCCCAAAATTGCCCCAAGTCAAGCACGCTTAACTTTAGAGTTCTTATGTGATGAGCTACCGAAAAGAAGATGCACCTTCGTGATATGAGTAGTACAAATCAAATCTTTTAAGCCTCTTCAACTGTACAGTCCATTACATTGAACAGTCTCGGAATCCCTCTCATTCCCGTGTGGGTCGGCTCATTCATGTTCCCTCCACATAGAAGCCTGCCAGGAGCCGCTCATTGTCCGTGCAACTGATGGCACCGGCGATCACACCCCGCCCTCTTCGGCCCCGGGCCTCACACCGTTTCTCGCTTCTTTTCCTTCCCAAGATGGTGAATTTTTGTGTGTTTTCTCTCCACGGCGGCTTACTCCTTTCTAACCTAGACGATAGCGCTTTTATACTTTTTCTGGACACGGCGCGCGCGGCGACGCGAGAATTGGCGCGGTGGCGCGCTCGGTGCTGCTCCTCTGGCCATGCATGTGTGCGCGCGGTCGCGCATGTTGTCGCGCGGCCGCGCGCAAGCGTCTGGTCACTTGCTTGTATATATACGCGCGCGCCTGCGCGTAAAGTGGCGCTGTTGTGCGCACCTCTCGGGTCATCTTCTGCTTCTGTGCGCGCGCTGGTGTGCGAGATGTCGCGCGACCGCGCACAAGCTTCTGCCCTTGTGCATTATCTGTGCGCGCGCGGCTGCGCGTGAAGTGGCGCGACCGCGCGCACCCTTCTGGTCTTGGCAATATTTATACTCGCGGCTCGGTTCTGTTTTCTTGGTCCACTTGGTTTCGTGTCCACTATTTTCTCCATTCCTGAAATGACAACAAAAACAAACCAAAAACGCGTAATTCTGTTCGAAACAAGCATAATTGAAAATGGATTTAAATGTAACGTAAGTGCAAATCTCGCACTTATCAGTAATCCCTCTGACCCGGTAAGAACAAGAAATTTAATGCTTAATTTATTCATTCATTCCGCTTTTGTCTTACAATTGGAACCAAAGAAAACTGACGAAACTATTGCTGATCCTAACTGGATAAATGCAATGAAAGAGGAGCTAAATCAGTTTACCCATAACATTGTCTGGAACTTAGTTCCAAGACCAGTTTTTAAAACAATTCTTGGTACAAAATGGGTATTCATAAATAAACTGAACGAAGATGGTTCAGTTGCACGCAACAAAGCGAGGCTTGTAGCACAAGGATATTGGCAGGAAGAAGGAATTGACTATGATGAAACATATGCACCAGTTGCAAGACTGGAAGCAATCAGAATGTTTCTTGCCTATGCATCATTCAAGAACTTTAAAGTCTACCAAATGGATGTAAAAAGTACATTTCTGAATGGTCAGTTGCAAGAATAAGTTTATGTTACAACCACCAGGTTTTATCAATCATTATTTTCCTGATCATTTCTATCGTTTGAACAGCTTTATATGGTCTTAAACAAGTTCCAAGATCTTGGTATGAGACACTTTCAAAATTCTTAACTGATCATGATTTTACTGTTGGATCAGTTGACAAAACCTTGTTCAAATTTTCTAAAAAAGATCACATTTTACTTGTGCAAATATATGTTGATGATATTATATTTAGGTCAACTAACCTCAAATTATGTGAAAAATTTGCCAAGTTAATGCAGGACTAATTTGAGATGAGTATGATGGGCAAACAGACATTTTTTCTTAGACTACAAGTGAAGCAACTGGACACTGGTATTTTTATCAGTCAGACCAAATACACGAAGAAATTGCTCAAGAAATTTGGCATGGAAACATGTTAAGCTGCAAGCACTCCCATGAGTTCATCAGCCAAATTGGAGAATGATCAAGGGGGAATTTCAGTTGAGATGACAATCTACAGAGGTTTAATAGGTTCATTATTGTACCTAATTGCTAGTCGTCCTGATATTATATTTGATGTTTTCATGTGTGCTAGATTTCAAGCAAATCCTAAGCAATCGCATTTTTCAGTTGCCAAAAGAATTTTAAAATATCTAAAAGGCACTCAAAATGTCGGATTATGGTATTTTAAAGACTCTTCTTTTAATTTAGTTGGATAATTAAATGCAGATTATGCAGGATGTAAGTTAGATCGTAAAGCACCAGTGGATTTTTTCAGTTTCTAGGAGACAGACTGATCTCATGGTTCAGCAAGAAGAAAACATCCATTGCTACTTCCACAACTGAAGCAGAATACCTTGCTGCTGGAAGCTGTTGTGCCCAACTTCTCTGGATTCAGTAACAATTGAAAGATTATGGGGTTGATGCTAAAGAATCTCCCATATTTTGTGTTAATACAAGCACGATTTCAATTACTTACAATCTAGTTCTTCACTCAAGGACGAAGCACATTGATGTCAGGCATCACTTCATTGGAGATCATGCCCTGAAAAAAGCTATCAGACTGGAATATGTGTCAACTGAACAACAATCTGCTGACATAATCACGAAATCATTGCCAGAGACTAAGTTTTCTCACTTTCACAATATACTTGGTTTGATTGATTTATCTCAATTATATCATTTTTATTGATGCTTTGTCAATTGCTGTTCATTCAGTTTGTCATTTATTATTATTTTAACTATTTGTCAACTGATGTCAGTTGGACATTTATCAGTTATTGTATTCAGTTCATTAACTATTTATCAACTGATGAAAGTTAAGTTTTGCAGAAAGTAAAGACGCACCAGAAATGATACAAAACAATATTTCGTTGAGAAAAGAGTCGAAAGCATGTTACAAGACACAATTCAGTGTCTAAAGAATCTTGCCACTCAGTAACCCAATTATTCAATTAATGGATTTGAATCTTTTTGAAGGATTCTGCTTTGGTGATCTTCTGTAGCTGATGCCATTCTTTACACAGCATCACATGTAGTAGAACTTGATCAGAAGCAAGCTCGGTAATATGATCGAGGACAAACTGCTGTTTGTACTTTCTTGTTGTTGCTCTCTGTGCATCAGTAGGCGTCAAACAAGTTACGATGCATGTTCTGAAGATCTTTCACTTTAAACCATGAAGACATGACCTTCATCCAGACGTATTCTTCGATGGTTTTCATCAGATTTTCGAAATGAGGAAAACGAGCAAAAAAAATAGAACAAGCTATCAATTGCCGTTCAGAAATTGACAACATCAAGATGAAGGCTGGAGAATCCATGCACGAATACGATGAGAGGATCATTGATATTATCAATGAGCTGAATGCACTTGGAAAAGTTTATTCGAATAAAGAAGTGGCACTGAAGGTGGTCAGAGTTATTATCAAACAATGGGATGTTAAGACCATGGCAATGAGAGAGTCAAATGATCTTAACAAGGTCCAAATTCATGACTTGTTTGCTAATCTAAAGGCTTACGAGTTTGAACTACAAGCCAGAGAAGGAGAACCTTCTACACCAGCTGTGTAACGATCATGGGCCATTAGGCTGAACCAACAAAGGCCTCGGCCCATACCCACGCACCACTACTGGTCATGGGTCGTTAGGATGGTCCAGCATGGGCCTCGGCCCATGCCCATGCACCGCCACTCATAGAATATCCCACTCCTGGAAAGTGGTTTTTTTCGCCTTCCCCAACACTCGAACCCAGGACTTCCAGGCTTAAGTACCTAGATTCCTAAGTGTTGGTACCAGTTGATCTAGCGCTTTTTTTTGTAACGATCATGGGCCATTAGGCTGAACCACCAAAGGTCTCGGCCCATACCCACGCACCACTACTGGTCATGGGTTGTTAGGATGGTCCAGCATGGGCCTCGGCCCATGCCCATGCACCGCCACTCATAGAATATCTCACTCCTGGAAAGTGGTTTCTTTCGCCTTCCCCAACACTCGAACCCAGGACCTCCAGGCTTAAGTACCTAGATTCCTAAGTGTTGGTACCAGTTGATCTTTCTCCTTCCCCAACACTCGAACCCAGGACCTCCAGGCTTAAGTACCTAGATTCCTAAGTGTTGGTACCAGTTGATCTAGTAGATCAACTGGTACCAACACTTAGGAATCTAGGTACTTAAGCCTGGAGGTCCTGGGTTCGAGTGTTTGGGAAGGCGAAAGAAACCACTTTCCAGGAGTGGGATATTCTATGAGTGGCGGTGCATGGGCATGGGCCGAGGCCCATGCTGGACCATCCTAACGACCCATGACCAGTAGTGGTGCGTGGGTATGGGCCGAGGCCTTTGTTGGTTCAGCCTAATGGCCCATGATCGTTACAAGCTGCCACAATTTCTTATTACAAGAGCTTTCAATATTTTACATGTATTCATCTTATGCATTGGGCCCACCATATTCCAGTCTTGATCTCCCGTTATTTCTAATAATTACATTTGAAAAGTCGTGGCAAATAAATGATACATCTCATGAGGGTGAGAACGATCCACAAATCATGCCCACTTTAATAATATCTAACATTAACGAAATGAATAAAATAGTAAAATTTCATAACATACACATATGACATGGGTCAGTGTTTTCCATCATCCTTCATGCATTTAATCTCATATATTAATATCAATTAATTAAACAAATTTAATTAATGGATTAAATCAAGCATCTAGTAAATTTATTATTAACCACCACAATTATTAAAAAAGTTAATAAATTAAATAAACACATTTTATTTTATTTCCACTTTATTCAATAATGATTTATTTATTATAAAGCCCATTTTAACCTTAACATAAAAAATAAAAAATCATATTCTAATTATTATTTTTAAAGAAATTTATTAATTTACCAAAATTTGATTTTAAGAAAAATTTAACAAATTTTCCTAAAATGTCAATTTTATCCAAAATTTTACAAAATCAAAAAAGCGCACTCTAGGCCCGAAAAATTCAAGCCCATGACTCAGCACTGTGCTTAAGATGTTCCCAGGCACCCGTCCCCAGCCCAGTCTGATCGGGCACTGGTGGGCATGGCAACGCGGTGCGACATGAGTGCGCCCGAAAAAGTTCCGGGTAGATCAGATTTTTTTCTTGATTAAAATCAAAATTTTAATGGTACATGCGCGCGCTCGGAACAGTTACGGGTAGTTCAATTCCTGATTAAAATCAAAATACAGAGAACCTCGCTCTGATACCGCCGCTAGGAATAAATTTTCTCATGTCCAAAACACAGCGAAAGTTTTAAAATTTTTAGTTTGACGTTCAAATATCGTCTTTGGACACTCGTATGGTTCAAACAGAATTAAGAATTCATAAGGATTTATGAATATACCTTTAGTGAATTAATCACTTCTCACCAACTATTCCAGATTGGCAGAAATAACACTTGTAGTATTCCCATAGAACGATCTCCTAAAAATCTTCCTTTTCCAATCAAGTCTATGACTGGAATATTTGTTCCTCCTCTAAATTATACTAAAACTTTTAGAGTAATTTTTGTCGTTTGAGAAGAAGGTTAACGGCTCAAACCCTTATTTTTTTTGTTGGCCGAAAATTGGAGAGCTTGACTAGAGATATTTTTCGAAAATTATGGAGTAATGGAGGCTAGCGTTTTTGGCCTCCTTACTAAATATTGAATTCTCAACCTAATTTCCTTAATTATAGGTTTAGAATTCCTTAATTACCATTAATGGGCTTATTTAATTAATTTGAGTCCAACTAGTTTAATTAATTAATATATTAAAGTCCATTAAGAACTTTAATTATTTAGCAAATTGGACATGTACTTCTACAAACCTATTAGATGTACTTCCCACTACATTTATTTTATTCTTTAACACCTCAACATTTTATTTTCATATTTTAAACTCTCAATTTTCATAAATTCAACTTCTTGAATTTATTCTTTCTAAATTTTAATTGTCATAAATTCAACTCCTTAAATTTACTATCTCATAATTTTATATAAATTCAAATCTTTGAATTTATTGTCTCAACGAGAACAAATGATCTAGTGCTTGTGTGACCCTCAATGGTATAGGGATATAGCTAGCCGTGATTTCACAACTCTTTGTGATTCAGTAAATTTTCTTTTATTCGGGCTTATCCTAATTTGCATCATTTTATGCACCAAAATTTGATCATGAGAATGTCAAAAATCATCTAGTAGCATCACCCATGATTCCCTATGTATAACTGATAGTGCTTGCAAGAATCAATCGGTTATGATTAACGTACAATACGGTCTATTCGTATCATAATCTGCAACAATTGGTTTATCGAGGGTTGCATATTGGATTCAGTTTCTATGTGATACATTCATGAAATATTCATTGTAAAGTCCCAAAAAATTTGAAGTTCCATGTGAACCACATGGGTGCAAGTTATCAAATTTCGTATGTATTTTAATTAATTTATTTCAATTGCATTAAATACATGTTTAAGACATGATTTCATGATTATTTGAATATATTATTAGAATGCATAAAACTGTGCTGTAAAAGTTATTCGAGACGCAATCGAGAAACGTAGACCGGTGACCATAAAAGAAAAATATTTTTATTAAATGATTATTTTTAATTAATTAATTAATATATGATTTAATATAATTAATATTTTCGAAAATGTGGTATATTGAGGTGTTTTAACGAGTCCTAGGGTTTTTCCATCAGCTCACACACACCCAACATTGTTTTGAAGGTAATTCATGTAAATATTGAGCAAAAATTCAGCAAGGTCCTCTCCGTCACGAAGGTAATTCATGTAAAGATTGAGGAAAAATTCGCAAGGTCCTCTCAGTCGACGTTCTTCCCATCTCAAATTGTTTTTCGTGCGTAAAATACGCCAAGACACGCATTAATCTTTCTTAACTTATCCTTCACACCATATTATATGTTTTGATACATGAATGAATGAAAAATATGATACACTGTATATTTTCGTTTTCATGGCATAACATGAACAAAACTAGAATTTTCATCCTTTAAAACTCTTGTTTATGATGCATAAATAGGCTGCCATGTTAGGGCTATGGGAAGGGATGGTTTTCAACATGTTTAAGGGTCCTTAGTTCATGTTAGGGATGTACAGGTAGGGAAAAATATTGAATGAAAATTGGGATCAAAGGGGGCTAGGGTTTGCGTTTTTGGTCCTAGGAAGAAGCAAGTTGTTAGCTGCTATAAGGACGTGATAATGGGTTCTATTGGGGCCTAGTCATGGTCCTAGGTGGCTCAAGGGAAGGCTGGGGCGATGCCAAGGGTGGTAACGAGAAGCTAGGGTCACTCGAGTCCAAGGATGGCACGGGTTTTAGGGATGTGCTTGCATGGGCTGTAGAGCTGGTCTAGGAAAAAAACGTTTATGATAACATGAAAAAGATCTAAAGCTTATGCATATTCATGAAAAGATATTTTTAGTAACAATATTTTATTGATATAAGTGATTGTATATGTACTACTTGTTATCATGATTAAGGTTTGCTGAGTCATTAGACTCACGATGTGTAATCGATTTAGGTGAGTATGATTTTAATGCAGGACTTGATGGTTGAACTAGCTGGGCTGATGGTTCACATAACACGAGGAACTTTGCTAGTTTTGCGCATTATGTTATGGTTTAAGAGTACTTTAAAGATTTTATGACTTCTATTTTTTTGAGTGGTTTGAGAGATTTAAAGAATTTATGCTTTATTTTGAAAAATGCTAAGTTTAGGTTTGGTTTACGTTTACGATTTTATGTTTTAAATGCTTTCTTTTGGATTTTAAATAATAGGTTGGTTGGTATATTTTAAATGGTGCAAAGATATTTTAAAAATACATATGTTCAAAGTGATCGAAAAGCTTAAATCTTGAGCCCACTACTTGGATAATGTGCAAGGCAAGGCTTTGAAGAGGCCCTGGAATGCTTACCACCTTAGGAAATATCATTCTTGATTTTATCAAAGATGTATTTCATATTTGAATTTTCCCATTTAATTAGTTGGAATTCAATAAAATCAAGTTCTTCTTTTCAGTTCATGCATGTTGTATTATGAAAGTGAGAAAAACTGTGTTTTCTTGCTAAGACATCGCATAACAAAGGAGCAGAGTTGGGGAGGAGAATAATTAAATTTATCTACTAAGGCATCGCCTAGTAGGAGAGTAGATTGAAGGAGAAAAATTAAATTTTCCTGCTAAGGCATCGCCTAGCAGAGGAGCATATTTGTGAAGGAGAAAAATTTAATTTTTCCTCGCCTTGTAGGGAGCAGAATGGAGGAGAAAAATTAAAATTTTCCTGCTAAGGAATCTCTTAGTAGAGGAGCATAGTGGATGAGGAAAATTAAATTTTCCTGCTAAGGCATCACCTAGCAGAGAAGCAGATTTGGGGAGGAGAAAAATCAAATTTTCCTATTAAGGCATCGCCTCATAGAGAACCAGAGTGGAAGAGAAAATTAAATTTTTCCTAGCCTTGTAGAGGAGCAGAGTGGGGATAAAATTAAATTTTCCTACTAAGGCATCGCTTAGTAGAGGAGCAGAGTGGAGGAGAAAAATCAAATTTTTCTCCTAAGGCATCGCCTAGTAGAGGAGCAGAGTGGAGGAGAAAAATTAGATTTCCTGCTAAGGCATTGCCTAGAAGAGGAGCAGAGTTGGGGAGGTGAAAAATAAAATTTTCCTACTAAGGCATTGCCTAGCAGAGGAGCATAGTAGAGGAGAAAAATTAAATTTTCCTGCTAAGGCATCGCCTAGTAGAGGAGCAGAGTTGGGGAGGAAAAAATCAAATTTTCCGACTAAGATATCGCCTAGTAGAGGAGCAGAGTTGGGGAGGAGAAAAAAGGCATAGCCTAGCATAGGAGTTAGAGGATGAGGGCATAGAAATTTTTATTTTCCTGCTAAGGTTTCGCCTAGCAGAGGAGTTAGGAGTGAAGGGGTGGAGTTCTTATAGCCTTCTTTCTAAGAGTCAGGGGTGAAGAGGTGGAGTTTTTATTATCTGGATTGCAGCTAATAACGAAGAAGTGGTGAAGAGATTGAAAATCATATATTATCTACTTAGGATGTGCCTAGTGGAAGAGAAGGAGAGGTGGAACAAAAGTTAAATCTTATTTACTAAGTTAAGTTTTGTAGAAGAAAGGATGTGACCAAAAGGAAAGATCTTCGGTAAGCTCGCACATTGCAGATTTTATTTACCCTAGTGGTTTAAAAACATCAGAGATAAACTCGGAAGAAGCAGTAAATTCAAACGCAAAATACTCAATGGGGCATAAAGCGAGTTTAGTACATACCAAAAGTGCACAAAAGGAGATAACTAAATATAAGCGTCATAAAATGCAGTCGCATAATAATACGGAAAGTAAAGCAATGGTACGTGACAAATACGGCCCGAAGCCATACATCATGTGCGTAAATCATAAGTAAAGGAGCACTGTCTAAAGATCATGAGGGAGACTCACTATGAAATCCTCGATGTCGATGAAGGCAGTGGGAGCGCCTGGCGGAGAGTAGTCGTGAGCCTTGAAGAGGTCGACTGCACACTCAAAACCCACCTCCAAGTAATGATAAGCTTTAGGACCACAAATCTCGTCGAATTCTTCAAACTTGAGGAATCTTCCTTGAATGAGGAGGCTTCTGTAACATGTTGTGCCTTGGCGTCTTTAAGGTCCCTGTGGACTTGTGCCGCTTCTGCTCGGGAATTATTTAACTCTTCCTTCAGCTTCTGGATCTCTTTCGCTTTGTCTTTTGTTAGTCGATGAAGCTCATGTTTCTCCTTCAAAAGCTCGTCACATCGAGCTTGAAAGGGGATCGGTTACGGTGACCGAAAACGCAACGGAAGCATAAAATTTTTCGATTTAACATGCAAAATTTCGGCCACCATGATTAAAGTGTGTAGCAAATACAATAAACACAAAATGACATTCATAGTGTGTTAAGAAATGTACCTATCAATCTCAAAGATTGATTGTGGCTCCAACTAAGGTGTAAACACCTTAGCTCTTGAAGGTAGACAATCTACAAGCTTCACCTTTCTTTTGGACTCCTTTCTTCCAATCAAGCCCACCACCAACTAGGTAGATCCACCTTACACTTGCACTAGAAAATGTATGGCATTTTTCTTTGAGAAGTGAGTGTTTTTCTCCAACAATTGAAGAACAAAAATGAGAGAAATATGGGAGAGAAAATGGAGGAAGTTTCGGCCATCACCATCTAGGAGGGAAGAAAAATGAGTTCTCTTGGTTTTGTGAAAAGTAGAGACCAACTTTTGCATGCCAAGCCTTGGTAACCCAAAAAGTTGTCTCCAACTCTTCACCTCCCATGCATGATATATTATATGGTTTTTATCAAAATAAAAACCATGGACTAAATTTAATTATCTCAAACATATTTGAGACTAATTAAACATTACTTGAATTTACCCAAGTCCCACTAGTTAAATAATTAATTTAAATTGAGCTCTACAAGACTCAATATAATTTAATTAATTCAACACTTGAATTAATTTAATTATTTGGACTCTACTAGGTCCACTAGTGTTTAATTAATTCAACACTTGAATTAATTTAATTTAGTCCATAATAATGTTTATGAAAATCACAATTTTCAAGTACATTATTCAATTGGCCAAATTTTAATTTAGGGACACTTCCATAAATCAAAATTTACATTTCTCTCATAGAAGTCATACTTCTATTTTTCTTTACGCTTATAAACTCATTTATAAGCCGTTCAACACATTGAACTATTTTCTCCTTTATAGAAGTCATACTTCTAATTTTCCTTACGCTTATAAACTCCTTTATAAGCCGTTCAACACATTGAACTATTTTTACTTCTCAACGGGATCTAGAAAGCTAGTACTTGTGTGGCCCTCAATGGTTCATTGATACAACTAGCCGTGGGTTCACATCTCCATGTGATTCGGACTAAACATGTCCTTATATGAGCATACCCCAATTGCTCCATTCTTATTTATCAACTCCTTGATAATAAGAACGTCAGAACTCAAGTCTGATAGTACCCAACCAATCATGTTAAACGCCTAGCAGCATCGCTTACATGATTCCCTAGGTATCAAATGATAGTGCCTGCAAGAACCATTCAATTATGGTTAGCGTACAGTACGGTCCTTTCAACTCATATATCCCGACCGATTCGACAACCATTGGTATATCGAGAGTTGTCAATGAATCGATACTATGTGTCATGTCGTAGTTGCATCGATGGTGTAATCTATGAAACCCCTTTCATAATTACAACCATACTCTGGCCAGAGATTTCAACCTACATACACATGATAACACATAGGATATCCATACCCGAAGGTAAGCGGTGAATCCCCGACTACAATGCATCGACTCCTATGTGTTTCGACAGAACACCCAACCTTGCCACCTGATGACCCCATAAGAGTCGGTAAACAAGTCAAAGTGAAACGCTAGCACATAGAGTCTCAATGTTGTCCCGGGTCATAAGGACTAATGGTGTACAACCATAAATCAGGACGTTTCCACTCGATAAGTGAGAACCACTTGGAAAGTCCTTTTATGGAGGGTTGTTCAGTGCACTCTACTAGGAGCACCTATCTGCATGCTCGGACATCACAATGTCCCCTACCAATGAAACACGGTACTCACATCGCAGATACTAGTCTCTAACTCGAGCGGCCTATATCCTTCTTAGTGGCGGCTGAATCGACTAGGAACCGTTTAGAATATACAGTATTACAAATATGAGTTTCATGATACTCATCATATGAGCATCTCATATTCTTTCTACTATTTGTATATTCAAGGGCTTTATCTATGCAACTAGCATGGGTATACAGATAAAGATGTGCCAAAGTAATAATTTCAAATATTATTAAAATAAAGATTGCTTATTCATAGAGTTTCATTGTGAACACTCGGCCAACACTTGGCTCGACGGGCACCTACTCTAACAATCTCCCACTTGCACTAGAGCCAACTACCCATATGCATAAAACCCATTGATTCGCGATGCTTGTCGAATAATGGTCCAGGTAAAGGCTTAGCTAGTGGATCAACAACATAATCTGCGGAGCCGACTTTGTCAATAGACACTTCTCTTCTTTCCACAATCTCTCCGAGGATGTGGTACTTTCTCAATACTAGTTTGGATTTCTGATGAGACCTAGGCTCCCTTGCTTGAGCTATAGCTCCCGTGTTGTCACACAACATTGGGACAGGAGCAACTCCATTAGGAATGACGCCCAACTCTTGGACGAAATTCCTTATCCAAACACCCTCCCTTGCAGCAATGTATTCGGCCTCTGTGCTGGAATCCGTAGTATTGTCTTGCTTGGAACTCTTACAAGAGACTGCAGCACCATTGAGCATGAATACAAAACCAGAGGTTGACTTCGAGTCATCGATATCGCTTTGGAAGCTAGAGTCAGTATAGCCTTCCAATTTTAGTTCTTCACCCCATAGACCAAGAACACATTATTGGTCCTTCTCAACTACTTGAGGATGTCTTTCACAGCTTTCCAGTGTGGAAGATCAGGGTTCGATTGATATCTACTCACTACACTTAGTGCGAAAGCCACGTCAAGACGTGTAGATATCATCCCATACATGATGCTACCAATTGCCGAAGCATACGGAATGCGTGTCATCGCCACTATCTCTGCATCAGTCTTGGGAGACAAACTTGGATAGGGACACGCCATGACACATTGGTAGGTGTCCTCCCTTGGACTCATCCATCGAGAACGGCTTCACGATGGTATCAATGTATGTGGACTGGTGAGACCAAGCAATCTTCTCGATCTATCTCTATAGATCTGTATTCCCAATACAAAAGATGCTTCACCCAAGTCCTGCATCGAGAACTTACTCGCTAACCATATCTTAGTTGATTGCAACATTCCTACATCATTCCCAATGAATAGAATGTCATCAACATATAACACCAGGAATGTCACAACACTCCCACTGACCTTCTTATACACATAGGGTTCCTCAGGATTCTTAGTAAATCAAACTATTTGATTGTACTGTCGAATCTGAGGTTCCAACTCCTAGATGTCTGCTTTAGATCATAAATAGATCTCTGAAGTTTGCATACCATATGCTCACTTCCGATAGATGTTAACCCTTTAGGTTAAGACATGTAAATAACTTTCTTAAAATCCCCATTAAGAAAGTTTGTCTTGACATCCATCTGCCATATCTCATAGTCATACCATGCAGCTATGGCTAGCAAAATCCTTATGGACTTGAACATTACGACTGGGGAAAAGGTTTCCTCAAAGTCAACTCCTTGTCTTTGAGTATATCCTTTTGCCACCAATCGCACCTTGAAGGTCAATACCTTCACATCCGTCCCAAGTCCCTATGGGAACAATTCCCTCAGGTGGATCCACAAGATCCTACACTTGGTTCGAATGCATGGAATTCAACTCAGATTCCATTGCTTCAAGTCACTTGGATGAATCGGCATCAGATAACGCTTCCTTGAAGGTCCTTGGATCACATCCATGGTTAGGCTCATCATGGCTCTCTTCAAGAAGCAGACCATACCTCATAGGTGGTCTCGAGACTCTCTCGGATCTTCTAGGAGCTTGTATCTCCTCACTTGGCTCTTCGGGTGTGGGTTCTATAACTGTGGGTGTCTCTCGAACCTCTTCGAGTTCTATCATCTCCCATTTTCTATCCAATAGAAATTCCTTTTCCAAAAAGGTTGCATTCCTAGAAACAAACACTTTTGTTTCTTGGGGATGATAGAAGTAGTATCCAATCGAATTCATTGGATATCCCACAAAATAGCATAAAATAGATCGACTATCCAATTTATCTCCCACTACCTGCTTCATAAGAAGGGCACCCCATATTCTAAGATAAGAATACTTAGGAGGCTTACCCATCCATATCTCATATGGTGTATGCCTTTGAATGGACATTTAGTAGAATATCTTTTAATTTTAAATTATAGAGATCGTTTTCTAGTTCTCAAGTATCATTTAAACATTCATTCTTGTAAATGTTGCAAACATCTTTGCTAAATAAACAAGAATATCCATCTTTATCACAATAGAAATGGAAATAATGTTTTCACCAAAAAGGTACAAACAAAACATCTCTTAAAAATTAACTTGAAATCATTGTTCAACAATAAGTAAACATTCATTAAGGTCTTGACAGCAACTCTTGCCCCATTGCCTATCCTCTAGAAGGTCACACCTTCCTTAAGCTTTCTACTTCTTCCCATCACCTGTAACTCATTACAGAGATGTGATCAACATTTGGTATCCAATACCCAAGAAGTAGAGTTAACTGAAATGTTTACTTCAATGTAGAACATACCATTTCCAGAACTTTTCTGGGCAAGATATTCTTTGCAATTACGCCTCCAATGTCCAGGCTTCTTGCAGTGATGACAAACTTCACTAGTCTTGTCAGCCCTAACTGGTGTGGCTGCCACAACGGGATTCAGAGATTGCCTCAACAAGGGCACGTTCTTCTTGGGACGTTGGAAATAACGCTTCTTTCCATTCCCATGTGGATCAATCTTCGTACCAGATGAAGAACCCACATAAAGAACCAACTTCTCTTTCTTGATGGTGGATTCAAACGTAACAAGCATATTCACCAACTCCTCAAGGGTCGGCTCTAGCTTGTTCATGTTGAAGTTCACCACAAAAGGATCAAATAAGCTAGGCAGCGATAAGAGCAACACATCGGTGGTCAACTCCGAAGGCAAGATCAGATCCATGCCAACGAGCTTGTCCACGAGCCCAATCACCTTTAGGCCATGCTCATGGACCGAGGCCCCATCTCGCATGCGCAAAGTGATCAGCTCCTCGACGGTAGCATGCCTAAGAGGACGTGTTTGCTCTCCAAAGAGCTCCTTGAGGTGCAAATGAATGTCAGCAGCACTCTTTGCACCCTCAAAACGCCTCTGCAGCTCATCATTCATAGAAGTCAGCATATAACACCTGGCTATCAAGTCATGGTCACACCATTCCTTGTAAGCCTGCAATTCCTCAGGATTGCAGTCAGTCGGAGCCTCAACAGGGGGCGACTCAGTCAGTGTATATGCTACCCTTTCCGAATTCAAGAAGATTTTTAGGTTTCTTAGCCAAGTGAGGTAATTAGGTCTGGTTAACATGTGTTTGTCGAGTATTGCAGATATCGGATTGCGAATCGAAGACATTGTCAAAACTTGTACTGAAAAGTAAAACAGATAAATGTTGATGACTATTTAAAATATTTGGTAAGATATAAAGTATGGACTTTAACTTTATAAATATTTACTCCCACTGTTTTGACATCTTTCACTACCCTCTAGTTAAAACGGGAAACTCCTTTCCTCAGTAGGTACGTAAGGTCCAATTAGCGAATTAAGATCCCGATTATACAGCCAATCACAATTCCTAAAAGGTAGTTTCCCAATTGCATCACAATGCAACCCTTAACGTAAACTTTTGTCTCACGTTTGATTAGGACCCATTATAGACGTCGTTCATCTTTACGTGTCAAGCCTTACCCATCGATGTTGAACCTTAATGGACGGTCGCCATGAGTTCCCTCAATTATCTGAGCCGAAGTCATGGGAGTTCCACGTAGTTCACATCACCATGTCAATGAATGTCACAGCTTTCCGGCACTAAGGGCCCCCCCAATAATATGAGCCGAGCCCCGAGTACGGGTAGCGTTCATCATGCACCCATTGTCGATGGAAGACAAGGAAATTATAACCAATTTTATAATTCCCCCTTTCGGGCTTGATATTAATTTTGAATCTTATTCAAAATGAGGGTTTTTAGTTTTGAAAGGTCTCATCATTAATTTTATTTTTAAAAGCTCGCCATGTTTGATCGTATGTTTGCCGGATTCATGCAACTTTGTTATTATCATAATAATAACGCACATACTCATTATTTATAACATATCATGCATATATTATAAACAGTAAACAAAACAAGGATGATCAATCGCCCCAATACTAACGGACTGTGTGAGCTAAACACGGGCCTAGGTCCAATCCTAGGGAAATGCACGGGATGCAAATGCAACTATTACATAAGCTTCCAATATTTACATGTCTTCGATCTTCATAATCATCATGGCCACCATCTTCCAATCTTGATCATCCACTATACTAACATTTACAAATAAATATCCATGGCAAATAGGGATACATCTCATGGGGGGTGGGAACGGGCCATAAACCAAGCCCACTTTAAATTTGATAATTATTACAATCATTCAACATCAAATATCCTAGCATACACCTAGCAAATTGGGCTTGGGCTTTTGATCATCCTTCATGCATAATATCACATATCATACACCATCAATTAATTATCACAATAATTAATTGATCCAATATTATATATCTTGATTCAATCACTAACCGCCACGATTATAAACTAAATTAACAAAGTATACAAAGACATTTGTCTACTTTCAAATTAATTTATTTATAACCGAATTTCTTGTAAATCACCATTTACTATAAATAATTAAAGTCCAACTTAAATTATTTATTTCATGAGAAAATATTTGCAACTTTTGTAATTTTAAACTTAAGGGCCCAAAAAACTTATTTTTCACCAAAAACATTTTCGGCCCATTTAAAATTCACAAACATGTTAGCCATCCAATGGCCCAACAACTCAAGGCCCATGACACTTTGATATTCCAAAACACTTTTGGAAACCCTAGCCGTCATCGCCGTCGCCGGAGCTCCGTCGCCGGATTCCGGCAACAAAAATTTTTTTTTTTAATTTAAAAAATGTTGGGTTGTTCGGGCAGCCCCTCGGGCTGCCCTTGCTGCCCGAAATGGGCAGCCCCTCGGGCAGCCCGAGCTGCCCGAAACGGGCAGCACCATGCTGCCCGAAAAACGCCCCAACAAGCCTTCAGTTTCGTTGCAAATTTTCGGTCTCATGCGGTTAGAAATCAATCTCAACATAATATCTTGTAGTTGCTACACAAAATTGTAACCATAGCTCGGATAGCACTTGAAAGGGGATCGGTTACGGTGACCGGAAACGCAACGGAAGCATAAAATTTTTCGATTTAACATGCAAAATTTCGGCCACCATGATTAAAGTGTGTAGCAAATACAATAAACACAAAATGACATTCATAGTGTGTTAAGAAATGTACCTATCAATCTCAAAGATTGATTGTGGCTCCAACTAAGGTGTAAACACCTTAGCTCTTGAAGGTAGACAATCTACAAGCTTCACCTTTCTTTTGGACTCCTTTCTTCCAATCAAACCCACCACCAACTAGGTAGATCCACCTTACACTTGCACTAGAAAATGTATGGCATTTTTCTTTGAGAAGTGAGTGTTTTTCTCCAACAATTGAAGAACAAAAATGAGAGAAATATGGGAGAGAAAATGGAGGAAGTTTCGGCCATCACCATCTAGGAGGGAAGAAGAATGAGTTCTCTTGGTTTTGTGAAAAGTAGAGACCAACTTTTGCATGCCAAGCCTTGGTAACCCAAAAAGTTTTCTCCAACTCTTCACCTCCCATGCATGATATATTATATGGTTTTTATCAAAATAAAAACCATGGACTAAATTTAATTATCTCAAACATATTTGAGACTAATTAAACATTACTTGAATTTACCCAAGTCCCACTAGTTAAATAATTAATTTAAATTGAGCTCTACAAGACTCAATATAATTTAATTAATTCAACACTTGAATTAATTTAATTATTTGGACTCTACTAGGTCCACTAGTGTTTAATTAATTCAACACTTGAATTAATTTAATTTAGTCCATAATAATGTTTATGAAAATCACAATTTTCAAGTACATTATTCAATTGGCCAAATTTTAATTTAGGAACACTTCCATAAATCAAAATTTACATTTCTCTCATAGAAGTCATACTTCTATTTTTCTTTACGCTTATAAACTCATTTATAAGCCGTTCAACACATTGAACTATTTTCTCCTTTATAGAAGTCATACTTCTAATTTTCCTTACGCTTATAAACTCCTTTATAAGCCGTTCAACACATTGAACTATTTTTACTTCTCAACGGGATCTAGAAAGCTAGTACTTGTGTGGCCCTCAATGGTTCATTGATACAACTAGCCGTGGGTTCACATCTCCATGTGATTCGGACTAAACATGTCCTTATATGAGCATACCCCAATTGCTCCATTCTTATTTATCAACTCCTTGATAATAAGAACGTCAGAACTCAAGTCTGATAGTACCCAACCAATCATGTTAAACGCCTAGCAGCATCGCTTACATGATTCCCTAGGTATCAAATGATAGTGCCTGCAAGAACCATTCAATTATGGTTAGCGTACAGTACGGTCCTTTCAACTCATATATCCCGACCGATTCGACAACCATTGGTATATCGAGAGTTGTCAATGAATCGATACTATGTGTCATGTCGTAGTTGCATCGATGGTGTAATCTATGAAACCCCTTTCATAATTACAACCATACTCTGGCCAGAGATTTCAACCTACATACACATGATAACACATAGGATATCCATACCCGAAGGTAAGCGGTGAATCCCCGACTACAATGCATCGACTCCTATGTGTTTCGACAGAACACCCAACCTTGCCACCTGATGACCCCATAAGAGTCGGTAAACAAGTCAAAGTGAAACGCTAGCACATAGAGTCTCAATGTTGTCCCGGGTCATAAGGACTAATGGTGTACAACCATAAATCAGGACGTTTCCACTCGATAAGTGAGAACCACTTGGAAAGTCCTTTTATGGAGGGTTGTTCAGTGCACTCTACTAGGAGCACCTATCTGCATGCTCGGACATCACAATGTCCCCTACCAATGAAACACGGTACTCACATCGCAGATACTAGTCTCTAACTCGAGCGGCCTATATCCTTCTTAGTGGCGGCTGAATCGACTAGGAACCGTTTAGAATATACAGTATTACAAATATGAGTTTCATGATACTCATCATATGAGCATCTCATATTCTTTCTACTATTTGTATATTCAAGGGCTTTATCTATGCAACTAGCATGGGTATACAGATAAAGATGTGCCAAAGTAATAATTTCAAATATTATTAAAATAAAGATTGCTTATTCATAGAGTTTCATTGTGAACACTCGGCCAACACTTGGCTCGACGGGCACCTACTCTAACAGAGCTTGGGACTCCGAAAGCTCCTTAGCATGTGTCGCTTTCGCCTCATCTATGGTCGCCTGGAGTTGGTCACGAAGAGCCTTACCTTCGCATAAATCTTGGCAGGCGCTAGACTTGATAACGTTGGCGCGCTAAACCAACTCTACAAGATACATGTTGTCCTGAATAAAGAAGGCAAAAGTGAGAGGACGAGAAAAATATCAATCGTATATCGAATATCAAGTTAAAGTTTGAAAGGAAAAATATACCTCGGTAAGACTGCTGCATGTCCAACGGGCTAAATTAGATCATCCCAGTGAACTCAAGAAAGCTGTGTCTGCATGGGAGGGAAGCTGAAATAGTAGCTTCTGAGCTATCTGAGTAGGGCCTCGGCCCACGATAACTGACTCCGATGTATAAAAAGGATGTATCGTCGGCCCAGAAGGATGCTCATCATCTGATCCAGACACCTCTGGAAGAGGCTGATGTGATTGAGATCTTGGAGATTTTGCGCTTCCCTTTCTGTTGGACTGATGGGCTGGGATCAGTAGACGTCTTCCCTTTGCCAGAATGAGGTGGAGATCAGCTTGAGGAGGCGGTCGGGAGGCTTGCTTCTGGGTGGAGGAGGATGAGCCTGCCGCCTTCTTCTTTGTGGTGGTGGGTGAGCCAGCAGGTTTCTTCGTAGTTGTAGAACAATTTCCCTTCATCCATATCTTAACTACTGGGACGACTGACTTCTTGGGTGCTGAGGATGAACCCCCAGCCTTATTCTTTGCAGCCTCGCGAAGCAATACTTCATTCATGACTCTAGTACATGCGAACAAAAACAATGAACTAGATGAGAATGTTATCAAAGAACATAATAAGTGAAATCGAAACAATAAGTGTGAAAAGATGAGAATATCTACCAGCATTCTCCTTCAGCTTAATATTTGTTGGACTTAACCCGGCATGACACATGAGATCTCCAGATAATAGTTGGGGAATACTAAAACATCTATCTCCTAGTACGCTCATTATGTGCAGATATGTCTTATCTTTCTTGTAGCCCTTGGAAAGCTTAGTCTTTGTGAAAGTAAGGTACCAATCCGTGGAACAAGTCAATTCTTTAGGGGGCTGGATAAAGAAGAATTAATTTTTCCAGTCCTTCACATGACTAAGAGCCTCGTCAAAAATCTTATGGATAGACCGAGAGGTCACGTAGAAAGGTCCTTCTTTCGACTTGGCTAAGACCAGGAAGTAGGAAAAGGTAGTGCAATTTAAGGGAATGTCTAAGGCCCGAAATAACACAATGAAACAGCATATCGAGCGAAAAGCATTGGGAGTAAGCAGAGCTAGATGCGCATGATAATAATTTCTCAAATCTTGGAGGAAGTCACATAGGGGAAAGCGAAAACATGCATCGAAATGGTGCTGAATGAAAGTATAGCAACCCTTGGGAGCTAGATAGGGTCTATCCTAGAGGGTAGGAATGATGATTGGGTGAGATGAAGGAGTATGCCACAAAGCCCTAAGCTTTGACTCGCTAGTAGAGGGGATGTGGGATGATATGAGGCCGTACCAGAGATTATCAGCATTAGAGATATTCATCTGTTGGGTCACATGATGAATTTCCTTACCAGAACGGCTATGGGCGATGACTTCCTCCTCATGGGAATCAAGGGTAAATTCAGGATCTTCTAAGTAAGTCCTACTCTCGCTAGACTAGCTAGATCTCTCAGAATCACTCGAAGAACTAAACTCAGAACTAGAATAAGACATATATGTTAAGGATAATCAAATAAATAGAGGAGCTAACTAACCCGGAGGAAGCGTGAGGAAATACTCGAGGGAAAAGACTAAGAGAACAAGCAGGTGGTGGGCGGAGCGAACTGGCGAAGCGGCAGTCGAGCGTGTGAGCGCTCGGATAGGGCTGGCGAGGCTGTGTGTAGGAGGTCTGGCAAGAGTGTGCTAGGCGTTGGGGCGTGCTGGGCGAGGATGGCAGGGAGAGCATGCGGCGAGCACTCAAAGGGCGAGAGAGCTGGTGGCGAGGTTGTGCGCTGGGCGTGCGCGACGAGTGTCGAGAGAGGCGAGGTGATGCACTGAGGCTACACGATTGGCGTCCGCGACAAGTGTCGAGAAAGGCGAGGCCGCGTGCTGAGGCTGCACACTGGGCAGGCACGGTGAGTGTCGAGAGAGGCAAGGCTGGAGCTGGGGCGACGCGCTGGGTGTGCGCGGCGAGTGTCGAGAGAGGCGGGGCTGCACTCTGGGGCTGCGCGCTGAGCATGCACGGTGAGTGTTGAGAAAGCTGAGCTGCACGCTGGGTGGGGTGGCGAGCTGGGCGAGGCTGCACGCTGAGCGTGAACGGAGTGTGTCGAGAGAGGCGAGGCTGCAAGATTGGGATGTGCGCTGGGCGAGGCTGCGTGCTGGGTGAGGAGGCAAATAGGCGAGGCATGAAGAGACGAAGGCGGCTAGGAAAGGGTGTGCGACTGTTGTTTGCGTGGGAACGAGAGCGCGGGGAGCGCAAGTGGCTGGGGTGAGGGCCGCGAGGGCGAGGGCAAAGGCGTTCACGGCATGCTGTGGTGGGGCGAGGTGCGCGGAGAGGATGGCGACTGGGCGAGGGCGTGCTGCTACTATGGGCGTGGGGATGAGAGCTCAGGGTGCAAAGTGGCTGTAGGCTAGGGCTCGGGCTCACGTGTGAATGGTTGAGGGTGAGGAGACGAACACGTGGGGTGAGCGAGGGCGTGCAGCGGCTATGCAAGGGGGAGTGGATGAATGAAGCAGGTAGTAAATTCTGTGGGGGGAAATTGAGATTGAGGTGAGGAAGGAACCTCTATTTATAAGGGAGGCCCGGATCAGGTCTGGTCCTTTATAAGGGGAAGGTGATTTAATTTGTTTCGAAATTATTTGAGAATGACGCGCAGCAGGGAAAAATGTACAATTTACATGTTGTAAATCAAGGACAACACAATTAATCGAACTTCAAACCTGCAATTCAGTTCGACTCGGGAGGGGGAGACTGGTGATACCCCATAGATGGGTCCACTATGTTTAGGCTCAAACCAGATTTGGGACCTTTGGCCCATCCCCAGCCAAGGTGTAAGGCCCATCACAGGCCAAGGTATTCTCCTATAAATACCAGGTTTGAGTGTTCAGTTCATTCATTCACTATATTATTTTTCAGCAGCACCCTTTGCTGCTATCCATTTATATTCTCAGTCTCTCACTTTAGTGTCGGAGGGGCTACGCCAGGACACCCTCTCGGCCCCCTCTAACGGTTTTCTTCGTGATTTTAGGATCAGGGCAAATTCGAAGCCTCCTTCTGGACTAGTGTCACTTGCTGGAATCGAACCCTAAATTTTCGATGAGTATCAAATATAATTTCATAGATACATTAATGAACAAAATCAATTCGAGTGTAGATGGTTCGAAGATGATCCCGAGAGTTGGAATAGACACAAAACACAATCGAAGGCTGAAATTTTTGAGCTCTCCTTGCACAAGCCCTAGACTTCCCTCTCCTCTCCTCTTTTTTTTTTTTTCTGATTTTTACGTAATGATAGGGTCACTACAAAGAAAATGCTCAATGGTTCACTCAAAGACATTGTTTTTCACCGTTGTTGGAGCTACGATTTGCGACGATTTTTTAAAAACCGTCGCAAATAATATGAGTGACGGATTTATGCAAATTAACGGCGGTGTATCAAATCGTCGCTAAATTTAGCGACGGTTTGCCATAACGTCCGTCGCTAAAATTAGCGACGGTTTTTTCATGATTTTCGTCGCTAATATTTTAGGTAAAATAAAAAAATTACTTTTATTAATTTAATTAATCTTAAAAAATTTACAATTTTACTATGCTAATAATATTCTTGATCTTAACTAAGACTTAAATTTTTTTAGCAAAAACTAAAGCGAAAAATTTTACCCTAAATCGAAACTAAAATCGTGTAACAGAAAAAAAAACTATAAGTGTTGTGAAGTGGTAAAATTGTGTAAGAGAGAAAAATTTTAAGTGTTGTGAAGTGGGTGGAAGAAAATGGATCGAAAATGCCTGTATTTATAGACAGTTTGCGACTGTTATTGGTAAAACCATCGCTAATGATGACGATATTTGAAACATGTTCAATTTTTGCGAAGGTTTTGCTTTTAACCGTCGCTAAATTTAGCGACGGATACAAAAACGTCGCTACATTTAACGACAACTTTAAACCAAACCGTTGTAATTTTAAAATTATTGACGGTTAAATTCAGAGACAGTTTTGCGACGGGTTTAGCGAAACCGTCGCTAAATATGGCAAAACGTTAGACAACGGTTCATAAATGCTCAAAGACAACGGTTTTTATAAAACCGAACGCTCTACGACAACGATTTTCATTAAATCGTTGTTAAAAAGTTTTTTGACAACGGTTTTAGTGAACACCGTTATCGCATGGTGTTGTTGATTAGGAAATTGCTTGTAGTGGGTGGAGGAGAAAGTATTTTCTCTTTTTGTTTTCAGATTTAAAGTGTTAAAAGTTTAGGTTAAAAGTGCTAATTTTTTTTATTTTTTAAATGCTACGGACTAATTAAATAAAGATATACTTTTAAAACTAAACTTTATGTAAAGCTTAAAATCTTTTAATTCTCTGTCAAAGCACAGGTCCACTTTTCTATAGAACAAAATTTTCTTTAAAATATTAGCACCACGTCCTTGGATATCTTCTTCCGGAGTTCTTCTGAAAAAGATCATATGATTGAATCGAAAATAAATCATTAAAGTCCTTACTTTAAAATTTAATTCACCCAATAATTTTTTTTTAAAACAATAAAAAAAATCTCATGTGGTCTAGGTGGTAAATTTGAAATTTTCGAGTACTACACCAAGTGTATCAAATAAAAAAAATTGACGGTATAAATATAATTAATTTAATATTGATAGGTGAAATATAAAAATAAACGCATGATTTGCTTTGATGTATTCTTACACTGGTGAAAAAAAATTGAAATACAAAACATTACATGCATCATATATTATAATGAATTTATAATTTATATTTTAAATTAATGATGAATTCATATTGTGGGGACCGGGACGCTAATCAAGTTCTTAATCATTATTGGGACTAATTAATCAATTATAAAACATGATATAATTTTTTTATATATATAAAAATGCAAAGCGGAAACGTAATGTAATTTACTTAAAATTACATATTAAACATAAACAGACAATCCTGTGTTATATACAAGAATTCAACTATGCTCAACTACATATACGTGCTGAATCCTAAGTTACTTCGAAGCCCGGATCTCAACGCTATCTAGTCCAGCCTCGTTCTCTTCTTGACCCTGAACCTGTCCCACCTGTTGTCATGTACACATACAAACAAGACAACAGCAGGATAATTCCGGTGAGAATATAATCCCAGTATAAATCAACGAAACATGCAATCATATGATAATCCTAAAAGCATGGACAGATAACAGCAATATATATCAAAAGCTGAAACATAATAAATATCATATTGTCGACAATGCTCGTGACTCCACGACTTAGACTAGACTCAGTCCTAGCCTAGGTATCCCGGTTTCCAGACATTGGCATTCCATATCAACCAACAGTAATAGAAAAAACTCCAGTTCTATCTACGTCGATATAGTATCGATCACCAGTAATAGAAGAATCTCTTGATTCTATACACATCGGTATAGTATCGATCACCAGTAATAGAAGAAACTTCGATTCTATCCACATCGATATGACATCGATCAACAGTAATAGAAGAAGTTATAATTCTATCCACATCGATACAGTACCGATCACCAGTAATAGAAGGAGCTATAATTCTATCCACATCGATAGCCAATTATCCAGTGACAGACTATGGCACTACCGCCAACACACTATCTCATGACATCGTGCAATGTGTCCGTGACAATCCCACCATTATTAGGCATTTCTATCATAAGATTACTCGACTAATACCTGCTGTCTATATATCAAGAGAACAAGTAATCGGATACCTGCTATCTATATATCAAGAAAACAAGTATATCAATCAAATTGTAGTAGCCCGAATTCCAAATTGGGTAATTAACGGATTAAGGGTGATTAAGAAGGTTTAATGTGTAATTTTGACCAGGGTCATGTTCGGACGGACCGAAGATGGTTCGGTAGCACCGAAGAGTTCGGACGATCCGAAGTGAGTTCGGTGGATCCGATCATGAGGTGTCAAGAGTTGATCGACACGTCAGTTTGCATGCACGTTCGGACGATCCGAAGTGTAGGTTCGGAGGATCCGATCATGAGGTGTCAAGAGCCGGTGGACACGTAGGAGTTCGGACGTTCCGAAGTATGTTCGGTGGATCCGAACATAGCCTATAAATAGTGCTCGGATTTCCTCATTTTGAAGGACAAATTATTGAGGTTGAGTCTCTTAGTTGAGAGGTTTGTAAGGTTTCTAGGGTTAATTTGTCGGTCGAGTGATAGCCAGGAGCTGCCAGGATTGGTAGCGTAGCGACGCCGGAGTTCGAGGCAATCAACATCAAAGGGCTGTCGACGGACGAAGGTAAACCCTAAACCTTTGGTAGTACTAGGGAGTACTGGTTTTGCTAGTCGAGCATGGTAGTATTGTTCATTGAGTATGCTCTTGTTGCATAGGCTTGGTTTAGACCTGCTGTCTGGTTGTTCCAGTGGATTAGGATTGCTGTGATAGAGGTACGAAAGTACTATCCGAGATATCCTGGTTGAGTATACATTCATATATGTGTTGCATGATTATGTGGTGCATTGTTATATGTCATATGATGCATGCTATTATGTCACGTTTATTACTGCACGTTGCATTTCACGTTGAGCCGTATCTCCTTCGAGATAGCCTTTACTGTTGAGCTGTATCTCTTTCGAGATAAGCTATATCTTGTGGGACCGCTCAGCCCTGTCTTGTCTTGTGGACGCATGGACACCGAGAGTACACAGTGGCCGACGGGTCGGGAGGGCTTCGGTGATCCGGGACATTTTAGGTCCACGTCTGTTCTTGTAGTGGATGCAGTGACCCAGAGGTTGGACCGCGCGGCACTATCCACTTGGCGCCTCTAGACTGAGCATATTGAGATCCTTTGTTACTCCTGTTTCTTGACCACCCTGGTATCATATCATAGCATGTGCATTTCATATAGGTTTGTATACTCATACTTTTGTGCTGGGCGTTCTTATCGCTCACGTCCTCGGTTTTGTTTATTCTTGGGCACCCCATTCCCACGGGACAGGCTTCAGGTTGGATGGCTCCGGAGGAGCAGGAGGAGGACAGTGAGTAGCTGGTTGGTTTAGTTTTCAGTACTATTCTATTCGATTTGGTTGTACCGGATATTTTAGTTTGAGTTATTCTAGATTTCGATTGGGTTGTATAACTAACATTTGTTGACTATTTCCGCTGTTATCTCTGATTATTGTTAATTAAGTTAATTGCATGCTTAGTTCTTGATTAGTAGGTGATTCTGGAACGGGTCACTACATTTATGGTATCAGAGCATGCAAAGATTTTTGGGACATTAGTAATTCTGTTTTGAGGATTTAGGAGTTGATTTTAGTTTCCTTTGAGATATCAGGAGATGGAAGCAGTCACGGTAGTGTGGGACATGGCCGTTATGGCGACGATGAGGCTGGCCGAGAACATCGTCGTAGAGATCGTGACGGAAGACGTCACCGAGATCATGATGAAAAAAAGACGTAGGAACCGTGTCAACATTATGGATTTAATGAAGTTTGGCACCAACAGAGATGAAAGAGTTGAAATAATAGTTAGCAAGGTTAGCTAACGGAGACAACACATCTGGTTTTGCATTCCAAACAGATGGAACCTTGTGCCTATCAGGAAGAATCGTAGTTCCAGAAGATTCTAAATTGAGAGACGAGATTTTATCTCAAGCTCATAGGAGTAAGTTGAGTATCCACCCTGGAAACATGGAAATGTATAAGGATTTGAAAACCAAGTTTTGGTGGAAAGGTATGAAGAGAAGTGTTTATCAGTTTGTAGCCAAGTGTTTGGTTTGTCAGCAAGTGAAAGCTGAACATCGACGACCAGGAGGATTACTTTAGAATCTTCCTATTCCTGAGTGGAAGTGGAAGTATGTAACGATGGATTTTGTCACCCACTTGCCGTTGTCTTCTAAGAATTGTGATGCAATTTGGGTTGTTGTGGACCGACTGACTAAGTCAGCACATTTCATTCCGTATAGTCGGGAATATAATTTTGATCGCATGGCAAGACTATACATCCAAGAGATTCTAGAATGTGTGAGAGATTTGGCTTACAGGTTAGCATTACCTCCGTATCTGTCTGGGATTCATGACGTGTTTCACGTATTCCTTTTGCGACGGTATTTAGCAGATGAATCGCATGTATTGCATCCTTCAGAAGTCCAGCTTGATACTAACTTGTCTTATGTGGAAAGACCGGTTCGGATTTTAGGCCGTAAAGACAAAGTGTTAAGGAATAAGATCATTCCTCCTGTCTTAGTGCAGTGGCAGCGTCAAGGTACTGAAGAAGCCACTTGGGAGTTAGAGAATTGTATGCGTTTAGAGCATCCAGAGCTCTTTTGAGTTATGCTTTGTATATGTTTGTGTTTTCCGTTGTAAACCAAATATCAGTTGTGTTTAGCAACAATTGAGATGTAATAACAATTTTGTTATTTCGTTTTGTTCATCCTCTAAGCCTGATTTCGAGGACGAAATCTTTTTAAGAGGGGGAGAATGTAGTAGCCCGAATTCCAAATTGGGTAATTAACGGATTAAGGGTGATTAAGAAGGTTTAATGTGTAATTTTGACCAGGGTCATGTTCGGACGGACCGAAGATGGTTCGGTAGCACCGAAGAGTTCGGACGATCCGAAGTGAGTTCGGTGGATCCGATCATGAGGTGTCAAGAGTTGATCGACACGTCAGTTTGCATGCACGTTCGGACGATCCGAAGTGTAGGTTCGGAGGATCCGATCATGAGGTGTCAAGAGCCGGTGGACACGTAGGAGTTCGGACGTTCCGAAGTATGTTCGGTGGATCCGAACATAGCCTATAAATAGTGCTCGGATTTCCTCATTTTGAAGGACAAATTATTGAGGTTGAGTCTCTTAGTTGAGAGGTTTGTAAGGTTTCTAGGGTTAGTTTGTCGGTCGAGTGTTAGCCAGGAGCTGCCAGGATTGGTAGCGTAGCGACGCCGGAGTTCGAGGCAATCAACATCAAAGGGCTGTCGATGGACGAAGGTAAACCCTAAACCTTTGGTAGTACTAGGGAGTACTGGTTTTGCTAGTCGAGCATGGTAGTATTGTTCATTGAGTATGCTCTTGTTGCATAGGCTTGGTTTAGACCTGCTGTCTGGTTGTTCCAGTGGATTAGGATTGCTGTGATAGAGGTACGAAAGTACTATCCGAGATATCCTGGTTGAGTATACATTCATATATGTGTTGCATGATTATGTGGTGCATTGTTATATGTCATATGATGCATGCTATTATGTCACGTTTATTATTGCACGTTGCATTTCACGTTGAGCCGTATCTCCTTCGAGATAGCCTTTACTGTTGAGCTGTATCTCTTTCGAGATAAGCTATATCTTGTGGGACCGCTCAGCCCTGTCTTGTCTTGTGGACGCATGGACACCGAGAGTACACAGTGGCCGACGGGTCGGGAGGGCTTCGGTGATCCGGGACATTTTAGGTCCACGTCTGTTCTTGTAGTGGATGCAGTGACCCAGAGGTTGGACCGCGCGGCACTATCCACTTGGCGCCTCTAGACTGAGCATATTGAGATCCTTTGTTACTCCTGTTTCTTGACCACCCTGGTATCATATCATAGCATGTGCATTTCATATAGGTTTGTATACTCATACTTTTGTGCTGGGCGTTCTTATCGCTCACGTCCTCGGTTTTGTTTATTCTTGGGCACCCCATTCCCACGGGACAGGCTTCAGGTTGGATGGCTCCGGAGGAGCAGGAGGAGGACAGTGAGTAGCTGGTTGGTTTAGTTTTCAGTACTATTCTATTCGATTTGGTTGTACCGGATATTTTAGTTTGAGTTATTCTAGATTTCGATTGGGTTGTATAACTAACATTTGTTGACTATTTCCGCTGTTATCTCTGATTATTGTTAATTAAGTTAATTGCATGCTTAGTTCTTGATTAGTAGGTGATTCTGGAACGGGTCACTACACAAATACATGCAAATATCAATGCAATAAAATAAAGTATGTGATTTAGAGAAACTCAAGTCTAAACCGACTCAAGTCGATCTCCCAATACACATTGACTTATACCTTTTTCTTCCAGCTCTAACGAAGACGAAGTCCCGAATTCAACTCTGTCCATTCTCAATCTGATAATAACAATACCGAACAGACACAATATCAATATATAACTCAATTCAGAATCTGTTCTGATCAATACTCAAATCAAAACATAAACTGGTCAATATCGGATCATATACAATTTAATCCATATCGATAATATCCCGATATAATCGAAGTCACTACTGAAACTGATTAATATCAATCAACTGATATTTTGACGGCATAACAATACAGTCTCGATAACCCCGTCAGTCCCAACATCACAGATATAATACCAGAACTCATAATCAGTATCAGTTCAACTCATAATCTCAATAACAATACAAATCTGATATGAAATCTCAGTCAAATTGATTCCAAAAATCATAACAATTACATAACCAGTCCGTTCTTCCATCTGACTTCGATTCTATGATGTCTAACATGACAAGAACATCATATATGAATTCTATCCAATTCTGACAATATCATAATTTCAAATCATGTCTAAACGTTACAAAACTTACGTCCAGTTGTAGCTGTCGTCGCTAGGAACACGATACTGTCCTCAGATTTAAAATCAGACGGACGGATTTCTCGTAAATCGAATTCTAAAATCAAGGAGTATAACCTCCCTTCAATTCTCCTTTTTTGTTGCTGATTACGTTTTATGCATATATATATATATATATATATACACACATCGCATGCATCAGGGCAAGTGACATCTTTTCGTTCTGCATGACTCGCGCATATGCGCCGGAAGCCTTATCCGGCTACTGGACTACCCGCGCATATGCGCGAGACCTACTGTCTCGTGCCTCCCCTGACTCGCGCATATGCGCGCCTTTCACCGCGCATATGCGCGAGGCTTTCTGCACATTTACCTTGGCTACTGGTCGTGCCGCGTATATGCGCGCACTCACGCCGCGCATATGCGCGGGGTCTTCTGCCAAGCCTGCGCATGTGTGCGCACTCGATCGCGCATGTGCGCGAATGGCACCTCCCTCGCACATATTTTGCGTCTTTTCTCCTCTTTTCCGGTCTAATACTTTTCGTCTATAATTACCTTGATTAATCAATAAATCATTTCAGATTAATCTCAGATTAGGGTAATTATACCCAAATCATTTCGGATTACGGTAATCAAATTCTCGGACCTTACATATATATTATAACATGAAAAAGTATAGATTACTCGTGGCCTCTCGTTTATATTTCACATATAATTAAGTTTCATACAAGATTATGAAGAGTCGAGTAGGTCTGAACACGACTCTAAAACTTTCGGTTCTAAAATCGACAACTTCGATTTCAATGAGTGGTGCGCACACATGCGCAGGCTTGGCAGAAGACCCCGCGCATATGCGCGGCGTGAGTGCGCGCATATGCGCGGCACGTCCAGTAGCCAAGATAAATGTGCAGAAAGCCTCGCACATATACGCGGTGGATAAGGATTCGAGTTTCGGTTTAGGAAACAATTTAAACAATAATATTCAAAAATTTAAACTAAAATATTCTTTTAAATTTTAATGGTAATAATAACGACACAAATAAAAATAATAATGACTAATTGAACTAATTATTCAACCGTTATATTATAAAATATTAATAAATAGAGATATAATTTACGGTTTTGATTACTGGACCACGCGGTTTCTATTCGGATTTGTTATTTAAAATTAGGTAAAAACTTGTGTGAGACGGTCTCACGGGTCATATTTATGAGACGGATCCCTTATTTGGGTCACCCATGAAAAAGTATTACTTTTTATGCTAAGAGTATTACATTTTATTGTGAATATGGGTAGGGTTGACCCGTCTCACGGATTATGACCCGTGAGACGGTCTCACATGAGACACACTCTTAAAATTATTATCAATAGACCATTATAAAAAATTTAAATCATAACTTATTCCTATAATTCATTTCTAAACTTTTAAGATAAATTTTTTATTTAAGTTTTGGTGATAATAAGATGAATTGATATGTTAAAAAAAATTAATATATCATGTACTGAATCAGTTTGGATTTATGATCCTAAGGAAAAATTGATATCGATCTGATTTTCTACATCAGGTTAGACCAATTAAGTTGCACGATGACTGATATGACTGAACATCCTCTACGTAGTACAGTCAGTCATCTCAGAGTTTAATGTTGAAATGACATATATGATTTTATGTGCAATAGATATAAAGAACTGTTGGCTGCTTTTTCTAGCTAGTATCCGAGAGTATTAAATGCTTAAATATTATTTTTGGAAAGTGACATGGACATATGACATTCTCGTTAGATTTTTCGGCAATTAAGTATAACTGTGAGTATCGTTCAAATTTATTAACGTTGGAACCATCATCTAAAATAGAGGAATGCATCAGAGTGTGAAGTACAATGAATGAATCAACTAAAAATTCGAATCCTCGCATTTCCTAAAGTTTATCAACATCTCCAAAAGATCTATCATATCGAGTTTATTTTCACATGTTAAAAATCTATCAGATCCACAAAGGATCAACTCATACAACCTTTTCATTCTCACTCAATCTTTGTATGCTTGAGTTATTTTATATAGTAAGAAGTTTGTAACTATTACAAACTTACTTCTAAAGAGATTGAAGTTGTGTCTTTGCTATGAGTTTCAGCTCATTAAGATTTGTTTTAAATGAGCTGAGTTATATTTGTACAAGAGTTTTACCAATCAAATCTTCTTGTGGAATCTTTTTAGAAATATAAGAAGGAGAAACGTAAAAAACTCTCTCTTCAAACTTCTATAACACAAACTATTGACCTTTTTTGCTTTCGGTCATTTATTAGTTTGTTTTTAGATCATGTATATAATCAGCTTACTAAGTGTATCGAATTGTTTCCATACTTCAAAACTCTTTTTAGCTGCTCGAAACACATAGTTTGATCGAAAAATTAACTCAAGCTGCTCATACAATTTGATTTACAAAATCTTCTAAAAAATTTTAAAGTGTTTATTCACCACCTTTAGATATATTTCGATCTTAACATTAAACTATATATTTCTTTCTCTTCGATACTAATCATAATTTAATTTGTATTTTATACGTATTGTGTCATGCATGTATTTAAACTTATAACTTTATGGAAAACAACAATTATTAAAATAAACAGTTGCTAACTTTTGGATTTTATAATCACAAACATATAGTAAATTGTCCCCGTACATGTACCATATAGCTCGTATAATATAAAAATATAATCCACAATATTATATATACTTCATAAAATTTTACCTAAGTTGAAATGTTCATTATTTCAGAAAAATATTTCTTTATCATATTCTTATTTGATTTACCAAATATACGATGGAATTATCAGTAGTTTTCAGTCTCTAGAATCTTTTTCTTCTTTAGATCACATTAGAAACTTGATTTTTCTAATTTCGTTCACATGAAAATGGTTCCCAAATTTTTATTTGAGTACCTAAAATCTCTGCATCTCAGGCAAAACATATTATTTATATGGCAAAAACTTGTGTGAGACAGTCTCACGGTTTGTATTTTGTGAGACGGATATCTTATTTGGGTCATCCATAAAAAAATATAACTTTTTATGACAAGAGTATTACTTTTTATTGTGAATATCGGTAGGATTGACCCGTCTCACAGATAAAGATTCGTGAGATCGTCTCACAAGAGACCTACTCATATATTTTTAATGCGAAATTAGAACCGACCGACTTGAACAAATATGAAGGATGTTATATAGATTAACACGACCAAACACATTTGAACGAATAGAGAAACCACATGATAGGCCGACATTTAAATTGGGAACTTTAATTTTCAAAATATCACACATGGATTTTTTCTGAGCGGTCTCATATGTTTTTATTCATGAGATCTGAGTCGAATATGAGAATTGTTTAATAAATTTGACATATGAGACGGTTTCATTGAAGTTTTTTTGTATATATTAATTTTTTTTTTATTATGGAGCGTATGATTGTCAATGATTCCACTAGCAAATTTACTGGAACATTAAGGCTAAAATTTGAACATCAAAATACATCCACGGTTTTATGAATCAAATTCAGATTGCCTTGTCTGAAGGGAAAAAAAGAAAAAGAAAGGGAAGAAGAAGCTACCCAAATGTTTTAAAAAAGAAAACAAAAATAAATAAAAAGGCAATTGCCTAGTTTTAGCCAATCTGATCCATTTCTTCACTGGACTTTACCTACAAAAAAATTCGAACCCGAAAATATAAAAAAATTGTTATTTACTTCAAAGCTTCATCTTCCTCCACACGCATGGAGGAAATTATAACAATGACTGAATAAAAAACGAACAAATTATTTACATTTTTATACCGTTCTCATGAAATTTGATTTCACGGCGTAATCTAACTGCCAAGAATCGACACAGTCACGTTTGAAATATGCGTGTTTTCAAGATTTTTTATATTTGTGTGTGTGTGTGTATATATATGGTGGAATCCAGAGTTACCAGGAATGGATCAACTCAAGGCGGCGAATCCTCCGCCCTTCATCATCTGCCGGAATTCGTCGTAATTAACCCTGCCGTCGCCGTCGACGTCGACTTTCATGATCATCCGTTTGCAGTCCTCGATGGTCCGGCCCTGTTTCAAGCCAAGTGAAGCGAGCACGGATCGGAGCTCGTCCACCGTGATAAAGCCGTCACCGTTCTGGTCGAAGACGTTGAAAGCCTCCCGCATGTCATCCTCGTCGTCTCCTTTGACATCGTCCTCCATAATGGCTCCGTAGAGCATGCCGAACTCCTCGACGTCGACGTATCCGTCGCCGTTGGCGTCGATTTTCTCGATCATCTGAGTCATTTCCTGTTCTGGGATGTGGATCCCTAGCTTCTCGAGTGATTCACTCAACTCTTTGCGGCTAATTTTCCCGTCGCCGTTTCTATCAAACATTGAGAATACCCTACGCAGCTCCGTTTGATCCATCCAATTCATCAAATCTCAATCGGCCACGATGATCCCCCAGACTGATTTTGGACGAAATTTTCAAACAATTAATGAATGGCTGAATCAAAGGTATTCTCAATGGTATGGATCGAATCTTGACTGGGATTGAAGAAACAGGAGGATCCACAAGCAGAGGAGGATTTGGGAGTGAATTTTGGGGGAAATTAATTGACTAAAATATGTGCGTGTGAGCAAAATGTGGAGGGAAAAATGGGAAGCCGGCTATGACTTGCTCATACCAAAATGTCGTTGATTTTATATATATATATATATATATATATATATATATATATATATATATATATATATATATATATATATTCATATATATTCTCTAGGTAGAGAATATACATATATATATATATATATTTATATATGTGATGCGATCCGGGTGAAACGGGTGAGCGGATCTGCTATCAATAATGTTGTTCAGGAAAATGAGCATAGTAGATGAACCTGTGAGCTATAGCTTCCACTGTGACCTGCAGACAAGGATATGAACTCGTGAATGGGCGCCGGAGGGGTGTCCGACGTGGCCACTCCGATGCTTAAGTCAGTAGGTGAAAATGATAACCAGGGTAGCTTAGATTAAAGTAAAGGCTACAAGTGTAAATATGTGTGTTAACATATGTGTTGGTGAATGAATCATTCTTCAGAACTAGAGAAGAAGAGGAAGCCCAAAGTCCCCCCAAATGAATTACATACCTGTTATTTATAGGAAGGAAAATCAAGGATTACCTCGATTTGCGCGTATACCTACCACTTATAGCCTTTGATGTTGACTTCCTGTCAAGCCACCCTATTTTCCCATCGTGTGTAGTGACCCGTTCCAGAATCACCTACTAATCAAGAACTAAGCATGCAATTAACTTAATTAACAATAATCAGAGATAACAGCGGAAAAGTCAACAACTATAATTATACAACCCAACTGAAGTCCAAATAACTCAGAATAAAAATATTCAGTACAACCAAATCGAATCAAATAATACTGAAAACTAAACCAACCAGCTACTCACTGTCCTCCTCCTGCTCCTCCTGAGCTGTCCAACCTGAGGCCTGCCCCGTGGGAATGGGGTGTCCAAGATAAACAAAAACCGAGGACGTGAGCGATAAGAACGCCCAGCACAAAAGTATGAGTATACAAACCTATATGAAATGCACATGCTATGATATGATACCAGGGTAGTCAAGAAACAGGAGTAACAAAGGATCTCAAACTGCTCAGTCTAGAGGCGCCAGTGGATAGTGCCGCGCGGTCCAACCTCTGGGTCACTGCATCCACTACAAGAACAGACGTGGACCTAAAATGTCCCGGATCACCGAAGCCCTCCCGACCCGTCGGCCACTGTGTACTCTCGGTGTCCATGCGTCCACAAGACAAGACAGGGCTGAGCGGTCCCACAAGATATAGCTTATCTCGAAAGAGATACAGCTCAACAAGAAAGGCTATCTCGAAGGAGATACGGCTCAACGTGAAATGCAACGTGCAGTAATAAACGTGACATAATAGCATGCATCATATGACATATAACAATGCACCACATAATCATGCAACACATATATGAATGTATACTCAACCAGGATATCTCGGATAGTACTTTCGTACCTCTATCACAGCAAGCCTAGCCTTACGCAACACCGCTAATCAGGTCTAGCACAAGCCTACGCAACAAGAACATACTCAATGAACAATACTACCATGCTCGACTAGCAAAACCAGTACTCCCTAGTACTACCAAAGGTTAGGGTTTACCTTCGTCCGTCGACAGCCCTTTGATGTCGATTGCCTCGAAACTCCGGCGTCGCTATGCTACCAATCCTGGCAGCTCTTGGCTATCGCTCGACCGACAAACTATCCCTAGAAACCTTCCAAATCTCTCAAATATGAGACTCACTCAAGAAATGAGAATACCAAAATGAGGAATTCCGAGCACTATTTATAGGCTATGTTCGGATCCACCGAACCATCTTCGGAACGTCCGAACTCCTACGTGTCCATCGGTTCTTGACACCTCATGTTCGGATCCTCCGAACCTACACTTCGGACCGTCCGAACTTGCATGCAAACTGACGTGTCGATCAACTCTTGACACCTCATGATCGGATCCACCGAACCACCTTCGGATCGTCCGAACTCTTCGGTGCTTCCGAACCATCTTCGGTCCGTCCGATCATGACTAGGTTCAAAATTACACATTAAACCTTCTTAATCACCATTAATCTGTTAATTACCCAATTTGGAATTCGGGCTACTACATTCTCCCCCTCTTAAAAAGATTTCGTCCTCGAAATCAGGCTTAGAGAATGAACAAAACGAAACAACAACATCGTTATTACATCTCAATTGTTTCTAAACACAACTGATAAACACTTCTCTTCATACCTTTCCACCAAAACTTGGTTTTCAAATCCTTATACATTTCCATGCTTCCAGGGTGGATACTCAACTTACTCCTATGAGCTTGAGATAAAATCTCGTCTCTCAATTTAGAATCTTCTGGAACTACGATTCTTCCTGATAGGCACAAGGTTCCATCTGTTTGGAATGCAAAACCAGATGTGTTGTCTCCGTTAGCTAACCTTGCTAACTATTGTTTCAACTCTTTCATCTCTGTTGGTGCCAAACTTCATTAATTCCATAATGTTGACACGGTTCCTACGTCTCTTTTCATCATGATCTCGGTGACGTCTTCCGTCACGATCTCTACGACGATGTTCTCGGCCAGCCTCATCGTCGCCATAACGGCCATGTCCTACACTACCGTGACTGCTTCCATCTCCTGATATCTCAAAGGAAACTAAAATCAACTCCTAAATCCTCAAAACAGAATTACTAATGTCCCAAAAATCTTTGCATGCTCTGATACCATAAATGTAGTGACCCGTTCCAGAATCACCTACTAATCAAGAACTAAGCATGCAATTAACTTAATTAACAATAATCAGAGATAACAGCGGAAAAGTCAACAACTATAATTATACAACCCAACTGAAGTCCAAATAACTCAGAATAAAAATATTCAGTACAACCAAATCGAATCAAATAATACTGAAAACTAAACCAACCAGCTACTCACTGTCCTCCTCCTGCTCCTCCTGAGCTGTCCAACCTGAGGCCTGCCCCGTGGGAATGGGGTGTCCAAGATAAACAAAAACCGAGGACGTGAGCGATAAGAACGCCCAGCACAAAAGTATGAGTATACAAACCTATATGAAATGCACATGCTATGATATGATACCAGGGTAGTCAAGAAACAGGAGTAACAAAGGATCTCAAACTGCTCAGTCTAGAGGCGCCAGTGGATAGTGCCGCGCGGTCCAACCTCTGGGTCACTGCATCCACTACAAGAACAGACGTGGACCTAAAATGTCCCGGATCACCGAAGCCCTCCCGACCCGTCGGCCACTGTGTACTCTCGGTGTCCATGCGTCCACAAGACAAGACAGGGCTGAGCGATCCCACAAGATATAGCTTATCTCGAAAGAGATACAGCTCAACAAGAAAGGCTATCTCGAAGGAGATACGGCTCAACGTGAAATGCAACGTGCAGTAATAAACGTGACATAATAGCATGCATCATATGACATATAACAATGCACCACATAATCATGCAACACATATATGAATATATACTCAACCAGGATATCTCGGATAGTACTTTCGTACCTCTATCACAGCAAGCCTAGCCTTACGCAACACCGCTAATCAGGTCTAGCACAAGCCTACGCAACAAGAACATACTCAATGAACAATACTACCATGCTCGACTAGCAAAACCAGTACTCCCTAGTACTACCAAAGGTTAGGGTTTACCTTCGTCCGTCGACAGCCCTTTGATGTCGATTGCCTCGAAACTCCGGCGTCGCTATGCTACCAATCCTGGCAGCTCTTGGCTATCGCTCGACCGACAAACTATCCCTAGAAACCTTCCAAATCTCTCAAATATGAGACTCACTCAAGAAATGAGAATACCAAAATGAGGAATTCCGAGCACTATTTATAGGCTATGTTCGGATCCACCGAACCATCTTCGGAACGTCCGAACTCCTACGTGTCCATCGGTTCTTGACACCTCATGTTCGGATCCTCCGAACCTACACTTCGGACCGTCCGAACTTGCATGCAAACTGACGTGTCGATCAACTCTTGACACCTCATGATCGGATCCACCGAACCACCTTCGGATCGTCCGAACTCTTCGGTGCTTCCGAACCATCTTCGGTCCGTCCGATCATGACTAGGTTCAAAATTACACATTAAACCTTCTTAATCACCATTAATCTGTTAATTACCCAATTTGGAATTCGGGCTACTACATCGTGTCACACCAATAGGATTCTGTCAGGTGCGGTTCTCGAGACAAGATCTTATCTTCTGAAGCACTCGAGTGCGGCACTGTTATCGAGGTGCTTGGGTAGAATGCCTCCCGAGAGATTTATACAAGAGCCCGGGCGTCTGGTTGCTCGGGGAGTAGAGCATGGGCTTTCACGTGCCCGGCTCCAGAAGAATCCATCTGGAGACTCACTCGGATTTGGGAATCCATTTGATGTTCCGGGTCATCCATGACCCGCGTTCTTACGAGTGTATCATCACACATCCCTTAAATAGTCGGGCTAGAGTCATACTCGCTGTCCCGATCAGTCATGCTTGGATTCCCAAAGAGATAATCAATCTTGTTTTATAAAAGCATCGGGGGCTTCAGGTCTCCTAGAATTGAGATAAAATGCCGGAGTCTCGTGTCTCATGGACTTGAGATAAGATGCCGAGGCCTCGTGCCTAGCGGTCTTTAAAATAGATTGCCAGGGCCTCATATCTCTCGGACTTAGGAGTAGTCGAGGTGCGGAGCCCGAGCCAGGGTGTAGTGCCCTGGGCTTATAAATAACCAAGGTGCGGAGCTTTGGGTAGGGGAGCATGTCTCGGGACTTGGGAATGGTCGAGGTGCGGAGTCCGATTCAAGTTTGAGAACCCTGGGCTTATAAATAACCAAGGTACGGAGCCTTGGGCCGGGGAGCATGTCTCGGGACTTGGGAGTGGTCGAGGTGCGGAGCCCCGAGCCAGGTTTGAGAACCCTGGGCTTATAAATAACCAAGGTGCGGAGCCTTGGGCCGGTGAGCATATCTCGGGACTTGGGAATGGTCGAGGTGCGGAACCCCGAGCCAGGTTTGAGAACCCTGGGCTTATAAATAACCAAGGTGCGGAGCCTTGGGCCGGGGAGCATGTCCCGGGACTTGGTAATGGTCGAGGTGCAGAGCCCCGAGCCAGGTTTGAGAACCTTGTGCTTATAAATAACCAAGGTGCGGAGCCTTGGGCCGGGGAGCATGTCCCGGGACTTGGGAATGGTCCAGGTACGGAGCTCCGAGCCAGGTTTGAGAACCCTGGGCTTATAAATAACCAAGGTGCGGAGCCTTGGGCTGGGGAGCATGTCCCGGGACTTGGGAATGGTCGAGGTACGGAGCCCCGAGCCAGGTTTGAGAACCCTGGGCTTATAAATAAGCAAGGTGCGGAGCCTTGGGCCTGGGAGCATATCCCGGGACTTGGGAATGGTCGAGGTACGGAGTCCCGAGCCAGGTTTAAGAACCCTGGGCTTATAAATAACCAAGGTACGGAGCTTTGGGCCGGGGAGCATGTCCCGGGACTTGTGAATGATCGAGGTACGGAGCCCCGAGCCAGGTTTGAGAACCCTGGGATTAATGAGCAACCAGGGTACGGAACCCTAGGTCTTGGAATAATGTGTCAAGGCCTCGTGTCTCCCGGACTTTAGATAATGTGTCGGGACCTCGTACCTCCCGGACATTAGATAATGCGTCGGGGCCTCATGTCTCCCGGACTTAATACATGGTTCCGGGGCCTCATATCTCCCGGACTTTAAATAATTTTGCTTCTCCTGCTATATTAGTTTTATTAAAAACCAAATCACTAACCTGAAAAAACTGAATCCGTATTCATTTTCGGTAGAGTGAAACTTCTCTGGTGGAGATAAATTAGGTGACTAATATAGCTGTATGCTGTTGAGTGCGTATCAAACACTCTTCCACGCCAATCCGGGATAGCTATTGAGCTTTTGAGCCAATTTAAAATCCACATATAAGATCTGAATGTCGAGCTGGTCAGACTTGTATGTATGCCAAGCAGAGTTGGGCTTACTGTGGTGCCGAGCAAGGTCGAACTTACTTTGAATGGAAACCATATCTACGTCTTGAGCTCAATTTCCCACAGACGGCGCCAATGATACGATCCGGGTGAAACGAGTGAGCCGGGTCGGGTGCTCCACCGGATCTTCTATCAATAATGTTGTTCAGAAAAATGAGCATAGTAGATGAACCTGTGAGCTATAGCTTCCACTGTGACCTGCAGACAAGGAGATGAACTCGTGAATGGGCGCCGGAGGGGTGTCCGGCGTGGCCACTCCGATGCTTAAGTCAGCAGGTGAAAATGATAACAAGTGTAGCTTAGATAAAAGTAAAGACTACTGGTGTAAATATGTGTGTTAACATATGTGTTGGTGAATGAATCATTCTTCAGAACTAGAGAAGAAGAGGAAGCCCAAAGTCCCCCCAAATGAATTACATACCTGCTATTTATAGGAAGGAAAATCAAGGATTACCTCGATTTGCGTGTATACTACCACTTATAGCCTTTGATGTTGACTTCCTGTCAAGCACTCAAGCCACCCTATTTTCCCATCGTGTCACACCAATAGGATTCTGTCAGGTGCGCTTCTCGAGACAAGATCTTATCTTCTGAAGCACTCGAGTGCGGCACTGTTATCGAGGTGTCCGGGTAGAATGCCTCCCGGGAGATTTATACAAGAGCCCGGGCATCTGGTTGCTCGGGGAGTAGAGCATGGCTTTCACCTGCCCGGCTCCAGAAGAATCCATCTGGAGACTCACTCGGATTTGGGAATCCATTTGATGTTCCGGGTCATCCATGACCCGGGCACTTACGAGGGTATCATCGATATGTATTTATATATGTATATTCTCTACCCTTCAAATGTTATCCATACAAAGTATATATATAACTTCTATGCTGCCATCCAGTTAGTGTGGGCGCCAGAGAAAATGGAAACACGATTTGTTTCCTTTCTCCCACTTTCAGTACTCTTTTCCAAGGTAAATTTAAAACTTTGTCCCGCTCTCTCCACCCCCGCACGTTTGCTCTCACCACCGCCACCCCATGCCTCTCGCTTTCTTCTTATATTTTATTGATAGGAGTCGTATTTACATATTTTATTGCATCGTGTGAGTTTATTTCTGCATAAGTTTCTTTTTGTGTTGAGACTATAGTTTGTTCAACTTGTCATTAAATTACTCCATATGATCGCGGCTTACTTCGTGTTATGAATGTGCTGGAAAATGGGTAGAAAAGATGAAAATTGGGCTGAAGAAAAAAGCTGAATAGAACAAGAAGCGTTAGGACGGTATTTTCTAATCGCTCAAGTGTGACAGAGAAATTGAGCATTGGAGACAGAAGACTTCGCCCAAAGGCGATGGTTTTTTACCGCCTCAGCACGAGATGATGTCAAATGAATGATCGATACATCACATGGTGCGCTAGGGCGGTAACTTTTTACCATCCCAGTGCACCTAAGGACTTGGCACAGTGTGGAGACAAAATAACTTGCTCTAGAACGAGATTTCTTGACCACCCCGGTTGCAAATAAGGAAGAATTTTTTCATAATCAAATTCTTTCCAACTTTGAAGGAATTTTGGCGGCTTAATAGGGTTAAATACCATATAAGACGGAAAGATAAAGGGGAGATCTGTTTTCATTAGCATCCACCACGCATAAGGAAGAGAAAAAACGTCCGGAGTCGAGTAGGCAAGCGAAGAATTCGGGATTTTCATGCAGTGTTCTTTCTCTTATTAATTTCTTTTAGTATTTCTAGATTAAAAACTATATAATTTTTTTTTGAGATTTTGTTATGTCATAGAGTAGCTAAACTCTTTTGTTTCTTGGGATTTAAGGGGATCCTATCCTGAAACTTTGTTTTATATAATTGGACATTCAACTTATGTTTGATTGTTTTATTGTTTTTCACTTGATTATTGAAGCCTAGCTAACTTTATTAATATTTTATATTTGAATGAAGTCTAGAGAATAGTTTTCGATATGAATGAGCAACACATCCATGGATTTAAAAATTGCATAGACATATGAAATTGATTACATGTTTATAGTTATAGTCCAATAAGTCAAAAACTAAAGAATTATACGAATTGATATAACAGTTCGAGCACATGCGAGGGTGCTTCAAATATTGTCAATGAGCTGCAATAGCTCGTGTTATAAGAATGTATATGTCGATGAATTAGATCGAGTTTGGTTTCAAACCAAAATAAAAATACTTGAATTAATCCTTCATTAAGAAAAATTGAAAGATTTTAAAATCTGATGAGTTGTGTAAACTGATCGACTGAAATACGGGGAATCACTTCTGGCTTCTATCAGTTCAGCTATAGATAGAACTAAACTGATATCAGCTGAACTGATCAAGTCAGTTTAAAAAACAGTTAAGCAGTTAATACAAAAGATATATTTATGGATGTTCGGAGACTTCAACTGCTCCTATGTACCTCTTCTATCACCTCGGGTACGATCCACTAGAAGACTTTGATTTATACATCATCTCATACAAACCCACCAGGCATAGGACTTACCCACAATCTAATTGAACTCCCAGTCTAAACTGAAGTCACCATCTTCAAGCAATTACTTGTTTAACGTCTGTGTGTAAAAGACTACATACACAAGTTTTATGTTTTTGTGCAAGACGGTATATTGAGTGGTGGTGAGTGTGTGTGTGAGAACTGATATTTGAAAACAACTCGAAAGGTGTTCTCACACACTGAGAGAAAGAAGCTTCTACAATAAGCTGATATTACTTGGAGTATTCCCTCGACTGGGCTGATTGCTTTTTCGTAAGCTGATATGCAATAAACGTGCCTTTTTTGTTCTCTCTTATTTTTCCACCTCTTATTCATCTGTGTTTGTTTATGGTCTTGGTCTGTATTTATAGCAGTAATGCGACCGTACATCAAGACTCATCACATGTGATTGTTGCAGCTTGAATGCGTTCCTTGAAATTTGTGTCTCGACTTTTCCGACAGCCATTCTGGAACATTTTGCCTTTAAGCTTTGCTGCAATGTCCATTATTGTACTATTGATAATACATATGCTTTTGTACATTTGTGCACAGCTGGATCCCATTGAATAGGCTTGTTGAGTTTTGCAACTAATTGGTTCTAACTGATGCTCTGAAATGGTCATTTGAACCGATCTTCAGTTGGGCTGGTGAAATCAGTTGGCTCGTCAGTTGAACTGATTTCACTCTTTTAGTTGAACTGGTCAGCTGGGCTTTTCATCAGTTGAACTCTTTACAAGCTGGCCGGGCTTCTGAAGGTCTTCTGCTGAACCACCTATCAGCTAGACAATTAGTAGAACTGGTTTGCGATTAATCAGTTGAATTGGTTCAGTTCGATTAATCATTTGGTACTTTCAGTTTGCATTCTTCGATAGCTTCAGTTTTGGCTCGATAATTGATCAGTTCGAATCCTGATCTGTTTCAGTTTCTGCGCACTTAGGTAAAATAATAAATAACAAGTTTTGTTAACATTAAAATCAAGACTGCGAAGATGAAATGTTCCAACAATCATGCATGAAACTCATCTTTCATAATAGTTAAAGACATTTAATTATTTCATTGTGTCAAGTTAGTTTAGCATATCATTAGAAACAGTGCTAATAATTTAGGAGATCCTGTCAAAATCGGACAAAAGTCAAAGTAAATTATATGAATTAGTAATGGGTAGGTGAACCGAGATTTACAAAAAATTTTATGTCTATTTGATTTTAAAACTTCATTTTAAATTGTATGCCTTTACTTATTCCTTTCATTACATTTTGTTTTGGATTTAGAGATAACTCACAATTCAAATTTTTGTCCACATTTTACTAAATATTTATTTTTGGAAAATCGCGTGAAAAAGTCTCTGTGTGGCGATATCTGTATTTCGTACACTATATCATACACAATTTGGGAGTAGGTCTTTTTCATTGTTTAATTATGGACCAAGATAAATTTAGAATTTTGAATACAACTTTCCAGAATTTTTGAGTTGGATTTAGTGTGTCTACGCAATTTTTTATTAAGTTGAATTATAAACCTAAAATTTGATTAGGTTTTGTATATATTCCGATTTGAAGGTGTTGGATATCTTTACAATTTGTCACAAGTATTTATGATGGTTGGTGGTGGCAGCTTGAATTTTCAAATATAGCAAGCTGCAAATTGTGAAATGATTGACAACGTGTCAATTGAGTGAAGAAAAATAAAGTTGTGTAGAAAATTTTACATGCACGAGAAGCTTTTTATAGAGCTCCCTCATCTCTTTCTCAACTTAATCATCCAACCGGAGATTTTCAAAGCATTCCAAAGTTGACAGAACAAAACAAAAGAAAAGAAAAGAAAGGGTTGAGAGGTTCTTTTTAATGAGTTAGAGAAAACAAGAGGTTCTCTTATGTGTGAGAGAGAATTTTCTCGAATATACTCGTGGTTGGGATTGTGAGATATTGATTGTTTTTTTGTAAGCACTTGTAAAATTTCTCCATGTTATTAAAGATTTGCAGTAGCTCTGTGAATATAGCCTATATTTGGTGAACAACATAAATTTTGTGTTCTTGTTGATTGTTTTATTCGCAAGTCTTGGTACTATATTATCATCTTGATCTCCATTGCTTCGGTGTAATCCACAACAACTGATATCAGAGTATTGCTGTAAAATTTCTTAGAATTCTAAATATGCCCTATGGTTCCAGCTTTTTTTGATCTAAAAAATTAGAAAATATTTTTTTCTAACGCTAGAGAAGCGATGACTGGAGATGATAGATCGGGACCTGGAATAAACAAGTTCGAAGAAATAGTTTTGTTTTTCAGGCGGTTACATATTAAAGATTAGTTGTATAGCAAAAAGTTTCTTCAACTTCTATCAAAAAAGAAGCCGAAAAGATGGAAGATGATAACTGAAAGTTTCTTGACCGACAGGTGTTAGGTGTAATATGATTGACCCTAACGAAGAACATTGTTGCGTGTTTTCTTAATTGCTTGCAAGTGCACAACGTCAAGTTGTAATAAAATGTATTTTCGAGTACAAGTGTCGATCCCACGAGGAGTATGTATTTAAATGTATATTAATGCTTGCAATTAAAATAGTCTCAATTTTATTTAGAAAAATCAATTGACAGATTTGTTTGCACCAATAACTAGATTGAAAATAAAATTTAATTATATTATAACACCAAACTTTTTATAACAAATAACTATGGAATAAAAGATCTAGATGTCCAATTTCACGCAACTATCCACCATGTGTTATTTTCTGTAGCTATATTATAAATGTTCTTATTATACATTAGCCAAGAATTCTAAATTATCTACTCCCTCTCCCGAGTGCTAAGTAGATACTAATTATCTAACAAAGGATTGTAACGTCCCCGTCAACAATCTATAATTAAATAAATAAGCAATAACTTCTTTTAATGGCTTCAATAGCAATATATGTCTTCCCGAACTATATAAATACCATCGATGTATTTTTTCCTTTCTTGTTTATAAATTCCCTTTTCCAAGTGATAAATTATAAACATAAGAATCATTCAAGATATGTCCAATAAAATGAAAGCATTAAGATTGAAAAAATACAAATGAACAATAAGGAAAACATATATAGCATAATTCATAAATCCCAACACACGGTGTCTAGTTTTGTTCCATCATTCCTCTAAAAATAAGAATTAGTTCATAATAAAAATAACATAACAACAATAAAACATGGTTTTAAAACAAGACATATCAAATAAAAATAAAGAAAGAAGACTTAGAACAAGATGTTGAAGTGCTGATTCCGTCCCCGGATTTGTGCAAAAGAATTCTCAAGAACTTGATGAACTTGATCTTTAATCTTTCTTCAGCAGCCCTCAATCCTTCCCTTGGCTCCCAATACCCTAGATGGTGAATAATAGAAGCCTTTTATAGTCCAGACAAGCTTCCCCATGCAGCACACCATTTTCCTCTACTTTTATTCGAAGTCCACAAAGTTACAGATTTTTCGGACTCTGTTTTGCGAAGGACCGCGGGTGCGGTGTTGTTTCGGAGAAACTTTCAGTCTCGAAATTCAGTGACCGCGGGTGCGGTAAAAGAAGGACCGCGGGTGCGGTCATGCTTCGGCAGAATCTTTTGTTTCTAACTTCAGGGACCGCGGGTGCGGTCCATATGATACCGCGGGTGCGGTCATACTTCGGCCATTTTATCTTTTGCACTACTCCAATTCAACAATTTGCTACTCCAAATTCTATTATAAGCTTCCAAACTACAACAACAAAAACAACAACAAATCACATAAAACCTGCTCAAGAATAACACAATTTCAAGTTAAAAACAAGTAATAAAAGTAAAATAAATTGCACTTATCAAATTCTCCCAAACTTAAGATTTTGCTAGTCCCGAGCAAAACAAAACAACACAAACAAACAAGTCATGAAATATTTTAAAGAACTTGGCCTCAAGATATTTTAACTAACTCTTCATGCATTCACAATTCAAATCAATCCAACCACTTGTTCATCCGGATAAAATCATGCAATTGGTTAATTTTCTTAACTTCTAATCTCTTCAACTCATGTTTCAAAACATTCTCAATCAATTTCAATTTTTACAAACACAAATCAAGAGGTCTTTTCCGGTAAAAATTGGGTTCAAAACAATATTCATTCAAGAAATGGATACCCAATAAATATTTGATGCAATGAGGTGTGTGTAAAATTTATCAAGATTCTTACTCAATGAAAGTGTTTATCGATTGTCCATAAAATAGATCCTCCCAATCACTCTCCACTAGTAAATTGGACAACTATGACTAGGTTAATAGGATTTTCAATGGTTATAATGTTAGGCCTTGGCTCATGGCTACAAATAAAGATTAGGAGTACAAATAAGGGAGTAAGTTGAATTTTATTTCTTTTGCAAACTCCACTTTTTCTTTTATCTCCAAATTTTTTTTTTTCATTTCATCTCTTTTTCTCCCCTTTTTCTCCAACTTCGTCAATGTAACATCATTCATTTTTCTTTTCTTTTGTAGGAGAATTTTCATTTCTTTGATCCTTTGAATTCTTATTCCTTTGAGAAGGTAGGAAATTAATGTTTAAGATATTCAACGGGGTAGTAAATGTGGGATATTTGAAAGAACATCGAATGGGGGTCTTTTACACATATTAACGTGTGCCATTCGAATTCATTTAAACTCAAAGAGGTGACAAATGATAAATTCTTTTTATTTGGTAGCTTGAAAGGCTCAATCGATCCAAAAATCACCTAAATCATTCCTAAATCATAATTTGTCCGTATTTCACCTCGAGTGATGTTTGGATAGTTCTAGACAAAATCTCAATTCACCAACACAAAGTAGAATCTAATCATCGTGAAAATGGTGTCTCAATACATCAACCAAATACATATATATTCAAAAGAAAAGTGTTTGGCTTCCAAGAAATTTCAAGAACACAATTCTTTTCTCATATAGGCTCAAGAGGGCTTCAAATGAATATTTATGAACAATATAAATGGCCCAAATAAAATCAAAGATTGCCTCAATCATATATGTGTTTGCAAAAATTTATTTCGATGTCAAATGAAAATCACAGAGTTGTATAGAAATTATAAGTCTCAAACTTACCAAATCTCATAATTGTTCTCTAAATTTTTCAAATTGATCGATTAACATGAATGTAATTCTTCTTAATGCAACATTTTTCTTTTCTCATCATTGGCGATCGATTAACATGAATGTAATTCTTCTTAATGCAACAATTTTCTTTTCTCATCATTGGCCATTTTAAATAAAACATTTCATGACTATAAACACACAAGCAAACAACTACAAAATAAAATAAAATAAATCAAATCTCCCCCAAACTAAAACATGTGCATCGTCCTCGATGTAAATAAGCATGAAAATTAGGAGAATACACATATCTCGGGCGACGACCGTCAGTGGTCATCGCCATCCTCATCATCTTCGTCATCTTGTTGTGGTTGGAACTCCGGCGGGTGATATATGGGTGGCCAATGTGGAGGAGGTGGGAATGGATTGCCAGAGGTTGAAGCCGATGGAAATTGCTGAGCCAAGACAGATGTAAAATCCATCATATATCCCATAAATGTGTCGGTCCTAAACCGAAATGCATCAATTTCTTGGCGTTGATGTTGCATATCTTCTTCCAACTGGGTCAACCTATCTCTCTTATTTTGTTGTTGCGGTTGTGGTTGTGGTTCTTGAGCTTGAGCCTGGGCACGTCTCTCTGCAGCTCTTCTGTTAAATTCCCTTTCAGCTCGACGTGCCGCAGCATGTTCACCTCTAACTACTCTATGTGGTTGAACTACCACAATGGGGTTTTTAGGCTTCAACAATTCTTCATTTACTGCCCAAGTCACTCCCGCATTTTGGCATAAAGCAGTGATAAGAGAAGGGTGGAGAAGTCCACTAGGAGAGTTACCTCTTGCATATTCAAGCATCGAATTCTGAAGCAATTGACCTAAATCAATTGTCTTCCCCGTCATAATGCAAAAAGTAAGAATTGCCCTCTCCTTGATGACTGTGGTGGTATGCTCGGTAGGCTTAATCCTAGCAGAAATAAATGAATACCAATATTTGGCAACACTTTTGAGATCAGACTTAGCTAGGCTAACATGCACATCATCCCTCATTCTCCATTACACTCCCTCTATGCAAATTGTTTGAAGAATATTATTATAATCTACATGCTCAGCCCGGTATTCTTCATATTCATCGTGCATTACATGAGGGATACCATATAACGTATTGATCGTATGTGCATCAAAGGCTACCATTTTTCCTCGCACCAACACCTTCAACTGATCATGCCTAACCTTGAGGTTAGCATAAAATTCTCTCACCAACGAAATGACAGCATCTTGTGGCTGCTTGCCAAACTCATCCCAGTGCCGAGCAGTAAGCATTAGTCCAATTTCAGTTCGAGGGAAACTAAGATCAAATCCCCTTTCTTTTATAATGCTCTTGCTCAAAATATTTCCATATTTCTCCTCTGCTTGTTCGTCCCAAAACCTGTTTGCATCGTAATTCACAGATGATGATGCACCCCTAGATTGATTTTTTCTTGGAGACATTTTATCGAACACCTTTCAATCGCCAACTTCTCCTCAATCCAATTCACAAAAATTAATGATTCTTGCACTCCCACAAACTTAATACTCACAATATCCACACCTCAACAATATACACAACAATCAATCAACAATATCCACAATACCAAGAATGTACTTCACTAAACGTAATTTCCTTCCATAGCAAATAACACCTTCAATTTCGAAATTTCAACAAATATGCAATGGATTTGCTCACCTTGAGTGTGTTGAAATGTTTCTTGAAAAACAAAATCAAAGCTCCATCCAAATCTTGAAGAAATTTTCGAGCCCCTTTGAAACCCCAGGTTTGATGTTGATTTTTGTGGAAAGAAAAGTGATATTTGATGGAATGAATGAAGATATTTAGGTTGGAGTGGTAAATTTGTTGAAGAAATAACAAAAATTGAGTGTGAAAAGTTTGTTCTTGAGAAAGGATTTCGAAGGAAGGAGAGAAATTTGAGAGAGGTGTTCTTCGATTATAAAAATTTCTGCCCCATTTTGTTTTTAAAACTATCGACCGCGGGTGCGGTGTGCAAGGGACCGCGGGTGCGGTCTGCTCTCGAATTAATTTTGATATTCAGTATTCCATGACCGCGGGTGCGGTGTACAGGAGACCGCGGGTGCGATATGGGCAAATGTAGCATAATTCGATATTAATCAACTGCGGCTGCGGTGCAGGAACAACCGCGGGTGCGGTATGCTCTCGAGACATGTTGCGCGGGTGCGCGCCAAAATATACCGCGGGTGCGGTGCTTTCTCGGCAATTTCTTTAAAATTTTTCTTCCTTAACCGCGGGTGCGGTGCTATATGTACCGCTGGTGCGGTACTCCTTCAAGAAAATTTTTTTTCTTCTTCATTTTTAGAGTCTTGAGAATAAAACAAATGGAATTCATTAGTTTTGAGAAGATATAAGCACACACTATACTAAAAAAAATATAAAAAACCTATAATAAGAATACTAGAATAAAAGCAAAACCGAAAACAAATTGCAAAAGAGAAACAAAAATTTGGGTTGCCTCTCAATAAGCGCTTGGTTCAACGTCTTCAGCCCAACTTCCATCAGTCTACATCAAGTCGATCCGCCCAAAGGAATGTTGTCAAGGTGCCTTACTTCAGTTCCATAATATGGCTTAACTCGCTGCCCATTCACCTTGAAGGTCCTTCCATCACTGCATTTTAGCTCAATTGCCCCATGAGGGTACACTGTCTCCACCAAAAATGGACCTGACCAACGTGTTTTCAACTTACCAAGAAACAAATTCAGACGGGAATTGAACAAGAGTACTTGTTGTCCTGGTTTGAGCTCCCTTCGTACAATGAGTTTATCGTGCCACTTCTTGGTCTGCTCTTTGTAAATCTTGGCATTTTCATATGCATCATTGCGGAACTCATCCATCTTGCTCAACTGCAGTTTCCAAACGTCACCAGAAGCTTTCAAATCAAAATTTAATTTCTTCACAGCCCAAAATACTCTATGCTCCAACTCCAACGGCAGATGACATGCTTTCCCAAACACTAGCCTATAGGGAGACATCCCAATAGGCGTCTTGAATGCAGTCCGATAAGCCCATAACGCATCATCCAACTTCATAGCCCAATCTCTCTGGTTGGTGTTGACAGTCTTTTCCAGAATTTGCTTAATTTCACGATTGGATATTTCAGCTTGTCCATTCGACTGAGGATGATATGCTAGTGCCACTTTGTGCTTCACATTGTATTTAGCCAACAGTGAGTTGAAAATTTTATTGCAAAAATGCGTACCTTCATCACTTGTGATGGCTCTCGGTGTTCCAAACCTGGTGAAGATGTTCTTGTGGACAAACTTAACTACAACACGAGCATCATTAGTATTGGTGGCAATTGCTTCCACCCATTTCGACACATAATCAACATCTAATAAAATATAAGATTGACCAAAAGAAGGGGGAAAGGGTCCCATGAAATCTATGTCCCATACATCAAAAAGTTCCACTTCCAAAATATTTGTCAGTGGCAATTCGTGACGCCTAGAAATGTTTCCTAACCTTTGGCACCTATCATATGATTTCACTAAGGTATAGCTATCCTTAAACAAAGTAGGCCAGAAAAAACCTGATTGCAAGACCTTAGCTGCAGTTCGTGTCGCTACAAAATTTCCACCATATGCAGATGAATGACATATGCAGATGAATGACAAAGCTCAAGAATTTGGTGTGCATCAACACTGTCAACACATCTCCTAATCACTTGGTCAGCACATCTCTTATACACATAAGGATCATCCCAGAAGAAAAATTTGATATCATGAAAGAAATTCTTTTTCTGATGGTGGTTCAGATCTGGAGGAAGAATACCACAAGACAAAAAATTCGCAATGTCAGCAAACCAAGGGAGTATTGAACTTACCTCAAAGAGTTGTTCATCCGGAAATGTTTCCTGTATTGCTCATTCTTCTTTCCTATCCTCTAGCTCAAGTCTTGACAAGTGGTCAGCCACTTGATTCTCACTTCCCTTCTTATCTTTGACCTCGAAGTCAAATTCTTGTAATAGCAGTTTCCACCTTATCAAGCGTGGTTTCGCATCCTTCTTGGCAAATAGGTAGCGAATGGCTGCATGGTCAGTAAAAACAATTACCTTTGTGCCGATCAGATATGGCCTGAATTTGTCGAAGGCAAATACTACAGCAAGCATCTCCTTTTCAGTCGTGGTGTAATTTTGCTGTGCAGCATCCATAGTACGGCTTGCATAATAGATTTCCCTAAACATCCTCTCTTCTTTGGCCCAATACTGCACCAACGTCATAATCACTTGCGTCTCACATCATCTCAAAGGGCTCCTTCCAGTCTGGCACTATCATGATTGGTGCTGTCACCAATGCCCTCTTGATTTTCTCAAAAGCCTGCAAACAATCATCATCAAATATGAATGTGGAATCTTTTTCAAGCAAATTACATAAGGGTTTAGTGATCTTAGAAAAATCTTTAATGAATCTCCGATAAAACCCCGCATGTCCTAGAAATCTCCTTATTCCTTTGATGTTCTTTGGTGGAGGAAGTTTTTCAATTGCAACCACCTTGGCTCTATCCACCTCTAATCCCTTAGATGATACTTTATGTCCCAGGACAATGCCCTCTTGGACCATAAAGTGACATTTTTCCCAATTAAGAACTAGGTTCTTTTCTTGGCATCTCTGCAACACAAGAGATAAGTTATGTAAACAATGATCAAATGAAGAGCCAAATACCGAGAAGTCATCCATGAAGACTTCCATGATTTCCTCCACCATGTCTGCAAATATAGCCATCATACACCTCTGAAAAGTGGCCGGTGCATTGCATAGCCCAAAATGCATTCTCCTAAAAACGAACGTGCCATAGGGACACGTAAAAGTAGTCTTCTCCTGATCCTCTGGTGCTATATCTATCTGGTTATAACCTGAATAACCATCTAAGAAGCAATAATGACAATAACCAGCAAGTCTATCTAGCATTTGATCAATAAAAGGCAATGGAAAATGATCTTTTCGGGTGGCATTGTTCAATTTTCTATAATCCATACAAACTCGCCAACCAGTTACAGTACGAGTAGATATTAATTCATCATATTCATTTTTAACCACAGTTATTCCACCCTTTTTCGGTACAACTTGTACAAGAGACACCCAACTACCATCAGAAATAGCATATATCACACCAGCATTCAACAATTTAAGTACTTCATTTTTCACAACTTCTTTCATTGCCGGATTTAATCTCCTCTGATGATCCACATAAGGAGTATATGACTCCTCCATTAAAATTTTATGCATGCATATAGTGGGGCTAATTCCCCTAATATCAGAAATCGACCATCCCAATGCAGTTTTATATTCCCTCAATACTCTCAATAATTTATCTTTTTCATCAATAGTAAGGGAGGAAGATATGATTACCGGATATGTCGACTTCTCTCTTAAGAGCGCATAACATAGGTGGCTTGGCACTTCCTTCAGATCAGGAGAGGGTGATATTACCTCTATTTTCTCTTCGACGTTCAACTCCTCAATCAACACATCCGTTTTCTTTTCTTTATGCAATACTTCAAGAGCCACCAGTTGCTCTTTCACTTCCCAGTCGTCTTTACTAACAGCTTCAGTAGCTCCAACCAAGCAACTCTGCAAAGGGTCCCTAGTTCCTGCACAGTCAAAGGATACACATGAGTCTATAACATCAATGCTTTTACAAGTACTTACCTCATTTGATCCCTTCATGGCATGATAGATATTAAAAATGACTTCTTCTCCACCAACTCTCAAGGTGAGTTCACCCTTATGCACATCTATCAATGCCCTTCCAGTTGCCAGGAACGGTCTCCCAAAGATTAATGGAGCATCATTATTGTAGTGACCCGTTCCAGAGTCACCTACTAATCAAAACTAAGCATGCGATTAACTTAATTAACAATAATCAGAGATAACAGCGGAAAAGTCAACAACTAAAATTATACAACCCAATCGAAGTCTAGAAACTCAACTAAAATATCTGGTACAACCATATCGAATCAAATAGAAAAGTACTGAAAACTAAACCAACCAGCTACTCACTGTCCTCCTCCTGCTCCTCCTGAGCTATCCAACCTGAGGCCTGCCCCGTGGGAATGGGGTGTCCAAGATAAACAAAAACCGAGGACGTGAGCGATAAGAACGCCCAGTACAAAAGTATGAGTATACAAACCTATATGAAATGCACATGCTATGATATGATACCAGGGTAGTCAAGAAACAGGAGTAACAAAGGATCTCAAACTGCTCAGTCTAGAGGCGCCAGTGGATAGTGCCGCGCGGTCCAACCTCTGGGTCACTGCATCCACTACAAGAACAGACGCGGACCTAAAATGTCCCGGACCACCGAAGCCCTCCCGACCCGTCGGCCACTGTGTACTCTCGGTGTCCATACGTCCACAAGACAAGACAGGGCTGAGCGGTCCCCACAAGATATAGCTTATCTCGAAAGAGATACAGCTCAACAGTAAAGGCTATCTCGAAGGAGATACGGCTCAACGTGCAATGCAACATGCATCAATAAAACGTGACATAATAGCATGCATCATATGACATATAACAATGCACCACATAATCATGCAACACATATATGAATGTATACTCAACCAGGATATCTCGGATAGTACTTTCGTACCTCTATCACAGCAAGCCTATCCTGACTCAACACCGCTAATCAGGCCTAGCACAAGCCTACGCAACAAGAACATACCCAATCAATACTACCATGCTCGACTAGCAAAACCAGTACTCCCTAGTACTACCAAATGTTTAGGGTTTACCTTCGTCCGTCGACAGCCCTTTGATGTCGATTGCCTTGAAACTCAGGCGCCGCTACGCTACTACTCCTGGCAGCTCTTGGCTATCGCTCGACCAACAACTAACCCTAGAAACCTTCCAAATCCTCTCAACTATGAGACAAAATCATGAATTGGCAAGTCACAAATGAGAAATCCGAGCACTATTTATAGGCCATGTTCGGATCCTCCGAACAACACTTCGGAACGTCCGAACTTGCATGCAAACTGACGTGTCGATCAACTCTTGACACCTCATGATCGGATCCTCCGAACCACCTTCGGATCGTCCGAACCCTTCGGTGCTTCCGAACCATCTTCGGTCCGTCCGATCATGACCCTGGTTAAAATTACACATTAAACCTTCTTAATTACCATTAATCTGTTAATTACCCAATTTGGAATTCGGCTACTACATTCTCCCCCCCTTAAAAGATTTCGTCCTCGAAATCAGGCTTAGAGAATGAACAAAACGAAATAAAAACAACATCATTATTACATCTCAATTGTTGCTACAATTCTCTCATCTCTGACTCTCATCTGCAGCCTGATCCTGGTTCAGCGCAAAAACCTGACCTTGGGCACGAGGTCGAAGATTCGAACTACCCACAGCCTGACCTTGTCTCCTCTGTTGAACAGTCGTCTGGGATCCGGAACCAGATCCTGCTCCACCTCGCAACTGAGGACAATTCTTCTTGATATGCCCCATCTCCCCGCACTGAAAACAAGCTCCCGCGGCTGATCGGCATTGCTCCGATGGATGGTTCTTCCCACAATGCACACAAGCATCCTTTTTCTCACCAAAACGAAAATCACCGCTAGATCGAGATCCAGATCCAGAAGAAGAACCTGATCTCTTGAAAGATTGAGGTCGGGGACTCAAAATACTCGGAGATCTGGAAGAAAGAATAGCCCTACCACGCTGGAGACTGATCTCGGCCTGGCGACACCGGTTCACTAATCCATCATACGACGTAGGATTATCACAGACAGTGACTCGATCAAAGATCTCCTGATTAAGACCCTGGAGGAAATGATCATACTTGGCCTCAGAACTGCCACTGATATGAGGCGCAAAGGGTAACAACTCAAAGAATTTCTGCTGATATTCATCAACAGACATATTCCCCTGCTTAAGATTCAGCAGCTCAATCGTCTTTGCCTGGCGAAGGGCTGGAGGAAAATACAGCTGCATGAAAGCTGCACGGAAATCGGCCCAAGTCACTCTACCCTGAGACTGGACTATCGGCGCAGAAGTCGATCGCCACCACTTGCGCGCACGGCCCTCGAGAAGAAAACTAAGGGTCTCAATCTTCTGCTCCTCGGTGCACTGAAATGCACGAAAACAACTCTCCATGCGCTCAATCCAATCCTCAGCATCATCGGGAGTCTCACCGCCAACTAAAGGCTTAGGCCCCATCTGAATGAAACGATGCAAATCAAAACGCCTAGGACCATCCCTACGATGACGATGCTCACGATGACGTCTACGATCGTTCTGGTCACCCCAACGACCTACACTCCCCTGACTACTCTCGTCATCAAAGTGGTCAGCCATCGCTACAAGATAGAATGGGGAAAAAATGGTAAAATGGTCAACGAAAATCCCAAAACAGAAATCTATATCCCAAAATCATAAGCATGCTCTGATACCATAAATGTAGTGACCCGTTCCAGAGTCACCTACTAATCAAAACTAAGCATGCGATTAACTTAATTAACAATAATCAGAGATAACAGCGGAAAAGTCAACAACTAAAATTATACAACCCAATCGAAGTCTAGAAACTCAACTAAAATATCTGGTACAACCATATCGAATCAAATAGAAAAGTACTGAAAACTAAACCAACCAGCTACTCACTGTCCTCCTCCTGCTCCTCCTGAGCTATCCAACCTGAGGCCTGCCCCGTGGGAATGGGGTGTCCAAGATAAACAAAAACCGAGGACGTGAGCGATAAGAACGCCCAGTACAAAAGTATGAGTATACAAACCTATATGAAATGCACATGCTATGATATGATACCAGGGTAGTCAAGAAACAGGAGTAACAAAGGATCTCAAACTGCTCAGTCTAGAGGCGCCAGTGGATAGTGCCGCGCGGTCCAACCTCTGGGTCACTGCATCCACTACAAGAACAGACGCGGACCTAAAATGTCCCGGACCACCGAAGCCCTCCCGACCCGTCGGCCACTGTGTACTCTCGGTGTCCATACGTCCACAAGACAAGACAGGGCTGAGCGGTCCCCACAAGATATAGCTTATCTCGAAAGAGATACAGCTCAACAGTAAAGGCTATCTCGAAGGAGATACGGCTCAACGTGCAATGCAACATGCATCAATAAAACGTGACATAATAGCATGCATCATATGACATATAACAATGCACCACATAATCATGCAACACATATATGAATGTATACTCAACCAGGATATCTCGGATAGTACTTTCGTACCTCTATCACAGCAAGCCTATCCTGACTCAACACCGCTAATCAGGCCTAGCACAAGCCTACGCAACAAGAACATACCCAATCAATACTACCATGCTCGACTAGCAAAACCAGTACTCCCTAGTACTACCAAATGTTTAGGGTTTACTTTCGTCCGTCGACAGCCCTTTGATGTCGATTGCCTTGAAACTCAGGCGCCGCTACGCTACTACTCCTGGCAGCTCTTGGCTATCGCTCGACCAACAACTAACCCTAGAAACCTTCCAAATCCTCTCAACTATGAGACAAAATCATGAATTGGCAAGTCACAAATGAGAAATCCGAGCACTATTTATAGGCCATGTTCGGATCCTCCGAACAACACTTCGGAACGTCCGAACGCTACGTGTCCATTGGCTCTTGACAGCTCATGATCGGATCCTCCGATCATACACTTCGGACCGTCCGAACTTGCATGCAAACTGACGTGTCGATCAACTCTTGACACCTCATGATCGGATCCTCCGAACCACCTTCGGATCGTCCGAACCCTTCGGTGCTTCCGAACCATCTTCGGTCCGTCCGATCATGACCCTGGTTAAAATTACACATTAAACCTTCTTAATTACCATTAATCTGTTAATTACCCAATTTGGAATTCGGCTACTACAATTATCTTCTTCCATATCTAGAATCACAAAGTCTGTAGGAAAAATAAACTTATCCACTTTTACCAATACATCCTCGACGATCCCTCTTGGATATGTAAGACTTCTGTCTGCAAGCTGTAGGGTGATAGTGGTTGGTTTAACTTCTCCAAGCTCCAATTTCCTGAAAATATAAAATGGCATCAAATTAATACTTGCTCCTAAATCGCATAAAGCTTTACTACAATGAGAACCACCAATAAAGCAAGGAATAGTAAAACTCCCTGGATCTTTCAATTTTTGTGGTAATTTCTTTTGTAGGATGGCACTGCACTCCTCAGTAAGCTTCACTGTCTCAAACTCTTGCAGCTTCCTCTTTTTAGACATCACATCTGTAATTAACTTGGCATAGTTGGGCATTTGCTCAAAGGCATCAGCAAATGGTATATTGATGTGTATCTTCTTAAAAATCTCAAGGAATTTGCAAATCGATCATCTAAACTCTTCTTTTTGAACCTCTGAGGGTATGGAATGGCAGGCTTAAATGCAGGAGGTTGTATAACTTTTGTCTTAGAGTCCTCAACCTTATTCTCTGTTATAACCTCAAACTCAACATCTTCCACTGACTTCTCACTTTCCAACATCTTCTTGGGACTTTAAACATCTAATTCTTTTCCGCTTCTCAAAGTGACTGCCTTGCACTATTCTTTTGGATTAACTTCAGTATTACTCGGAAATTGACCCATGTTCTGATCTCTCAAAGCATTAGCCAACTGTCCAATTTATGTCTCCAAATATTTCATCGTAGCACCCATGTTTCCTATGTGAGTCTCCATGCTATCAAGCCGAGACTCAGTTCTAGCCATCCTCTTTCCAGATTCAGCCACAAATGTACCTACCAAATCCTCAAACGAAGGCTTTCCCTCCCCTTTTGATGTATTGAACCCCGGAGGAGGATTCAACACATTCTTATTGTTTGCATAAGAAAAATTTTCATGATTTCTCAAACCTGGATGATAAGTATTAGGAGGAGGGTTACCTCGATATCCTCCAAATCCACCAAAGTTTCTGTTGTTGATATATTGTGCTTCTTCAAGAGAATGAGTTTCTTCAGAAACAACGGAAGGACCTTCAGTGTCAGGTAAGCTCACTTTATTCATGGCTGCTAGTTGTGTGGTCAATGCAGAAACTTGGGCGGTTAGTGAAGTGATAGGATCCACGACATAAATACCAGCTGTCTTCTTTACTCCTGACCTTTCAGATGGCCACTGATAACTGTTAATGGTCGGTCATTTGTTCAAGCAAATCATATGCTTGATCAGGTGATTTGGCAAATATTGTTCCACCAGCTGCTGCATCCACAGTGCCTCTTGTTTGTCCATTCAAACCATTATAAAACAATTCATTCTGTACCAAATCTTCAAAACTATGGTTTGGACACCTCCTCAACAACTCTTTATACCGTTCTCATGCCTCATATAATTGCTCAAAGTCAGTCTGCCTAAAAGTATTTATCTCTATCTTCAACTGTGCAGACTTCGCAGGTGGAAAATATTTAGCAAGGAACTTGGTTGCTAACTCATGCCATGTAGTGATACTCCCCAAAGGAAGCGATTGGAGCCATCCTCTTGCTTGATCCCTAAGAGAAAAAGGAAATAAACGCAATCGAATTTTATCATCAGAAACACCATTTATTTTTACCGTGTCAGTAATTTCAAGGAATGTTCTGAGATGTAGATGAGGATCTGCAGTAGCGGCTCCCCCAAACTGATTCTGTTGAACCATGTTTATCAATGCGGGCTTAAGCTCAAAGTTGTTTGCATTAATAGTCCCTCGTGCTATGCCCGAGTAATGAGCATTCAATACCGGCCTAAAATGATCTCTGATGGGTATTGCAGGGGGTGGATTTTCATTATCTCTGTTTTCATCCATTGATCGAATCTCTTCTCTTCTTGCCTTTCTTAATCTTCTTGCGGTTCTTTCGATTTCAGGATCAAAGATAAGCAAGTCAAGATTTTGCGATCTTCGCATGCACTGTCAAACAAAGATAAGACACAAATCAATGTTTAATGTATTACAATAAAAACAGCTCTAAATTAAAATAAAGACTAATTGGTAACAATACTAATATAAATTTAAAATAGACACTCCCCAGCAACGGTGCCAAAAACTTGTTACGTGTTTTCTTAATTGCTTGCAAGTGCACAACGTCAAGTTGTAATAAAATGTATTTTCGAGTACAAGTGTCGATCCCACGAATAGTATGCTTTTAAATGTATATAAATGCTTGCAATTAAAATAGTCTCAATTTTATTTAGAAAAATCAATTGACAGATTTTTTTGCACCAATAACTAGATTGAAAATAAAATTTAATTATATTATAACACCAAACTTTTTATAACAAATAACTATGGAATAAAAGATCTAGAGGTCCAATTTCACGCAACTATCCACCATGTGTTATATTCTGTAGCTATATTATAAATGTCCTTATTATACATTAGCCAAGAATTCTAAATTATCTACTCCCTCTCCCGAGTGCTAAGTAGATACTAATTATCTAACAAAGGATTGTAAAGTCCCCGTCAACAATCTATAATTAAATAACACAATAAGAAATAACTTCTTTTAATGGCTTCAATAGCAATATATGTCCTCCCGAACTATATAAATACCATCGATGTATTTTTCCCTTTCTTGTTTATAAATTCCCTTTTCCAAGTAATAAATTATAAACATAAGAATCATTCAAGATATGACCATTAAAATGAAAGCATTAAGATTGGAAAAATACAAATGAACAATAAGGAAAACTTATAAAGCATAATTCATAAATCCCAACAAATGGTGTCTAGTTTTGTTCCATCATTCCTCTAGAAATAAGAATTAGTTCATAATAAAAATAACATAACAACAATAAAACATGGTTTTAAAACAAGACATATCAAATAAAAATAAAGAAAGAAGACTTAGAACAAGATGTTGAAGTGCTGATTCCGTCCCCGGATTTGTGCAAAAGAATTCTCAAGAACTTGATGAACTTGATCTTTAATCTTTCTTTAGCAGCCTCCAATCCTTCCCTTGGCTCCCAATACCCTAGATGGTGAATAATAGAAGCCTTTTATAGTCCAGACAAGCTTCCCCACGCATCACACCATTTTCCTCTACTTTTATTCGAAGTCCACAAAGTTACAGATTTTTCGGACTCTGTTTTGCGAAGGACCGCGGGTGCGGTGAAAGGACCGCGGGTGCGGTGTTGTTTCGGAGAAACTTTCAGTCTCGAAGTTCAGTGACCGCGGGTGCGGTAAAAGAAGGACCGCGGGTGCGGTCATGCTTCGGCAGAATCTTTTATTTCTAACTTCAGGGACCGCGGGTGCGGTCCATATGATACCGCGGGTGCGGTCATACTTTGGCCATTTTATCTTTTGCACTACTCCAATGCAACAATTTGCTACTCCAAATTCTATTCTAAGCTTCCAAACTACAACAACAAAAACAACAACAAATCACATAAAACCTGCTCAAGAATAACAAAATTTCAAGTTAAAAACAAGTAATAAAAGTACAATAAATTGCACTTATCAAACATGGTACGTAACTTTGTGGAGATACAAATCACAGAAGAGTTGATGTCCAATTTATCGGACATGTGCAAGTAACTATTAACAAACAACAAAGTACATCTCATGAAAAAGTTATGCAACGTCAAAACGGGAGAAGGTTTTCCGTGGCTAAACACATCATGAGTTCAACACGATTTTTTCTTAGATTACATCTGTTGAAATTAATATTGACAATGAGATTCATGCATTTATTCTTTTACTATCTTTACCAAATTTTTTTGACCGATGCGGGTTGTGGTTAGCAACTCTGTTGGAAAAAAGATACAATTAAATAATGTCAGGGATCAAATTCTTGCTGAAGAAGCTCGCAGTATGGATTCTAGTGAAGAACATAATCAAGATCTGCTCTAAATCTCGAGAACATATGCAAGGACGAAGTGGCGAAAAGATTTCTAAACGATGGCGTGGTTGATCCAAGTCGAGATATTGAAAAGACAAAAAAACGTTTGAATATATTATGAAGTGGTGGAGCTATGGTGAGACTGATCACTTGAAAAAGAATTGCCAATCAACAAAGAACAAAGAAAAAGTTGTTACTGAGGGGGTACATGATGCTATATTATTATCCATGAAAAGCGCGATTGATTCTTGTGTTGTTAACTCGAGAGCTTCATTCTGTACCACTAGTAATCAGGATGTATTTGACAATTACATTGCTAGAGATTATGGAAAATTTTATTGGCAGATGGAAAATCGTTGGAAATAGTTGGCATGAGTAATGTCAGCATAAAGATGTCAAATAGATTTGCCTGAAAAATCAAATTTTTTTGTCATGTACCAAAATTGACACGCAATCTGATCTCAGTAGGACATGTCAATGAAAAGAGCCATAATGTGTCATTTTTTTTATGGTTCTTGGAAAGTAAACAAAGGAGTCATGATTGTTGCTCAAGGAAAAAATATTGGAATACCTTATATAATTTCCTATTGTAGAGATACATTAGCAGTTGTGGATGCTGGAGCTAATTCAAGTTTATGGCATCGTATACTTGGGCATATGAGTGAGAAGTGAATAAAAGATGTTTGTTTCAAATGGGAAGCTACCAGAATTAAAGACAGTTGAATACAAGTTATGTGAAATTTGTATTTTTGGAAAGCAAAAAAATGTGAGCTTTTCTAAATATGGTAGAGAACCAGAAACATCAAAGTTGGAGCTGGTTATTACTGATGTATGGGGACCATCTCCTATGACATCTCTTGATGCTCAAGATATTATGTTGCATTTATCGATGATTCGAGCATGAAAGTTTGGGCTTATTTTCTTAAAATAAATTCAATGATTATGAGACCTTTAAAAGTGGAAAGCCATGGTTGAGAATGAGACCAACTTGAAGGTAAAGTGCTAACGATTTGATAATGGTAGTGAATATGAAGATGACGAGTTCAAGAAATATTGTGCACAAAACGCGATCAAGATGGAGAAAAACCATTCTTGGTACACCTCAACAAAATGGTATAGCTGAAAGGATGAACAGAAATCTGAATGATCGCGTTAGGAAAATGAGATTGCACTTTGGATTACTCGCTAGATGAAGAACATTTTTATGTGGATGACCAATTTAAGATAACACCTGTATATTTATACGGAAACCAGAAGGTTTATCTTCTCTGATTTGAGCCTGGTGTTGCCTAAGATGTTGGCAACATACTTCATCATCTATAACCAAACTAGTCGAAGCTAAATCTATTTTTAGGGAAAAGCCTTCTGAGTGTTATATGCTCTTTACCTCCCATAGTCAAGCTCAAATAGATTTTTGTCGGCATCAAATTCAGACCACAAGAGAGGTTATTGCATTTTATAAAGCCCGAGTGGCTAAGTTTGAGTTGTTGGAAGTCGCTATCCATTTCTTTGCTGAACAACATGGGGGAGTAGAAGTAGAAGCCAAAGCAGCTGATGTGAAAATGGATGAGTTTGATGCTTATCTTGATGGTGATCTTAATGGAGATACTGTTGGAGACGCTCCGTAGTTTGTTTAATTTTTCTTTGATAGTTTTTATATTTGATTTTTCAGTTCTATTTTCTTAGTTATTTTGTTCGGTTAATGAAATTTCTAAGTTTTCTTGTTTACGTGTTATGATACCTATTTTACAACACTGTACTAACATATTTGAATTCAGGAGGAGATAACTATCTAACTCAAAGGGAATTATGATACAGGCGGAAATAATGTATGTAAGAAAGATAATACCATTTTTTTATGTTTTGTACAGAAAGACAAAAAAATGAGAGATTGAAAGGAATATTTTATTCATTAATTAATTTTTTCTTGTTGATAATATCATGATATTAATATATATGATTTGCTAGAATATTTATATTTATCATAAGATATCTAGATATTATACTATTGTACAGAAGAGTTTACTTTTCTTGTTTCCATATTTGTATAGGACTCTATACAAAAATAAACTCTATCGCAAATGAAATCTATAAATAAGAGATTGTTGCTGCTGCGTGTGTGTGGTTTTTGGAGTTGAAGGAGTGCAGTGAAACATCACAGGAAGAGCAAGGAACTACATCAGAGACCTATTGAAGTGTTGAGAACATTCAAATCACAACACCTAATCACTGTTTTGATTAGCGTGTCGTTTATTCGAGAACTTCGGCTTCATGCTTGTTGCATCCATAATTTTGGTTAGATGGTTTCATATATATGTTTGGATGCACTTTGTTTCCTCACTTATTAAGGGAGTTAGCGTTTATTTTTTCACTAATATTGATTTTTGTAAGCTGATAAGTTTTCTAATGAACAAGTATAAATACTTGTGCATCATTTATTCTTTCTTATTTTATTAATTATAGTTTATTTGTGTGTTTAACAATACATTCCACTGTTTGTTGTGAATAGATGTTACAACACTTGCACACAACACCTAAATCTGATAGACACGATCTTAATATTTTTGTACTTTTATATTAAATAACATTCTTTCAAAGCGAAACAAAGGTAAAAAGAAGTAGGACATTACATTTATTTCTTGAATAGCTTCAATGCATGTGCAGCCACTAAACAACCACTAGTAGAAAATCGTTTTTTCTTTAGATATTACATGAATTAATATGCGGATAATTATCGAAGTAGACGTATGTGAAGTAAAAATGTATGCTTTTTACTTGGGATTATAACCGAAATCGTAGGCCTTAAAATAACAAAGTCTTTGTCCAGTTCAAGGAGGCAAAACAAGTTTGAAATTGGAACATTTTTTATGTAAAATAATATCGGTTTTGTTAATTAACGAAACAAATGATCATATATAACTTCATAAGTTACATTGATCGACGAAGTAAAATACGTCTTCTACTTTGCCAAAATTTGAATTTACCGAAGTATATATTTATTAATTCGTCATTTTTTTGTGATGTAGAGGTAATAGACTACATTTAACTTAATTTTTCAATTAAAGTAATGAAGTTTGTATAAATATATAACAGTTCCATAATATTACGATTAAAAATAAACTCTAAATAATTTATTCAAAAAATGTTCTACAATTCAAAAATTTGACCCAAATTATAGTTTAGCTGCTAATTATAAAAAATTTACAATAAATTAGTGTTTTACTTTGCCAATATACCCAAGTATTCTGCTCGTAAGGTCTAAAAATTCAAGCGACGTAACCTGACTGCTTGCAAATCTAGAGTATTATTAAAAATGCTAATAAAATGTTTAAAATGCATTAAATGCATGTTCATGACATGATTAGATATTTTATTGCATGGTTTACTAGAACTGCATAAATTAGGGCTTTTGGGAGTATTCGATGCTCAAACGAGGAACGAAGATTGGTGACAGTTTAATGAAAATATTTTTATTAAATAATTATTTTTAATTATTTAATGTATGATGTATTTAATAGGTGATTTTCGAAAATAAGGATTTTTATGATATTTGTACACGTCGAGTAATATTTTAAATTGGTAGCCAATTTTTAGCAAAGTGGGGGACTTTTTGACGGATAGGGTAATATTTTTGAAAAAGTAAGAAAAAAAAATATTTTATGTGCATGTTATTAGACCTAATGGGCTTGTTTTAGTAGGATTTTGGGCCAAGACCTCTACCTTTTAATATTTTAATGTCTATGCCCATTATATCCCACCATTCATTCATTTTATTCTTCACTCAAACCCTAGCCTCCCCCCCTCTATCTCGGCCGCACACCCTCTGTGGGGACCCGGACGCTAATTCATTCCTTAATCGTCTTAAGGAATATCTCAAACAATTATAATAAACAGGGTCTAAATTTTTTTTAAATACAAAGCGGAAACGTAAGGTAATTAAATTCAAATTACATAATAAACATAAACACACAAATATTGTATTATCTACAATAATCTAATTAGGTTCAACTACATATCAGTGCTGAATCCTAAGTTGCTTCTGAGCCCGGATCTCCACGCTATCTAGTCCAGCCTCGTTCTTGTCCTGACCCCGCTTCTATCCCACCTGTTGCCATGCACACATACAAAAAAGACGACAGCCGGATAACTCCGGTGAGAATTATATTCTCAGTATAAACCATGTATACATGCAGTCATATAAATCATATAAAAGCATATAACAAACAATTCCAACATGTATCAAAATCGGAACATGAATCAATACCATACTAAATCATGTTATAAACATGTACCCTAATCAGGAACATAATCAATATCAAGATTAACTCCTATTCTAAACATATACCAATATCAGGAACATAAAGGGACATAAACCATATTCAGGAACATAAATAAAAATCAATAAATATAAATCAATATAAATGTCACTCAGACTCGTGACTCTACGTTTTAGACTAGACTCAATCCTAGCCTAGGGATCCCGATTTTCAGATGTGGTGTTCCTATATCGAATTCCGTAATAGAAGGAACCATGATCCTATTTACTCGATATAACCAAATATGGTGTTCCTGTATCGAATTCCGTAATAGAAGAAATTCCAATTCTATTTACTCGATATAACCAACATCTGTTGTCCTGACCTAACCATCATGGACTATAGCTCTATCGCTAATATCCTATCTTGAGACATCGTGAAATGTGCCCGTGGCGATCCCGCCACTATCAGGCACTTCCGTCCCAAGATTTCTATCCTTATCTTGTGACATCGTGCAATGTGCCCGTGGCGATCCCACCACTATCAGGCACTTCTGTCACAAGATTACTCGACTAATACCTGCTTTCTATAATTCAAGAGAACAAGTATCTCAATCAATCAATGCAAATATCAATGCCATAAAATAAGGTATGTGATTTAGGAAAACTCGAGTCAAACCTTACTCGAGTTGTGCAATCCCAACTCAACATTAATTTATACCTTTATCTTCTCGCTCAGAAGAAGAAGAAGAAGAAGTCCCGACTCTATCTCGGTCCATTCTCAATCTGGTAATAACAATACCGAACATATATAATATCAATAAACAACTCAATTCAGAACCTGTTCTGATCAATACTCAATTCAAAACACATAATCTGATCAATGTCAATTGAGATACAACCTAATCCCTATCGACGATATCACGATATAATCGAAATCACTACGGAATCTGATCAATATCAATTAACTGATGTTTCGACGGTATAACAATACAGTCTCGATAACTCCGTCAGTCCGAACATCAAAGATATAATACCAGAACTCATAATCAATATCGATACCAGTCATAATCTCAATAACAATACATATCTGATATTAATTCTCAGTCAAATTGATTCCAAAACTCATAACAATTACATAATCAGTCTGTTTCTCAATCTGACTTTGACTCTATGATGTCTAACATGACAAGAACATCATATATGAATCTTATTCAATTCTGACAATAGTCTAATTTCAAAACATGTCAAAATGTAGCAAAACTTACGTCCAGTTGTAGCCTGCGTCGCTAGTAACACGATACTGAAGTCGGATTTAAAATCTAACAGACGGATTTCTCGTAATCACTAATTCTTTGCTTGAAGAAATGCTCCCAACGTTCTCGTTTCCTTCTGATTTTCTTTTTTTGAGGAAGGAAAGATGAATCATATATATATATTGCATGAAAATCACACGTGGCATCTCCAACTTTTGCCACAAAACTACTCGCGCATATGCGCGCATCTACCCGCACATATGCGCCGAAGGTTCTGGGCATGTCGCGCATATGCGCGTCTTTACTCGCGCATATGCGCCAAAGCTTCTGTAATTTTCGCGCATATGCGCCGCTTCCTGTCGTGCATGTGCGCCAAGCTTTTCTGAGATGTTCGGCCGAACATCTTGAGATGTTCGGTTGAACATCTTGGCTTATAATGTAACGATTCAAGTTTGTATAACCTCAATCATGTCAATTGATCAATAAATCATTCCAGATTAATCTTAAATTACGGTAATTATACCCAAATCATTTCAGATTACGGTAATTAAATTCTTGTGCCTTACACCCTCCCATCTTTAGCAGGTTTGTCACGTTCTTTTTTAAGAAAAATCGTAAGGGTTGTGATCCCGTCCCTACGGCATTCGTCTCTCACGTCCTTTGTGTGAATTTTCGAACGTGTAGACGCTAAGGTATGCTCTATACCTCCGTTTTCTCATCTTTCACATCCTATTACGTATTTTGATTGATCTTGCATGCCATGTGATCGTGCAAAACTTGCACCGTAAAACTCTTGGTCAAAATTAATAATATCCAAGCTCGAAATAATCGCAAGTACACAATGTCAAATTATAATATAATGTATTAGATTACGAGTATCATTCCACTAGAGACTGTATTTGGCAATTATTATTTTTAGTTATTAAATCTTTAGCAACGAAATTTGGAGGATTGTTTTCTACTACTATACTCAAATAAAAACTCAAAGCTAAATTTCAAGAATCAAATAAGGAGATAGAAAATCTAGAATGGTTAATTAAGATTCAACGAGAAATGAATTTGTTGGGAATTTCGGTTCACCTACCCCTATTTATTTACTTAATTCGTTCGATAATGATCTAAGCTTCAGACATGATTTCCTATTCAATTGAACACGCCCTCTCGATCAATGTCAAACTAATTCTACTCGGTGAAGTAATTAAATTTCATTAATATTTGTCAAATGTGAATCGCATAACGTTCTACGAAATCCCATAGATTTCCGGACTATGACTATCGACGCGTATCCGACTTCATATTTCTATGTAAATTGTAAATCCACAGACTATGTTACTCGTTCATATCACAAGCTATTCTCTCGAACTCTCTCGCGATATAAATTTTTTTATTAAAGTTAGCTACGCTCTAACAACACGATAACACAATAGCATGATCAAGAATAAATCAAAAATCAAACTATGAATTAATTAAATCAGTTTCGGGGTATGATCCACTTTAATCCCAACAAATATTGTAAGTTAGCTACTCAAATTCATAGTACCAATAAACACAACAATGTTTAAATGAGAAAAACTAGATTAGAAATACTACTCGTGACGAAAGTGCGAGGAACGGTGCCCGGAAATCTTATAATCTTTTATCCAAGCCTTTGCTCCAAGCTTTTTCTCCTTGTCGCCTTCCTTGGCTGCTCTCACTGATGTCTGAATGACTGGAAATCGTCCCAAAATCTCGTCCATATCCACCTTCTTGAGAAAATTAAGGAAGAAATCGGCCAAAAAATCTTTCCAAAATTAGGTGGTGCTCGGGCGGTCAAGTCTTACTGCTTGAGCGCCACACTCTTTGTTTTCAACTTTTTATCGCATCCAACCTATCTCGAGCGGTAAAATTTTACCGCTCGAGCGCCAAGTCTCCTGTCAATTTCTTCAGAACTCACACCTCTCACGCCCGAGCGTTAGAATATTACCGCTTGAGCAAACGTCCTCTGGACATTAACTTAGCAATTCACATCTCGCGCCCGAGCGATAAAATAATACCGCTCGTGCACCAACTTTCTGCTCGTTGTCCTCTTGGTTTCCATATATTAGTTCCGATTCTAGTTTTTGGCCATTTTACCTGCAAATTCATCACGTTGAAGTGAGACAAAATCATTTGCATATGCTTAAGCTAAAACCAACAAAAAGTAAATTAAATACACGCATGGACAATATAATCACACACAAAACTAATGCAATAAAACACGTAAAAGGACAACTATCAACCCCATCATACTGACCTTTTGCTTGTCCTCAAGCAAAACAGGTCACAGACCACGACCAAGACATGAAACAAAACAAAAGTAAAAGTACTAAAACAACTCAATGGGTGGCGAAACAGCAAACTGGCATCTCATGCCTCAGCGGGTCTGTGAACCACATCCAATTAGTCGAATCACAACATCCATTAACACCCCTTTCAAAAAACCACAAAACATTTTTATTTTGCCAGAAAGTGTGGTCGTGTGTGTGTGTTCTGTGGATTTTACTATCTTGTGCTTCAGATCTTCGTAAATCATGTGGGTCTCCGAATCAACAATTCAATGCAAGTTTCTCTCTCATGAGTTCTTTTTCTATTCGGGACCAAATAGTAAACACAAATGGCAGAATTTAATAGGTGTACAACAAGATTTAGGGAATCAATATCCATAAGTGCTCAAGTGGTTCAAAAAGATTTGGAGTACGTAGATCATTTTCACTATGCACTTTTCAGAAATTTTATCTGACATTCCTCAACGCCTTACATTTCCATCTTTTTAGTCTTGTGATAGGATTTCATCCCTTTTTGGCTCCCCCACACTTTACATCCCCTTTTGTTTCTCACATTTTTTTAAGTGCATAGTTTTCTTGTGCGTACTCCCTAGGCTTGGAATATAGGGTATGTTCATTTATCTGGCCTAAAGATGAATTTCCAGGTCCTATGCACGATTGGGATGAAGGGTATTTGAGGTATACTTTGATTTTTTACTCGAGTTCATACTACTGGTCAGTCACTCCTTTCAATAGATATTCATTCAAGTTCTACTCGCATCTCATGTTTTTTCCAGTTTCCCTCACAGATTATTTTGAACTTAACTGTCATTCACACCACTACCAAAACCCACTATATGTGCATAAATAAAAATGACAGTTCATGTTACCGGGGTGTTCATAATGAGTGACAAGACTAAGAAACATGCAGTTCATTAATCCAAAATCATCATCGGTTACCAACCTACCTGTTTCACCATCAAATGATACACATACAATACACAAACGAAACGACCCCCTCATACTAAGTGTGTGCAATGTCCCCGTTGCACAAAAGACCAAAACAAAAAAATACAAACACGGATGTAGACACAGAAACAAATGCAAAATAAATGACAGGATGAAACAACACTAAGAACAAAAACATAATGCAGTAAAAAATAGAAAAGAAAAGAAGGGGAAATAGTGAACTCCCCTGATCACGACTCATCTTCGTCATTCTCTGGCGATGGCACTCCCGATGCATCCCCTTGCTGCTGATAGTCATGTTGAAAATGGAACGGGGAAATGAACGACGGAGGTGGTGATATGGTCCCTGGGTCAACACCCTCTTGGACAAGCATAATGCGCATCATTGACTCGACATAGGCGGACTGTTCATTGAAGTTCGAGTTCACTTGATCTTGATGAGCCATGAATGCAATAGTTTCATCCTTTTGTACCTCGCTCTTGTGGGAGACCGGCATCATTCTCCTTGCCAAAAACAAATACCAAAGGGCAATGTAGGCCTTCAAATATCTCTCATCAAAACAACTCGGTGAGCCCCCTAACGGTTTCCAGGTCGCCCATGGATGACACATTGTTTCAAGGATAACATTTTAGTCAGGGGCAGCAACCAATGCCTCAAATGCGGAGTCATCTACCTCGGGTGTTTCTAAAAGTGTGTTAACCGTAGGAGAATCGAATGACACAAGTCTACCCCGAACAAAGGCCTTGCCATCCTTCCATTCACTCGCATTGGCATAAAACTCTCTAACCACAGACACAACAGCAGAATTTGGCTCACTTCTAAACTTCTTCCATCCCCGCCTCTCCAACTTCACAATAGTATCTAAGTGCCTATCTTAGAAGAGCATACGAAATCCCCTCTCGGCAATTGGGTTTCTATGTATTTTAGCATGATCATATCGAGCCCTAGCTGACTCATTCACAAAGCAGGTTCTATCAAATGACGAAGATGAAGAAGAAGAACAGGGGTTACCTTTTTGTTTCTTGGGAGCCATGGAGGAAAATGATGGAGATGGTGGATGACCGTGTCTTGTAGAAGATGACCGGAGAGCGGGAGATGGTGGATGACCGTGTCTTGTATAAGATGACCGGAGAGCGGGAGATGCTTGATTCTTGAGGAAGAGTGCGCCCACGGTGCTTGAATCTTGATGTGGGAGTTACTTTGCTGCAAAAAAACGAAAAGAGGGCGAAATTTTGTGTTAGGGATTTGAAAATTGGTGTGCAGAATGGGGGAAGGGAAAGGGGAGTCGTGACTTTATGTTTAGTCGCGCCCGAGCGGTGTAATTTTACTGCCCGAATGCCGACTGTGCTGGAATTCTTTTTTTTTGGGCAGAGGCATTCGCGCTCGAGCGGTAAACTTTTACCGCTCGGTCGCGAGCCTTTGCCCAATTTTTCTATTTTTTTTATATAAGCAAGTAAAATAATAAAAATAAAAATATAAACTAACATAAAAAAAAAAAACCATTCTTGGTACACCTCAACAAAATGGTATAGCTGAAAGGATGAACAGAAACCTAAATGATCGTGTTAGGAAAATGAGATTGCACTTTGGATTACTCGCTAGATGAAGAACTTTTTTATGTGGATGACCAATTGAAGATAACACCTGTATATTTATAGGGAAACCAGAAGGTTGATCTTCTCTGATTTGCGCCTGGTGTTGCCTAAGATGTTGGCAACATACTTCATCATCTGTAACCAAACCAGTCGAAGCTAAATCTATTTTTAGGGAAAAGCCTTCTGAGTGTTATATGCTCTTTACCTCACATATTCAAGCTCAAATAGATTTTTGTCGGCATCAAATTCAGACAACAAGAGAGGTTATTGCATTTTATGAAGCCCGAGTGGCTAAGTTTGAGTTGTTGTTGGAAGTAGCTATCCATTTCTTTGCTGAAACACAAGGGGGAGTAGAAGTAGAAGACAAAGCAGCTGATGTGAAAATGGATGAGTTTTATGCTTATCTTGATGGTGATCTTAATGGAGATACTGTTGGAGAAGCTCCGTAGTTTGTTTAATTTTTCTTTGATAGTTTTTATATTTGAGTTTTTAGTTCTATTTGCTTAGTTATCTTGTTCGGTTAATGAAATTTCTAAGTTTTCTAGTTTACGAGTTATGATACCTATTTGAAAACATTGTACTAACATATTTGAATTCAGGAGGAGATAACTATCTAACTCAGAGGGAATTATGATACAGGCGGAAATAATATATGTAAGAAAGATAATACCATTTTTTTATGTTTTGTACCGAAAGACAAAAAATAGGAGATTGAAAGGAATATTTTATTCATTAATTAATTTTTTCTTGTTGATAATATTATGATATTAATATATATGATTTGCTAGAATATTGATATTTATCATAAGATATCTAGATATTATACTATTGTACAGAAGAGTTTACTTCCAATGAAATTCTTCTTTCCATATTTGTATAGGACTCTATACAAAAATAAACTCTATTGCAAAGGAAGTCTATAAATAAGAGATTGTTGCTGCTGCGTGCGTGTGGATTTTGGAGTTGAAGGAGAGCAGTGAAACATCACAGGAAGAGCAAGAAACTACATCAGAGACCTATTGAAGTGTTGAGAACATTCAAATCACAACACCTAATCACTGTTTTGATTAGCGTGTTGTTTATTCGAGAACTTCGGCTTCATGCTTGTTGCATCCATAATTTTGGTTAGATGGTTTGATATATATGTTTGGATGCACTTTGTTTCCTCACTTATTAAGGGAGTTAGCGTTTATTTTTTCCACTAATATTGATTTTTGTAAGCTGATAAGTTTTCTAATGAACAAGTATAAATAATTGTGCATCATTTATTCTTTCTTATTTTATTAATTATAGTTTATTTGTGTGTGTAACAATACATTCCACTGTTTGTTGTGAATAGATGTTACAACACTTACACACAACACCTAAATATGATAGACCCGATCTTAATGTTTTTGTACTTTTATATTAAATAACATTCTTTCAAAGCGAAAAAAAGGTAAAAAGAAGTAGGACATTACATTTATTTCTTGAATAGCTTTAATGCATGTGCAGCCACTAAACAACCACTAGTAGAAAATCGTTTTTTCTTTAGATATTACATGAATTAATATGCGGATAATTATCGAAGTAGACGTATGTGAAGTAAAAATGTATGTTTTTTACTTGGGATTATAACCGAAATCGTAGGCCTTAAAATAACAAAGTATTTGTCCTGTTCAAGGAGGCAAAACGAGTTTGAAATTGGAACATTTTTGAAGTAAAATAATATCGGTTTTGTTACTTAACAAAACAAATGATCACATATAACTTAATAAGTTACATTGATCGACGAAGTAAAATACGTCTTCTACTTGCCAAAATTTGAATTTACCGAAGTATATATTTATTGCTTCGTCATTTTTCTGTGATGTAGAAGTAATAGACTACATTTAACTTCATTTTTCAAATAAAGTAATGAATTTTGTACAAATATATAACAGTTCCTTAATATTTACGATTAAAAATGAATTAGAGTAACTAAATAATTTATTCAAAAAATGTTGTACAAGTCAAAAATTTGACCCAAAATATAGTTTAGCTACTAATGATAAAAAATTTACAATAAATTAGTGTTTTACTTTGCCAATATACCCGAGTATTCTGCTTGTATGGTCTAAAAATTCAAGTAACGTAACCTGACTGCTTGCAAATTTAGGGTATTTTTAAAAATGCTAATTAAATGTTTAAAATGCATGTTCATGACATGAATAGATATTTTATTGCATGGTTTACTAGAACTGCATAAATTAGGGCTTTTGGGAGTATTCGATGCTCGAACGAGGAACAGAGATCGGTGACAGTTTAATGAAAATATTTTTATTGAATAATTATTTTTAATTATTTAATGTATGATGTATTTAATAGGTGATTTTCGAAAATAAGGATTTTTATGATATTTGTACACGTCGAGTAATATTTTAAATCGGTAGCCAAGTTTAGCAAAGTGGGGGACTTTTAGACGGATCGGGTAATATTTTTTGGAAAAGTAACAAAAAAAATATTTTATGTGCATGTTATTAGACCTAATGAGCTTGTTTTAGTAGGATTTTGGGCCAAGACCTCTATCTTTTAATATTTTAATGTCTATGCCCATTATCCCACCATTCATTCATTTTATTCTTCACTCAAACCCTAGCCTCCCCCACCCCTCTCTCTCGGCCGCACACCCTCCCATCTTTAGCAGGTTTGTCACATTCTTTTTCAAGAAAAATCGTAAGGGTTGCGATCCCAACCCTATGGTATTCGTCTCTCACGTCGTTTGTGTGAATTTTCGAACGTTTAGACGCTAAGGCATGCTCTATACCTCCGTTTTCTCATCTTTCACATCCTATTACGTATTTTGATTGATCTTGCATGCCATGTGATCGAGCAAAACTTGCACCGTAAAACTCTTGGTCAAAATTAATAATATTCAAGCTCGAAATAATCGCAAGTGCACAATGTCAAATTATAACATAATGTACTGGATTACGAGTATCGTTCCACTAGAGACTGTATTTGGCAATTATTATTTTTAGTTATTAAATCTTTTGCAACGAAATTTGGAGGATTGTTTTCTACTACTATACTCAAATAAAAACTCAAAGCTAAATTTCAAGAATCAAATAAGGAGATAGAAAATCTAGAAAGGTTAATTAAGATTAAACGAGAAATGAATTTGTTGGGAATTTCTGTTCACCTACCCCTCTTTATTTACTTAATTCGTTCGATAATGATCTAAGCTTCAGACATGATTTCCTATTCAATTGAACACGCCCTCTCGATCAATGTCAAACTAATTCTACTCGGTGAAGTAGTTAATTTTCTTTAATTATTTATTAAAGGTGAATCGCATATCGTTCTATAAAATCCCATAGCTTTTACCCTACCAGCACTACAACAAAAATGACTTTCCGCAGCGCGCATATGAGCTTTCCGCAGCGCGCATTGCACGCTACAAAGTTACAAGCTGTTAAAAGTTCAAGATTATCCGCGGCGTGCATTGTACGCTGTTAAAACTATTATTAACGGCGTGCAAATGGACGCTGTTAATACAACTTTCCGCAGCGTGCATGCGTACGCCGTTACTAGACATAAAAAAACAAAATATTAGCGACGGTTTTGGATAAAACCGTCTCCTATCAGCGACGGTTTATAAATTAAATACCGTCGCTAAAATAGCGACGGAATTTAAAAAAAAGACGGTTAAAATTTAGCGACGGTTATAAAAGCCGTCGCTAAATTTTGTGTAAATATAAAAAAAAATTACTTTATAATTTAATAAATTTTAACAAATAAAAATTAAAAAATTAAACAAAAATGGAAACAAAAACAGGTATCTAAATCGAAACTAAAGTCATATAAGTGTAGAAAAATTTTAAGTGTTGTTAAATAGTGTGGAGGAAATGAAACGGAGATCGGTTTAAATAGATAATTTGCGCTTTTTTGCGACGGTTATTTATTAAACCGTCGCCGATTTCTTTCTATTAGCGACGGTTATCAGTTAACCGTCGCCGATCTACATCAGCGACGGTCGTTGATCACCCGTCGCTAAATGTGGCATTAAATTGTGTAAGGCGGCGACGGTTATAGATCAACCGTCGCTAATTGTGACCTTAAATTGACTCATTTTCCGCAGCGTGCTAATAATATGCATGCCGTGAATAATACTATTAACGGCGTGCGATTAATGTACGCCGTTAATATCTGAACACGAATTTTTTTTTAAAAAATGATTTATTTTTAACAGCACACATAAACTTGCACGTCGTTAATAATTCTATTAACGGCGTTCGTTTATTGTGAGCTGTCGTTTATATAATTTATTAACAGCGCACAAAATTGCAAGCTGCAAATATTACTATCAGCAGCGTGCGTTTAATGCATGCCGTCCATAGTAATATCCGCAGCGTGCTTTAAAAGCACGTTGTTAATAGTATCAAGTTACTATCCGCAGCTTGCTTTATATGCACGCCGTCGATAGTACTATCAGCAGCGTGCTTTTAAAGCACGCCGTTAATAGTATCAAGTGTAACACTATTAACGGCGCACAGGTCGGTGCATGCCGTGAAAAGTCGTATTCGGAGCGTGCTTTTAATGCACGCTGTTGATGACGTGCTGCGGAAAGTCATTTTTCTTGTAGTGCAGACTATAACTATCGGCGCGTATCCGACTTCATTTTTCTATGTAAATTGTAAATCCACAGACTATGTTACTCGTTCATAGCACAAGCTATTCTCTCAAACTCTCTCGCGATTAAAAATTTGTTATTAAAGTTAGCTACGCTCTAACAACACGATAACACAATAGCATAATCAAGAATAAATCAAAAATCAAACTATGAATTAACTAAATCAGTTTCGGGGTATGATCCCCTTTAATCCCAACAAATATTGTAAGTTAGCTACTCGAATTCATAGTAAAAATAAACACAACAATGTTTAAATGAGAAAAACTAGATTAGAAATACTACTCGTGACGAAAGTGCGAGGAACGGTTTCCGGAAATCTTCGAATCTTTTATCCAAGCCTCTGATCCAAGATTTTTCTCCTTGTCGCCTTCCTTGGCTGCTCTCACTGATGTCTGAATGAGTGAAAATCGTCCCAAAATCTCGTCCATATCCACCTTCTTGAGAAAATAAGGAAGAAATCGGCCAAAAAATCTTTCCAAAATTAGGTGGTGCTCAGGCGGTCAAGTCTTACTGCTCGAGCGCCACACTCTTTGTTTTCAACTTTTTATCGCATCCAACCTTTCTCGAGCGGTAAAATTTTACCTCTCGAGCGCCAAGTCTTCTGTCAATTTCTTCGGAACTCACACCTCTTGCGCCCTGGCGTTAGAATATTACCGCCTGAGCGCAACGTCCTCTGGACATTAACTTAGCAATTCACATCTCGTGCCCGAGCGATAAAATATTACCGCTCGTGCGCCAACTTTCTGCTCGTTGTCCTCTTGGTTTGCAGATTTTAGTTCCGATTCCAGTTTTTCGTCCATTTTACCTGCAAATTCATCACGTTGAAGAGAGACAAAATCATTTGCATATGCTTATGCTGAAACCAACAAAAAGTAAATTAAATGAACAAATGCACAATGTAAACACACACAAAACTAATGCAATAAAACATGTAAAAAGGACAGCTATCAACCCCATCATACTGACCTTTTGCTTGTCCTCAAGCAAAACAGGTCACAAACCACGACCAAGACATGAAACAAAACAAAAAATAAAAGTACTAAAACAACTCAATGGGTGGCGAAACAGCAAAGTGACAACTCATACCTCAGCGGGTTTGTAAACCACATCCAATTAGTCAAATCACAACATCCATTAACACCCCTTTCAAAACACCACAAAACATTTTTATTTTGCCAGAAATTGTGGTCGTGTGTGTGTGTGCTGTGGATTTTACTAGCTTGTGCTTCAGATCTTCGTAAATTATGTGGGTCTCCGAATCAACAATTCAACGCAAGTTCTCTCTCATGAGTTCTTTTTCTATTCGGGACCAACCAGTAAACACAAAGTGGCAGGATTTCATAGTTGTACAACAAGATTTAGGGAGTCAATATCCATAAGTGCTCAAGTGGTTCAAAAAGATTGGGAGTACGTAAATCATTTTCACTATGCACTTTTCAGAAATTTTATCTGACATTCCTCAACGCCTTACATATCCATCTTTTTAGCCTTGTGATAGGATTTCATCCCTTTTTTGCTCCCCCACACCTTAGATCCCCTTTTGTTTCTCACATTTATTTAAGTGCATAGTTTTCTCGTGCGTACTCCCTAGGCTTGGAATATAGGGTATGTTCATTTATTTGGCCTAGAGATGAATTTTCAGGTCCTATGCACGATTGGGATGAAGGGTATTTGAGGTATACTTTGATTTTTTACTCGAGTTCATACTACTGGTCAGTCATTCCTTTCAACAGATATTCATTCAAGTTCTACTCGCATCTCATGTTTTATTCAGTTTCCCTCACAGATTATTTTGAACTTAACTGTCATTCACACCACTACCAAAACCCACTATATGTGCATAAATAAAAATGACAGTTCATAAACATGCAGTTCATTAATCCAAAATCATCATTGGTTACCAACCGACTTGTTTCACCATCAAATGACACACATACAGTACACAAACGAAACGACTCCCTCATACTAAGTGTGTGCAATGTCCCGGTTGCACAAAAGACCAAAACACAAAAATGCAAACACGGATGCAGACACAAAAACAAATGCAAAATAAATGACAGAATGAAACAACACTAAGAACAAAAACATAATGCAGTAAAAAATTAAAATGAAAAGAAGGGGAAACAGTGAACTCCCCTTATCACGGCTCATCTTTGTCATTCTGTGGCGATGGCACTCCCGATGCATCCCTTTGCTGCTGATAGTCATACTGAAAATGGAACGGGGAAATGAACGGCGAAGGTGGTGTATGGTCCCTGGGTCAACACCCTCTTGGACAAGCATAGTGCGCATCATGGACTCAACATAGGCGAACTGCTCATTGAAGTTCGAGTTCACTTGAATGCAATAGTTTCATCCTTTTGTACCTCGCTCTTGTGGGAGACTGGCGTCATTATCCTTGCCAAAAACAAGTACCAAAGGGCAGTGTCGGCCTTCAAATATCTCTCATCAAAATAACTCGGTGAGCCTCCTAACGGTTTCCAGGCCGCCCCTGGATGACACATTGTTTCAAGGATAACAGTGTAATCAGGGGCAGCAACCAATGCCTCAAATGTGGAGTCATCTACCTCGGGTGTTTCTAAAAGTGTGTTAATCGTAGTAGAATCGAATGACACAAGTCTACCCCGAACAAAGGCCTTGCCATCCTTCTATTCACACGCATTGGCATAAAACTCTCTAACCACATACACAACAGCAGAATTCAGCTGACTTTCAAACTTCACCCATCCCCGCCTCTCCAACTCCGCAATAGTATCTAAGTGCCTATCTTCGAATAGCATACGAAATCCTCTCTCGGCAATTGGCTTTCTATGTATTTTAGCATGATCATATCGAGCTCTAGCCAACTCATTCACAAAGCAGGTTCTATCAAATGACGAAGATGAAGAAGAAGAACCGGGGTTATCTTTTTGTTTCTTGGGAGCCATGGAGGAAGATGATGGAGATGGTGGATGACCGTGTCTTGTAGAAGATGACTGGAGAGCGGGAGATGCTTGATTCTTAAGGAAGAGTGCGCCCACGGTGCTTGAATCTTGATGTGGGAGTTACTTTGCTGCAAAAAAAAAAAACGAAAAGAGGGCGAAATTTTGTGTTAGGGAATTGAAATTTGGTGTGCAGAATGGGGGAAGGGAAAGGGGAGTCGTGACTTTATGTGCAGTTGCGCCTGTGCGGTATAATTTTACTGCCCGAATGCCGATTGTGCTGGAATTCTTTTTTCCAGCAGAGGTGTTCGTGCTCGAGCGGTAAACTTTTACCGGGAGTTGTAAAGTATGACATTTTCACCTTCCTTGTATTCCCTTTCGATGATTCGCCTGTCATGAGCCCTCTTTGTCTTTTCCTTGTATGACAGTGCGATACCATACGCCTGATTCAGGAATATTTCCAACTAGTCCAATTGAAGTAAACGTCGTTCACTTGCATCAGTAAAGTTAAAGTTTATTGATTTTGTTGCCCAGTTTGCCCGATGCTCTAACTCTACAAGTAAATGACATGCTTTACCAAACAGTAGCCTATATATTGTAGTGCCTTTAGGTGTTTTAAAAGCAGTCCTATATGCCCAAAGAGCATTATCTAACCTTACAGACCAGTCTTTCCGACTGACACCTACCACTTTTTCCAAAATCCGCTTGATCTCTCGGTTAGACACTTCTACTTGACCACTCATCTGGGGTGATATGGGTTAGAGATTTTATGCGTGACACCATATTTACTCAGAATATTTTCAAATAGTTTGTTGAAAAAATGAGTGCCACCATCATTAATGAATGCTCATGATCTTCCAAATCTGTTAAAAATATTTTTCTTTAAAAATTTCAGAAGCACTTGAGCATCATTAGTGGTATATGCTTATGCCTCTACCTACTTAGATACATAATCAACCGCAACCAAAATATATTTTTTCGTGAATGAACTGAGAAACTGACCCATGAAGTCTATCCCCCACACATCAAAAACCTCACACTCAATGATATTGTTTAATGTCATTTCATGACGGTTAGAGATGTTACCTGTCCGCTGGCCTTTATCACAGGCAAACACATAAGAACAAGCATCTTTAAATAGAGTTGGCCAATAAAAGACACATTCGAGTACCTTGGATGCCGTTCGTGTGGGTCCAAAATGACCACCTACCTCGCGATCATGAAAATGACTGAGAATCGATCACATTTCTTCCTCCGCTACACATCTCCGTATCATGGCATCTGCACATATTTTGAACAAAAACGGTTTCTCCCAAAAATAATATTTCACGTCCGAAAATAATTTCTTTCTTTGGTGAAATGTTAAATTTGGGGCAGCTGTTCAACTGGAAACCAATCATCTATCTCATCGTTTTCACAATTTTCACTAACATGCTCAAGCCTAGAAAGATTATCAGACATTCTCTACACCTTTTTTATCTTTTATTTCAAGGTCAAACCCTTGGAGAAGTAATATTCACCTAAGCAATCGTGGTTTGGCCTCTTTCTTAGCAAGCAGATATTTAAGGGCAGAGTGATCAGTAAACACAATTACTTTCGACAAAACAAGGTATGAATGGAACTTGTCAAGTGCAAATACTACTGCAAGTAACTCTTTTTCAGTGGTGGCATAATTTAATTTTGCTTCATTTAGAGTCTTACTTGCATAGTATATAGTGTGAAATACCTTGTTCCGACTTTGGCCCAGGACAACACCAACTGTAGTATCACTGGCGTCGCACATTACCTCAAAAGGCAGATCCAAATCCGGTGCCACAAACACAGGAGTTGTCACCAAGTGCTCCTTCAGGTTCTCATATTCCTGCAAACAATCAAAGTTAAAGTCAAATGGTACATCTTTCATGAGTAGGGACGATAGAGGCTTAGTGTAAGGCTCGAGAATTATCAGTATTATTGATGTTAGACTTGTATAGATAAGAATGCATGAATTATGAGATTTTGAACAGCAGGGCCGAAGCCACACCGCACCCGCGGTACAGGAAGGACCGCACCCGCGGTGCATTGATAGAAAATTGGTGAAATTGTGCGAACAGACACCGCACCCGCGGTATTTACATGACCGCACCCGCGGTCATCATTTGTGAAAAATAAAAAGTCCTGCCGAGAGCTCAGCGCACCCGCGCTCCTAGTGTTACCGCACCCGCGGTGATGCCTCCGAGAAATCCACTCTTGTTCCCAACTTGACACATGGCAGGGGTATAAATATAACTCGAACATGAGTCATCTTCTTCTTCATTTCCAGCAGGCAGAACCGAGAACTTCTAAAGGTTTTCAAGCTTCAAAGTTAGATATCTCACGATTTAGCCATCCAAATCATATTCCGAGTGGAGAATTGTGTTCCTTGCTTTGAAAGCTACAAAGTAATGTAAGTATTGTTTAATTCTAGCAAGTTCCACGATTTAGATGTTAGAGGAATTGGAATATGATAGTTATATTATGTTCTTGACGTATTGAGCATGATATATTTGTAAACAGATCGAAGAACAGATATCATATGCAATTCTTATGAATTTCAGCATGTTTAGGAATAAGAGATATCGATTTTGAATATGGTGTTATGCATATGATTTGAGTATGAGTTGAGGATGATATAGTGTTGATATTTATTGAGATTGGATTGACCGGTATTAAGAATATACGTCGTTATGCCGTCAAAGTCTATACCGAGATTGATTATTGATAGTGTAGGTATTGACTAGAATTAGTAATTAATTGTATATTTATTATACATTGCCATTTCAGATTTAATTGACAGAATTGATACCAACTTCGAGACTACGACAAGAAAGGTATAGTACATGTTTTGTTTGGGGAATTACGACTCAAATGAGATCACATTTGAGTTTCCCAACCAAAATCACATACTTGTTTTATTGTTTGTATCTAGACATGATTATGATTGTTTATAGATTTGTTTATAGACTTGTATACAAATCTTGCTATGCTTTGTTTACAGATCATGTGGCATTGCATTAGAATGATTATGCTTGTTTACAGATTTTGTATTCATGCATTAAGATAGGACAGTCTGGAGATCAGGCAGACTTCTAGATGTTCGGCGATATCACAGCTTAGGAGAAGATCACCGCCCCTATTGTAGACGTGGATACAGATCAGGCCGAAGTCTAGGAATAAGACGTACAGCACCTCGATTGGGAGGGTAGGTGACAGACAGTGACGTCTTATTCACAACGGGATCCCTAGAGTTCTAGTCGAGTCGCGTCTAGACATGATTAGACTCACATTGCATGATTATATATGCATGACATTCATATTAACATGTTTCATGTTTTAGATTGTTTTACTGCATGTATACATGTTTATACTGGGATTTGTTCTCACCGATTTTCCGGCTGTTGTTATGTCTGTATGTGTGCATAACAACAGGTGGGGCAGGATCTGGGTCGAGACAGAGATGATCGTGTTAGCGTGGAGATCTCGGGCGTAGCAGATGGACCAGTAGTTGTATTTTATTATGTACTGTCTTTTAATACTGGTTAGTTGAGGACATACAGAATAAGACATGTATATTATGTTTTTATGTTGTAAATGAAATAAAGATTGTTGCTTGTTTAATTACATTTGATTAAATGTAAAAGCGAAAAATTGACCCACGTTTTAGAATAATGATCCATTTAATCCCAAGAAAAAGAATTAGAGCCCGGGTCCCCACACTTAGCAATTTTAGAAAAATCTCTAATGAACGCCCGGTAGAACCCAGCATGTCCTACAAAACTTCTAACTCCCTTTATTGAAGCTGGGTGGTTGTAAGTTCTTGATGACTTAAACTTTAGCTTTGTCCACCTCAATCCCTTTTTCCGAAATTTTGTTTCCTAGGACAATTACTTCTTGTTCCATGAAGTGGCACTTCACCCAATTCAGTACCAGGTTCGTCTCCTCGCACCTCCTCAACACGGAGCTCAGATTTTGCAAAAACTCATAAAACGTTGCTCCAAAGATAGAAAAGTCATCCATAAATATTTCAAGAAAGGTTTCAATCATATCATGGTATATAGCAGTCATGCAGCGCTAAAATGTTGCAGTAGCATTACAAAAACCAAAGGGCATACGGCGGAAAACAAAAGTTCCATAAGGACAGGTGAAATTGGTTTTCTCTTGATCCTCTGGTGCAGTAGTGATTTGATTATACCCCGAATACCCATATAGAAAACATTAAAAATCATGCCCCGCTAGTCTCTCCAACATCGGATCAATAAAGGAGAGGGAAAGTGGTCCTTACGTGTGGCATCATTCAACTTCCTATAGTCAATACACACTCTCCACCTCGTAACAGTCCTCGTGGAAATAAGTTCATTCTTTTCACTAGTGATCACAATAATCCCACCTTTTTTAGGCACACACTGAACATGACTTACCCATGTACTATCTGAAATAGGATAGATAATACCTGCATCTAGAAGCTTGATAGTCTCATCCTTTACTACCTCTTGCATCTTTGGATTGAGTCTTCTTTGAGGTTGCACGAGGGGTGAGTACTTTTCTTCCATCAAGATTTTGTGCATGCAGATTGATGGACTTATTGCCTTGATGTCTGCCACCTTCCAGGCAAATTCATTTTGTGCTCTTTGAGAACTTGCAACAATTTTCCCTCCATAGCATCTGTCAAAGCTGCAGAAATAATGACAGGTAAAGTGTTATTCTCACCTAGGTATACGTACTATAGGTGCGGAGGCAATAGCTTGAGCTCAAGCGTCGGTGGTAAATCGAATTTTACTTTGGAGGGGTCAAATCTCTGCGCTCTCCCAAATCCTCCAGTTTCATCTTCAGTGGCTTGCTCCATGGATGGTTGGAATTAAAGTATGTCACTATTTCAGCTTTTTCTTCGTCCAAGTCATCCTCCTTCAATTCAGTTGTGATGGTGGCTTCCAACGGGTCCCTCATAGCATCTTGCACAAAATTACACACCAGTTAACCCACAAAAACAATTCTAAAACAGTCATCAATGTGCAATGTAAGCTTAAGAGCATTAAAGATGTCAAAAGTAATTTCTTCCTCGCCCACTCTCAATCTTAACTTCCTTTCTTGAACATCAATCAGGGCCTTGCCAGTCGCAAGGAATGGTCTCCCCAAAATCAAGGGCATATCCATGTCTTCTTCCATGTCAAGTACTACAAAATCTGCATGAAATATAAATTTGTCAACCTTCACCAGGACGTCCTCTATGACTCCTCGTGGGTATTTGACAGATCTGTCTGCTAGTTGCAAGGATATCCTTGTTGGCTTAGGCTCTCCCAATCCGAGTTTCTTCAATACAGATAAAGGCAAAAGATTAATACTTGCACCAAGATCACACATAGCTTTATGAAACACAATATCACCAATCATGCAAGGAATAAAAGAATTTCCTGGTTCTTTTAGTTTCGGTGGGATCTTGTTTTGTACCAATGCAGAGCAATTCTCAGTCAAGTTTATCGTCATGTGATCCTCCAACTTCCTCTTATTAGCTAAGATGTCTTTAAGAAATTTAGCATAGATTGGCATTTGCATCAGGGCATCAGCAAAAGGAATATTAATGTGCAATTTCTTGAATACTTCTAAGAACTTACCGAATTGCTCATCCAGTTTCGCCTTTTGTAATGCCGTAGAGAAAGGTGGAGGGATAACAATTTTAGATTGTGCAGTGGGTGCGGGTGTAGATTTAGAAGACTTACCTGTGGATTTGTCAGCTGCTCCCTCTCTTTGATCTTCTTTCTCTTTCTCTTCTTGTTCAAGAACTTTTCTGCTCCTCAAAGCTATGGCTTTCACTTGCTCTTTCGGATTATTTTCCGTGTTGCTTGGCAAGGTGCCCGGTTCTCTGCTAGTGATTATTTTACCAACTGACCTATCTGATTCTCCAAGCCCTTTATTGATGCATCCTGGTTTTGCAGTCTAGTCTCAGTGGCTGAGATGAACTTGGACATCATTTGTCCAAACTAGACTTCTCATCTCGAGGCTCAGGTCGATACATCGGTTGCTTATTATACTGATGTCCTCCTTGGGGCGATCTTGATTGCTTTGAACACCCAGTGATAATTTGGGGTGTATTCTCCATTCAGGATTGTATGTATTCGAATAAGGATCATTCCTCGGACGGTTTTGAATCCCAACTTCATTCACTGGTGCCTCCTCATTCACATAGAAAGAACCACTGTCTTGACAGTCCTTAATCTAGTGTTCTCCTCTGCATTTTTTACAGAATATCTCTTGCAAGCGCATCGTTGTCCCGTTTACGTTCAATCTGTCTATTTTCCAGTTAAATGCTTCAAATTGTGCCATGACAGTTGTTCCTCTCAGATTGAGGGTGATAGCTTCTAGTAGCCATCTCCTCCAGTTACTCATACCATTCTTCGGTCGTTTTCCTCAACAAATTTCCACAGGCCGCAACATCTATCATGGTACGGTTAGAGGAAATTAAACCAGAGTAAAAATTCTGGACAATTAACCCCAGAGGCAACTCATGATGTGGGCATCTTTGTAATAAGTCTTTGTAGCGCTCCCAAGCCTCATAGAGTGACTCTTGCTCAAATTGAGAGAAGGTGGTTATGTCCGCTCGCAGTTTCATGGTTTTTGATGGAGGAAAGTATTTCAAGAGGAATGCCTTGGCCATATCTTCCCAAGTTGTGATGGAACCTACATGCAAACAATTCAACCATGATTTATCTTTGTCACACAAAGAGAACGGAAATAAACGTAGTCTAACTGCATCTTCAGAAACTCCATTAAATTTAAAAGTGTCGCAAATTTCTAAGAAGTCGGCTATGTGAGTGTTTGGATCATCTAGCACATTTACCCCGAATTGGACAGTGTTCTAGATCATTTGAATTATGGCTGGCTTGATCTCGAACTGGTTCGCCCTAATAGTTGGTCGCACTATGCTTGGACGTGCTCCATCAAGCGAAGGTTGTGCATATTCAAGCATGGGTATGTGCCTTGGCTCTTCGACCTTTATATCTTCATGATGCTCTTCCTCATGTTCGTTCTTGTTCATCATGTCTCTAAGCCTCTGTTGTTGCCTTCTTCTGCGTAAGGTTCTTTCAATCCCAGGATCGAATATCTCTAGTTCAAACTCTAGAACCTTGGCATGCACGAGAGAGATACCTGCAAATAAATCGAAGGTGTCAAACAAATTAAAATAGAGAATTCTAAAGTAAATAATTGAAAATAAAATTGTAGATTAACATTCCCCAGCAACGTCGCGAAAAACTTGATCGAGCAAAACTTGCAATGTAAAACACTTGGTCAAAATTAATAATATTCAAGCTCGAAATAATCGCAAGTGCACGATGTCAAATTATAATATAATGTACTAGAGTACGAGTATCATTCCACTAGAGACTGTATTTGGAAATTATTATTTTCATTTTAGTAAATCTTTAGCAACGAAATTTGGATGTTTATTTTCTACTATGATACTCAAATAAAAACTCAAAGCTAAATTTCAAGAATCAAATAAGGAGATAGAAAATCTAGAATGGTTAATTAAGATTAAATGACAAATGAATTTGTTGGGAATTTCGGTTTACCTACCCCTCGTTATTTACATAATTCGTTCGATAGTGATCTACGCTTCCTACTGGATTTCCTATTCAATTGAACACGCCCTCTCGAGCTATGCCAAACTAATTCTACTTAGTGAAGTCATTAAATTTCTTTAATTATTTATCAAAGGTGAATCACATATCGTTCTATTAAATCCCATAGCTTTTATCCTTCCGGACTATGACTATCGGCCGTATCCGACTTCATATTTCTATGTAAATTGTAAATCCACGGACTATGCTACTCGTTCCTATCACAAGCTATTCTCTCGACTTCACTCGCGATATAAAATTTGTTATTAAAGTTAACTACGCTCTAACAACACGATAACACAATAACATAATCAAGAATAAATCAAAAATCGAATTATGAATTAACTAAATCAGTTTCGGGGTAGGATCCCCTTTAATCCCAAAAATATTGTAAGTTAGCTACTCGAATTCATAGTAAAAATAAACACAATAATGTTTAGATTATAACAAATATATTAGAAATACTATTCGTGACAAAGTGCGAGGAACGGTGCCCGGAAATCTTCGAATATTTTATCCAAGCCTTTGGTCCAAGATTTTTCTCCTTTTCTCCTTCCTTGGCTGCTCTCAATGATGTCTGAATGAGTGAAAAGCGTCCCAAAATCTCGTCCATATCCACCTTCTTGAGAAAATTAGGGAAGAAATTGGCCAGCAAATCTTCCAAAATTAGGTGGGGCTCGGGTTGTCAAGTCTTGCCGCTCGAGCGCCACACTCTCTGTTTTAAACTTTTTCTCGCATCCAACCGCGCTTGAGCACCAAGTTTTCTGTCAATTTCTTCGGAACTATCACCTCTCGTGTCTAGGTGGTAGAATTTTACCGCCGAGCGCCACGTCCTCTGGACATTAACTTAGTAATTCACATCTCGCACCTGAGCAATAAAATATTACCGCTCGGGCGCCAACTTTCTGCCCGTTCTTCCCTTGGTTTGCACGTTTTAGTTCCGATTCCAGTTTTCCGGCCATTTTACCTACAAATTCATCACGTAAATGTGAGACACAATCATTTGCATATGCTTACGCTAAACAAAAAGTAAATTAAATGCACGTATGCACAATGTAAACATACACAAAACTAATGCAATAAAACACTTAAAAATGAAAACTATCACCATGTTATAGATCTACTGATATGCAATGGTTTCACATGATTTTTACATGAAAATATTGGATTTTCTTCACTTGCTTATCACTTTTTGACATGGATGAAGGGGCAGTTAGGTTTTGATGATTAGAAGATGATTCACAGAAGGTTTAGAGAGGGTTTAAGTGGAAATATCATACTTGGAATGAGGCATGTAGGGGTGCGATCGGAGCTTCATGTTTTTGGGCTAGGTTTTGGCTCGATCGGCTTAAAGGATGTGAGATGTGGTGATAGGGCTGTTCCAGGCCTTGGACTAGACCCTGTGGGTTTGAGACATGGCTCAGGGTGGCTCGAGAACAGCTGGTCATGGTCGAGGGGCCGATTGAAGGAGCTAGAGATAGTAGTGGTTCAGCTTTGGCTTGTTCGAGTGAATCATGCACTTCCACGTGCATTGGGCTGGGGACCATGGTTAGGTCAGTCTATGAGGGTTCAGTCAAGTCCTATAAGTGGATGGTTTGAGGATGGTCCGGCATTGTTTGGGCTAGGGTTGAGATATGGGCTTGGCTTGGAGTAAGGTTCGAGATATGGGCTTGGCTTGATGTTCCATGCCTTGGATTAGACCCTGTCGGCATTCTTTCTTTTGGTGCAGAAAATTCAAGCAGGTGGCAGGGGGTTTTTGTGGGTCTTGTATGGTCTGGAAATGGTTGTTTTAGGTATGGTTATGTGTCATTAAGTCATGGTTTAATTTTGGAAAATTTTGGTTGCCTTTCAGGTTGATTTGAGTTAAAATCGGGACTTTGGTCCAAGTTTTAAAACAAATTATAGAATTTGATGCAGGGGCTCGAGTTTAAGTTTAAGAAATGATTATAAGTATTTTTTTAAGGTGTTTTAATAAGTTTGAATTGATTCAAGTCGAAGTTTTAAGGTCCAGGGGTAAAATGGTCAAATTAGGGTTTAGGGGCAAAATGATCATTTTGCACACGAGTCAAGTTAGCAGTTCTGGTAGTGCCCTGACGAATGAAAATTCATGTTTAAAATGTTTATTTTATTTGAATATGGAATTTTTATGAAAATGTTGAAAATATGTTGCATGCTTGGTTTCAAAAAAAATATATGTATATACATGAATTTTTATAAGTGATGAATATGATAACATTTTTGAAGGAGGTGACTTGGTTATGACTGATACGAACACAAACACGAAACATGTAAGACCAAAGCTCGGTTGACGTGTAAGAGTGTCGCTGATGTCCCCCGCAACCTGGTACCATGGTTATACATAGATGGATTCATCGACCAACAGCTGATACGAAAGTCACGATCAACTATCTGAATTCAATAAAGAAAAATGTATACATTTACGATGACATGATATGAATATGTTTATGTTTATGTTCATGCTTTTGAAGATCATGGAAGTTACTTAAATTACAATACTTTTCACTTTGCATGATATGTATACGTACTTTTTCATAACGGTTCAGGTGTGTCGAATCTTTAGACTCGCTAAGTGTGACTGATGCAGGTTATCATGTTGATGAGGAGATTGGAGGTGCTGAAGACTGAGTGGACTGAGCTGGGGGTGCACGGGAAACCCGATGACCTTGTATTTTCCGCACATTATATGGTTTTATGGAAGTTATGGTTAAGCAGTATTGCAAAACGTTCATGATTCTTATGCTTTGAGTACGAGTAGATTTTTAGTAATATGTTGATGTTTTATTTTAAACAGTCAACGTTTCCATTGGTCATATTTTCAAGATTTGCTCTGCACTCAATTTTATACAGGAGGTTTATTTTATTTTAGTGTATGTATTTTCGGTTAGCAATAGTGATTGTTTTTTTAAAAAAATCAATAGTTTAGTAGTAGACGTTACACTCCTTGAGCTTTGTGCAGGCTCACCAGCCTAGGGAAAATTGAAAATGAAAAGGTGTCAATATACGAGAAATCTCATGACAGACTACACTCAAAAGCAATAGTAGGGATGTCAATGGGTCCGGGTTTTGCTCAGACCTGCAATGGACCCGCATGTATGGGGTGGGTTTGGGCATACTAAATGAGTCTTGGGACGGGTCTCGGGTCCAATTTTTCAGACCCGTCCGGATATGGAGCGGGTCATGGGTCCTATAATACTCATCCCATATATGTGGATATAAATATTAAAGGGTTGTAGTTTTATTAATTTTTTATTTTTTTAGTAGCTCACCTCAACCGTAACGATCGTAGTTATTCATATGTCAACTGTTGCATTTAAATCTGCTTTTAGCAATAGTGAAAGAATAGTTGGTCCTCATCTTAGTAGACTTAATCCAACGACTTTAGAGGAATTGATGTGCTCGCAAAGATGGTTGTGGGATGAGGTGAAAAGTAAATAAATCACAGTTTTACTTTGTTATTGTACTTTTATTTTAATTTTTTTTACTGTACTTTATCTCATTAAATTACATTTTTTTTACAATTTGAAATTACAGTTTTATTTTTCAATGTACTTTCTCTATTTAATTTTTTGTGAATTTTTCAAGTAGTTTACCAACTTGTCCCAACAATTTCGATGAAGAGGAAAATGATCTCGAAGAATGTGTCTGAAATATTGCCTACTCGCTGATTTTATATTGATCTGTTTAAATTATGTTATGACTTATTTTTGGGGATGTCAAGATTTTTTTGGAGAGCTAGTAACTCTTTTTTTTATGTAATTCTTTATGTCGTGAAAATACTTTGTTTATTATTATTAAGTGTGGTCGAAAACAAGAATTAACTTTCCACAATGTTGTATTTAGAGGCTTGTCTGTTTCATAATTTCAGTCATGTGAAAAGAAAGATTACTTTTTTATTTCAAAAAAATTCGGGTCTCACGAGTCTACCCGGCCCCGTTTCGTATTCGAGGTGGGGTGGGTCCGAAGAATATTTAACCAGGGTGGGGCGGGTAATGGGTCAAAGTTTTTTTCATGAGGAGGGTCTTAGGTTTAGCCAAACTCGCCCCATACCCGCCCCATTGACATCTCTAAGCAAGAGAATTAGGTTTTTATAACATTCTACAAAGAAATGCGATTAGATTTTTTATAAACTTTCCTCAGACCTCAAACAACCTACAAAAATAAATCAAATTAAAAATATTTGTCCCGACATAATCAATAAGCTAAAGCGCCACAACTGCACAAAACTGCCGACAAGAAAGGCTTTATTGCATTAACCGGGCTACATGATCATCATGGTAAAGGTCTTTTTGCAGTATAAAAATAGCCCGGTTGAAGTTCGTCCCTTAGAGACATAATTTATGTTTCCTTGTTATCGATATCACTCATCTTTTACTAAAACAATGTCACATGAAAATCATAACTTTAAGTAAACATTTGGACCGCAAATCATTAGAGAAACAATAAGGTGATCCAAATTTCCAGAAACAAAAAAATTCTTGAGTCAAGAAATGTAATGCCAAACCGTTTAGGACTCTGCTCCTTGAATATGCTTGATGCTATTTCAGAAACTTATTTCTCCCAATCCATTTGAGGGTATAACCTAAAAGGGTACCTTACGCAAAAAAGCACACATAAACCTAATTTAAAGAGTTTCTCACATAGACAATGATATTACACTAAGTCAAGGATCTGATAGAAAGCCCAACACCAAAGCATGATGGTATAATCTAAAGCCCAAGATCACTTCAGTCCACAAAGCCTCAGCCCATGTAATTAGAAAGATCTAGAGGATAGATTTAACAGCTCATGAATTTGTTAAGCCGTTATAACCTCTCAACAGCTTCTACCACTTGCAATGAATTCATTGGTTGTAGGAATTTATAAATACAACTGATTGTAATTATCTTATAATGAATATGGAATGAAGTTCTTCGTTATTTCCTCAAATTCATCATTCTTTTAGTTTCCTAACTTGGTATCAGAGCCGCCATGGCGGCAGCCATATCTCCAAATATTTCTGTTGCTCAGTCCAACACCTTCACCAACGACAACTTTCCAATTATCAACCCAGCAAACCAAATAAATTCTGTTAAGTTGAGTGATGATAATTTTCTTCTCTGGAATCTCCAGATTCTCGCTGGTATTCGTGGGTTAGGATTAGGTATCTTCATACTCAATGATCCTCCCGTTCCTCAAAAGGTTATAATCGACGAACATGGCAACGAGATGGTCAATCCAGTTTTTATTTCTTGGTGTCGACAAGATCAATTGTTGTTCTCGTTCCTTCTTACTTCCATGACAGAAAGTGTTCAAAGCCAAATGATCGGCTGCTTAACCTCAGTGCAGCTGTGGACTAGAGTAACCTTTTTATTTGCCACAAGATAAAGGGCTAAAGTCATGCAGTATAAACTCCACCTTTAAACTCTGAAAAAGGGGAATCTCAGCATGAAGGATTATCTGGGGAAAATGAAAAACTTCATGGATATCCTGGCAGCCTGTGGACATCCCATCTCTGAGGAAGATCAAGTTCTATATGTCCTAGGTGGTGTTGGCCTTGAATATGACTCAGTAGTAGTTCATGTTGCATCTGGAGCTGAATTCCTCACAATTTCTGATGTTGGAGCTCTTTTAATGGCCCATGAAGGCAGAATAGAGTCATACTCCTCTAACACCGAGAGCACAACTCCTTCAGTGAATGCAACTACCTTTCCTTTACAAAAGAAATCTGAATTTCCTCCTCAGACTCCTACTTTCTCTCATCGAGATAGAGGTCGAGGGAGAAACTCCCGAGGTCGTGGTCGAGGATGGAACTACTTCTCTAATCGACCAATATGCCAAATATGTGGCATCACTGGGCATGTTACCGAAAAGTGTCATTATCGATTTGACAAAGAGTTTGTGCCTCTTTACAGAAAGAATGGAGGATATAATTTTGGGTCGCCTCAAAATCAATTTAGTAGGTATCACTCTACTTTACAAAATCAGCCCCGAGCACAGATCAAATACCCTGTTGCAGCCTTAGCATCCACAACACCAGGCTCATCTGCCGAAGACTGGTGGTATCCTGATTCAAGAGCTTCACATCATGTCACTAATGATCTGGGCAATCTTTCAACCAGCTCTGAGTATACTGGGACTGGTAAGATTCACATGGGAAACGGAGAAGGTTTGTTCATCTCTCATATTGGACGTTCCAATTTCTTATCCTCTTCATCACGTTCTTTTCTATTAAAAAATTTGTTACGAGTCCCACACATAACCAAAAATCTCTTAAGTGTCAGCAAGTTTGCACAGGACAATAGAGTCTTCTTTTAGTTTCATCCTACTGTCTGTTTTGTGAAGGATCTAGCAACCAGTGCGGTTCTTCTCAAAGGGACTTTGCATGAAGGTTTATACAAGTTCAGCTTAGGAAAGCCTACATGTGTTTCTGGTCCTCCAGCAACTTGTCTTCACCTTAGTCCTACTTCACTAAATTTTTCAAAAGGCTCGAGTACTATCAGCCAGCCCTCAGTTCCCATCACAGGGTCTTCTGTTCACTTAAATAGCTGGCACCTTAGACTAGGACATCCTAGTATGGCTATTGTCAAGAAAATATTGATTCATTGTAATGTTTCTATTCCAAAGAATGAAATGATCAATTTTTGTTCAGCTTGTCCATTAGGTAGAAGTCATCAACTGCCATTCTCCTTGTCGCAAACAACATTCTCTGAACCTCTTGAATTAATTTATTCAGATATATTGGGACCGTCTTTTGAACTCTCTCGTAATGGATTTCGGTATTATATCAGCTTTGTTGACGCATATAGTAGATTCACTTGGATTTATTTCATCAAACTCAAATCAAAAGTCAGCCGAGTGTTTACTTTATTCAAATCTCAAGTTGAAACTCTATTTAACAAGAAAATTCGAACTCTACAGACAGATTCTGGGGGCGAATTTAAAGCCTTGACACCCTTCCTTCAAAATCATGGTATAAGTCATCGATTCTCATGCCCTTACACATCCAAACAAAATGGTGTGGTCGAACGTAAACATCGCCATATTGTAGAAATGGGACTTACGCTTTTATCTCATGCATCTATGCCCTTGCACTTTTGGGCTGATGCATTTTCCACTGTCGTTCATCTCATTAATATAATACCTACAGCTGCGTTGTCTGGAGAAATACCTCTTACTCGACTGTTTAACAAAGCTCCAAATTATTCTCATCTAAAAATTTTTGGATGCTTGTGTTTTCCTTGTCTACGGCCTTATAATCATCACAAACTTGAGTTTAGGTCTACCTCGTGCACCTTCATAGGTTATAGCACTCAACATAAAGGATATATCTGCATGATTTCAAATGGTCGGGTATATGTATCACGTCATGTCACCTTCGATGAGTCCTCATTTCCTTTTGCTTCCTCTCTTAAACACCATTCAAAGTCCCCTGTTATAGAGTGTCCTTCTTCATCCCCTTTATTTCTGCCTAAAATCTCTTCATCACAGTCCTCAAATTCAAGTTTAAATCCCTCTGCCTTTGTGTCTAGTCCATTATCAAACTCTGTTACTTCTTCTAACTCCAATCCATCTTATGTTGTTGCTCCTTTACTTTCCCCTGTACATTATGAAGAGAACAGATCTCCCTCCTTTCCTGTGAATACCCACCATATGGTTACAAGGGCTAAAGCTGGTGTTTTCAAGCCAAAGGTTTTTGGTGCTTCTTTCTCTTCTTCATGTGAACCTCAGACTGTAAAAGAAGCCCAGCAGCATCCGGCATGGATCAAGGCTATGAGTTCTGAATACAATGCTCTTATTCAAAACAAGACCTGGTCCTTGGTTCCAGCCCCTGCCAACACTCCAATCATTGGGTGTAAATGGGTGTTTAAACTCAAGACGAAACCTGATGGCTCTATTGCTCGCCACAAAGCCAGACTTGTAGCTAAAGGCTACTCACAAACACCAGGCTTAGACTACACTGAAACATTTAGCCCAGTTGCTAAACCCACAACTATTCGCATTGTGTTAACTCTTGCTGTCTCTCGTGGTTGGCATATCAAGCAACTAGATGTAAATAATGCCTTCCTAAATGGCTCCCTTACTGAGGTGATGTTCATGCAGCAACCACCTGGATTTGAAGTTCAAAATGATGGTACTCCTCTTGTGTGCAAGTTACACAAGGCTCTTTACGGGCTTAAACAAGCTCCCCGCGCTTGGTTCGATAAATTGCGCACTGCTCTTCAGTATATGGGGTTTATCACATCGCGAGCTGACTCTTCTTTGTTCATTAAAATTACGGCTACATCTGTTATTTATATTCTTGTCTACGTTGATGACATTGTCATAACAGGAAGTGATCGAGCTCAAATACAACAGATTATTCATAATTTGGATGCTCAATTTTCTCTCAAAGATCTTGGTGATCTGTCATATTTTCTGGGCATTGAAGTTCAAAGGGATTCTAATTGTTCGTTGTTTCTGTCTCAGTCTAAATATGCGCAAGATCTCCTATTAAAAACTAAGATGCATCAAGCCAATCCTTTGCCAACACCTATGTCCACGGGTGTTAAACTCTCTGTCAAGGATGGGGATCCTTTTAAAGAAGTGACTCTATATCGAAGTACTGTTGGAGCATTACAATATTTAACCATCACTCGACCTGACATTGCTTACAGCGTCAATAAAGTCTGCCAATTTATGCACTCTCCTCTTTTAACTCACTGGAAAGCTGTAAAAATAATTCTTCGATACATCAAAGGCACATTACATCTTGGTATTCTTCTGAGTTCTTCTTCTTGTCTGTCACTATCTGGATATTGTGATGCGGACTGGGGAAATGATCCCGATGATCGACATTCAACATCAGGTTTCTGTTGGTTTCTAGGTACTTCGCCAATAGCTTGGAGCTCAAAGAAACAACATGTTGTTTCTCGATCTAGTACTGAAGCCGAATATCGAAGTTTGGCTAATGCGGCTTCTGAATTATTGTGGATTAAATCCTTGTTAAAAGAACTTCAAGTGCAGCAGCTTCTAGTTCTTGTTTTATGGTGTGATAACATGAGTACCATTGCTCTTAGTGCCAACCCAGTTCTTCACTCTAGAACTAAACATCTTGAGCTAGATCTTCATTTTGTTCGAGAAAAAGTGTTGTCGAAGCAGCTTAGTGTTCAATATGTTCCTTCGTTTGACCAAGTTGCAGATGCTCTTACCAAACCATTGTCTGCTCATGTGTTTACTCGATTTCGTGACAAGCTCAGTGTTGTTCTTCGACCTCCACTTAGCTTGAGGGGGCAAGTCAAGGATCTGATAGAAAGCCCAACACCAAAGCATGATGGTATAATCTAAAGCCCAAGATCACTTCAGTCCACAAAGCCTCAGCCCATGTAATTAGAAAGATCTAGATGATAGATTTAACAGCTCATGAATTTGTTAAGCCGTTATAACCTCTCAACAGCTTCTACCACTTGCAATGAATTCATTGGTTGTAGGAATTTATAAACACAATTGATTGTAATTATCTTATCATGAATATGGAATGAAGTTCTTCGTTATTTCCTCAAATTCATCATTCTTTTAGTTTCCTAACTCACTAATGATTTTCAGATTATTGCGTTATTAATTCTTTACAAGAGCAATCAAAGGATTCCTATGGGACTGTTTACATGATAACGTATTGCGCCGATACCTGAAAACAAATGATTTGTGCCAATGCCTGAAAACAAGGAAAGACTGAGATGTTGGAAAGACAAGCGCAAGCAGTATTACAGTTGTGCTATTAAAAAATTCGTGCTATTAAACAGAATCTGTAGTTAATTTATTGTTTCTACCAGTGTGATGACAAGGTACTAATGTGAAAATACTAGTTTCAAAGCTCAACCCATATATGATTTTCATGCACAAGAATCATTGATTTGAGCATATGGGACATCATTTTCTTGATAAATCAAGGGGGAAAGAAGTATAATAAAACCAAAAAATATAAATATGGAGCCATACCCAACTCCTTTTGAACATCTTAGTTTCGATCCATGATTAGTTTCACATGACTGACCAGGGGTAGAAAAAAAGTAAACATAAGAATTACAAAAAACACAAAATAAAATATGAAAATTTAAAAAGTCAATTATTACACTAACATAATTGAAAACTCAAGACCTACAAGTGTTTTTACATTCTTGGACAACTCCACGGCTTCCCCAACGTAAGTATGGGGTGTTTGAATATATCCAAGCTTTATCTTTGCTTCGATTGAGATATCCAAGCTTTTGATGAATTCTTTAATGCTTTCATTCATCACTGCTCTTTTGTTGTCTCACGTCCAGAATTTGAGATAATAAAACCTGAAAATAAAGAATAAACTGGACACCGAGATTTACGTGGAAAATCCCTAAAAATTATTAGGGTAAAAACCACGGGCAAGATGAAAAAAATTCCACTATAATATTTTTTGGTGTACAACTCACTCAATATGTTTCCAAAAAGAACACGCACTCTCTTAATACAGGAGAACAAACATCTCACAAATATTATAGAATTAAGCACTCAAATGCTTATAAGATGAGAGAAAATTCGAAGAAGTGATGATTTTAGAATGAAGGGGGGGCTCTATTTATAGAGCCCCTTGTCCATGTGGATACGCGTTAAAAACGCGTATTCATATTTCCGTCTGAATGTTTGAATGCCAACCACGCGTATTCTCATTTATTCCCACGTGACTTTTCCTTTTGTCAAATTTGTCTGCTGCAATTAATGCCCAATTGCCGACATTTATCCCACTTGGAGATTTGATTTAGAATCAAACACATCTCCACACATCTTTTCAATCTTTTCATTCCCTGCTGCTTACGTTTTCGCTAGACCACTTGAGGATCTACACCACTCAAACTTATCAGTGTTCACTGGCTTGGTCAGAAAATTAGCTGTGTTTTCTTTCGTATGGATCTTCTGTATATCCACGGTTCCTTCTTCTATTAATTCCTGTACAAAGTGAAATTGAACTCCAATATGTTTCTTCCTGGAATGAAAGGCTGGATTCTTTGCAATGTGCAAGGCACTCTGACTGTCACAAAATAAAGGAACATTCTCTTGTTTGTGCTCGATCTCCTCCAATAACCTTTTAATCCATATTGCCTCCTTGCAACCTTGAGTAGCTACCATGTATTCTTCCTCTGTTGTAGATAACGCCACAACTGTCTGCAGTTTTGAAACACAGCTTACTTCTTCTCCTGCAAGTGTAAACACATAACCAGTAGTAGATTTCCTCTTATCAGGATAACCTGCATAATCTGAATCGACATAGCCCTTGAGTGTAAAATCTGATCCTCCATAACGTAATGCAGCATTCGAGGTACCCTTAATGTATCTAAGAATCCTCTTAACAAAGCTCCAATGCTCTCGTCCAGGATTCGCCATATACCGACTAACCGCTCCCACGGATTGAGCAATGTCCGATCTTGTACAGATCATAGCGAACATCAAACTTCCCACTGCTGATGCATATGGTACTCGAGACATCTCCATCCTCTCTGCTTCACTGCTAGGACAAATCTCGGAGGATAACTTGAAGTTAACAGGAAGAGGGGTCGATATTGGCTTACTATCTTGCATGTTGAAGCGTTGCAAGACTTTCTTCAAATAGTTTTTCTGGGAAAGCCAAATCTTTCTGTTACTTCTGTCTCGGTGAACTTGCATCCCTAGAATCTTGTTTGCTGGCCCCAAGTCCTTCATATCAAATTCCCAAGCCAATTGTGCCTTCAATCCTTGGACCTGATCTTTTTTGGGATCTGCTACCAACATGTCGTCCACATACAACAGCAAAATGTTATAATCATCACCAAACCTCTTGAAATACGTACAAGGGTCTGCACTCAATCTGTTGTATCCAAGGCTCATGATAAAGGAATCAAATCTCTTGTACCAACACCTCGGCGCCTGTTTGAGACCGTACAGAGATTTGTTCAACCTGCAAACCAAGTTCTCTTTGCCTTTTTCAGCAAAACCTTCTGGTTGGAGCATATAGATTTCTTCTTCAAGATCTCTATGAAGAAACGTCGTTTTCACATCTAGCTGTTCTAGATGTAGATCAAACACCGCACACAATGCCAACACTACTCTGACTGTTGTAAGTCGAACCACAGGAGAAAATATCTCATTGAAGTCGATGCCTTATTTCTGAGCATATCCTTTTACCACCAACCTAGCACGATACCGCTCCACTTGGTTATTGCCATCACGCTTGATCTTATAGACCCATCTGTTTCCAATGGTTTTCCTCCCTCGTTGTAGTGTAACAAGATCTTATTCTTATCCAATGCCTCCAATTCTTCTTGCATTGCTATCATCCACAAAGATACATCCGAGCTTTGAGTAGCCTCGTGGAAACTCGATGGCTCACCATCCTCTGATAATAGACAATATGCAATGTTGCTTTCAGTGACATAATATGAAAGCCAACCTGATGGTCTTCTGTCTCGAGTTGACTGCCTCACATTGGAAACCTCAGACTCAACATGTTCTTGTTCTTCGTACTCTGGTACTGCTTCACAAGAAACTTGACATTCGTCCGTCTTATTTTCAACCTGAAAAATAGTAGTTTCTGAATTCTTTGTGCCTTTGTCTCCTTTTACTTTATCTTCCCCGAAGATAACATCCCTGCTGATGACAAGCTTGTGAACAGTAGGATCCCACAAGCGAAACCCCTTTACTCCATTAGCATAACCCAAGAAGATACATTTTCTGGATTTCGAATCCAACTTTGATCTTTCTTGCTCATTGTACAGAACATATACCGGACATCCAAGTGTATGCAAATGAGAATAATCTATCGGCTTCCCGGTCCACATCTCCATCGGAGTATTTAGATCAATCGCCACTGAAGGAGAACGATTGATAATATAACAAGCGGTTTTGACTGCTTCCGCCCAAAATGACTTGTCTAGACCCGCAGTCCTCAACATAGCTCTTGTTCTGTCCGACAAGGTCCTGTTCAGCCGCTCCGCCACTCCATTTTGTTGAGGTGTGTAAGTCGTCGTAAACTGTCTTTTGATGCCCTCATGTTGACAATATGCATCAAATTCGTCACTGGTATATTCTCCTCCGTTGTCAGTCCTCAGACACTTGATTTTCTTTTCAGAATCAAGTTCAACCCGCGATTTGAAATCTTTGAAGATCTAGAAAACATCTGATTTCTTCTTGATTGGATACCCAACATCTCCTAGAGAAATCATCAAGGAACGAGACAAAATATCTCGCTTATCCTAGGGATACAACCGGTGCTTGCCAAATATCCGAATGAATCAGCTCCAATATGCTTTTACTTTAGGCAGTAGAAGTTCCAAACTTTAATTTGTGTTGTTTACTGGTAACACAATGCTCAAAAAAGGGTAATGACACTTTTGTAAGTCCCGGCAGCAGATTCCGTTCTGAGAAAATTTTCAACTCTCGTTCTGACATATGCCCGAGCTTTCTATGTCATAACACTGTTAATTCTTCTCCTGAACCAATTGATGCAACAACTAATTTTGCCTTTTTGTGTGTTTTTCCCAAGAGTACATACAGATTTGCAGCAACTTTTTCCGCCTTAATAACCACAAGCGCGTTGTAGAACCCGTAAATTAGACTACGTATAAGCCATGTATAATTCTAGTATTTAAATATGATTTTATTGCCTGAGAATTTAAATTCTTTTCTTTAAATTTAATTATTTTATTGCAGTAGTTTAATTTTTATTTTTTCAGTTAATTGAGTGAGGTCGGACTGGAGTTGGAGTTTGAGATAAAATTTAATATTAAGAAATCATTTCTAGAATTTATTTAAGTTAAATAATAAGTTAATTTAATGTAAAAGAAAGCTTGAGGAATTATTTAAATAATTTGAGTTAAGTAGTAAATAAAGTTCCATAATTAATTTCTTAATTCACTAAAATATTTAATGAGTAGATAAAAACTAAAGATTTAAAATACCGTATTTAAGAAATATTTTCCCCTCCATTTTTATTCAAATTTTCGGCCACCTTGATAAAATATTTGAATTAAAATTTTCCAACTCATTTTCATTGACATATCTTCCTAATCCTTTTCTAGATAATTAATCCCCTCACTTTAAATCCTCATTTAATTAATAATTAAGCAATTTCCTACCCATATTTTTAAATGATAAAATCAGCCCCCTCATCCCACAATTTATCCCTCAAATCAAATCATATCACATATCATTCCATATCTCACAAATTCAAAAGAAGCAAGATAAGATCTTGCCATTCTATCCCACTTTATTTGTAAACTCTCCCTCATCTCCCTAACCATTTTTATCCCTCACCTTACCACCGAAATCTGAGAGCATTTCAGAGGAAAAAAATTGTGAGGTAGCCAAGGGTAAACAAAAGAGAAAAAGAGAAAGCGAAGCACTCTGTGTCCTCCGCGCCGCGTCGTCGCTTCGTTTGTTTTTCGTTAAAAACAAACGAGGCATGTCTATATCTCTTTCACTCTTCAATCAAGCCATAGTATTATTTTAAAACACATCAAACTCACGGATTTATTGCATGAAAACCAAAATACTTGCGGGACATTTTCGAAAATGCATGTACAGAATTTTATGGTTCATGCGCGCCTTCACGGTTTGCTGGTTTTGTGTGGTTTCAGGTGATGGCTCGTGTCGAGGCTCCCAAGTCTGCCCCTAGGCATGTACTAGGATGTATTAGGATCACATTATTCCAATATTCGAGCCCCATACACGCTAGAAATTTAGAAATGACAGAAACTCCCCTCCAATGCCTCATGTGTTCGATTTTCTCATGTTTGCTGTCAAAAGAAGATGTTGCTGATCTCGGCTGCCCCAGGGGCTATAGCCATTGTTAGAAAATCTCCCTGTTATGTCTAAGACGAGACCAATTTGGCCATTCGAGGCTTGATCCAAGATGGAATCGGTTTTTAAATCAAAACAAGAACAGTCCCCTTCGGCCCTTCATTTTTCCTGCATGTGTACTTTCAAGTATTTAGTGTGGTGTAGATCTTGGTTGGCTTTTTAGCCCTTAGACAAAGTTCATACCATATCTTTTGATGTCTAGATCATGTCATGGTCAATGAGATGGCCACTGGAATTACACGAGACAACAAAGGAAGCAATACACCCCACGAACGCAAGGGCGCCTCTCGGGTGGGATTTTTCGGGTGATTCATGGTGTGGTTTGGATTGTGGCTGGCCTAGGGCCCTTAGCCATGGTTCAAACCATTCCCTAGGATGTTGGGAAGAGGCTCTGGTTGGTGGTTTGAGCCACAATGGCCAATAGTCTCAAAAACAACGCAAGGACACGAAAGCGCTGCTGTTGTATTTTGTGGACAGCAAGTGGTGCTTCGGTTCAGAGGGCCGTTTGAGTTCTTGGTTGGCTTTTAGCCTATGGCCTTGGACTGGACAGTACCTCATCGAGTTAGGAAGGTCATGTTTTTGACCGTTTGTGATTCGGTCAAGTTTATAGGTCGTACGAGAAATTACGGTGTGATGTGCCAAATTGACTCCGGAAAGAGCGTTTCATGTTTTGACCTCCATTCACCAAAATTTCGACTTGTATCATTTTAGGAGCATTATTTTATCATTTCAGGTGTATTTCAAACATGGCTAAATGATGGTTCGGTGTTGGTTCGGGTTGGCACGGAGTCATGATTAAATACTAAGTCATTGGACGTGATTGTCTCGTTTTTGGAGTCAATTACAAAGTTTGGTCAAGTTAAATCATTTGCATATTTTTCATGTTATATTTAGGTCGCAGCGAGCCTGGGAACGATCCAACCCATGTGGTAAAATATTACAGGCTATTTAATTAGGCCATTTAATTATGTTACGTGCATAAAAATATAAATATTCATTTTTTAGATTTTTGCGATATTACTTGTGGCCATTTCACTATCATGGGATTATTTTATCACCGGTGGTCACTTACCGGTTAAGTTTAGTTCCACCTAGTATACTGTGGCGTTACTCTGATCAGACGATTATTACTTCACCCGGTGGTCACTAACCGGTTCAGTTCAGTTCAGTTCATGGGCCACTAGCGAAGAGCATAATCTCAACTGAAAATTATGATATGCCATTTTATTTCAGGGCTCTCTCGAGCAAACATTTTACGTAAAATTTTCAGTTCAGTTATGCACGTATTATAATTACTCATGTCATGATATTTACACGTTATTCCAGTCTCATGATAATTTCATTTTGCATGAAATTTTACTATATTTACTTGTTATTTATGATGTATGCATGCTGAATCTTTAGACTCACTAGACTTGATTGTTGTAGGTACTGATGAGGTCGGGATCGAGGGCGGGGACTAGTGAGCCATCTTGGGTCAGCAGTAGTGGAACCTGAGGACCTCTTTTTCAGCATTTACCATTTTTATGCTAAAACATTTTACCTTTTGTTGGATTATTTTTAAATTGTTATTTTGCAAACAATTATTACTTTCGCTTCTATTTCGAATATTTAAACATTGAATCTTTTTATCAGTTTATTTATTTAAAGAGGCATTTTAATTAGTTAAAGAGAAAATTTTAAATTTTTCCACAAATTTTCAAACACGAATTTTCGGGCATTTATACGCGCCCTTCACAATTTTCATGATCCCGTTCTCGATACGAGTTTTGCACCGATGTCATCCAATTGCCCCAAGGACAAAAGATTTTTCGTCAGTCCTTTCACTTATCGTACCTCCTGTATGGTGCGAATGGTGCCATCGAACATTTTTATTTTGATAGTACCGACCCCAGCGATTTCCAAGATATGATCGTTTCCCATGAATACAGATCCTCCTGAGACTGGTTCATAATGATCAAACCATTCTCTCCGAGACGTCATGTGCCACGTCGCTCCCGAATCCATAATCCATGTGTCACAAAATTTGTGTCTGCCTTCTGCAACAGTTGCTGCTTCGCTGAATAATATTTCACCACCGCCTGAAGTATTGACCACATTTCCTTGAGACCTTTTATCGATACTCGTACACTCTTTCTCGAAGTGCCATTTACCGCCACATTTAAAGTAGTAAATATTTTTCTTCTTACTTCTCGACTTTGATCTACCTCGTCTTTGACTCCCACTGGAATCATGGTCCATAAATCTTCCTCTTATCATCGGCAAAGCCTATGCCTGCTTCGAAGTTACCAACATATCTTCCTTATTCTTGCGCCGACTTTCTTCTTCGAGAACTGCAGTTAAGACATCGTCGAATCTTAGAAAGCCCATAAGAATATTGTTGGTTATGTTGATGATAAGTTGATCATATGAATCTGGTAGACTTTGAAGTAGAAGCTCCACACGTTCATTTTCCCCTATTTTATGCCCCATTCAAGTATGTTGGGCAAATAAAGTATTTAGTGTGTTGATATGGTCGGTCATCGATGAAGATTCCGCCATCCGAAGAGTATAAAGCCTTCTCTTTAGGAAAATCATGTTGTATAGTGACTTGACCTCGTACATCTTTGTCAGAGTATCCCAGATAACTTTGGCTGTTTGTATCTCAGAGATACTTAACAATACTTCGACCGCTATAGCCAAGTGTAAATTGGCAACGGCATTATCATTCATCTCATTCCACTTTCCATCATCTGTAATCTCCACCGGTCTATCTCCAATAGCTGACAAGCAATTCTCCTTTCTTAAAACTGCTTGTATCTTTATTTTCCACAAGATAAAATTGCTTCCGTTGAATTTTGCTATCTCGTACCTGTCCGTCATTATGTCTACAACGATTTGGTAGACTGGACAAAATAATCCCGCTTTAAAAAAAAATCTCAAAAAAATATTTTCTGATGTGGAAGATCAGTCTAGGCTGCAACCATAGAGCATACTCAGAATTTTAAGAAAATTTTAAACTAAGGCTCTGATACCACTTGTTGGTCCCACGTGCGGACTTTGAGAAAATAAAACCCAAAAATAAATAATAAACTGGACACCGAGATTTACGTGGAAAACCCCTAAAAATGATTAGGGTAAAAACCACGGGCAAGATGAAAAGAATTCCACTATAATATTTTGTGGTGTACAACTCACTCACTGTGTTTCCAAAGAGAACACACACTCTCTTAATATAGGATAACAAACACCTCACAAATATTATAAAATTAAGCACTCAAATGCTTATAAGATGAGAGAAACTCGAAAAAGGGATGATTTCAGAATGAAGGGGGAGCTATATTTATAGAGCCCCTTGTCCGTTTGAATACGCGTTAAATACGCGTATTCATATTTCCGTCTGAATGTTTGAATGCCAACCGCGTGTCTTCTCATTTATTCCCACGTGACTTTTCCTTTTGTCAAATTTGTTTGCTGCAATTAATGCCCAATTGCCGACATCTTGCTCTAGTTATCTCCTTCAGTTTTTCATACGGCTCTAAAACACTATATCTTTGCATTGCGGATTGCATTGGCTCAACAAGAACCTCCCATGACTCATTCAGCTGATCAAGCTTTGGAATTCCATGTAACGCACTTATGTAAGCAAGAAGAGAATGTCCTAATCCCACACCCATGTTCCTTAGGATATGCAACTTGATGTGCATTGTAGTTTCCAATAGCTCCAGAAAAATTTCCGAAAATGTAAATTCGACATAATTCCTTCTGTTCCATGCTCAATATATAAGCAAAAACTGCTATTTCCTTTCCTAATGGTGTAGGTGAAGCTGGTTGTCCACGGGTCCAAGAAAGCATGAGAATAGATGAGATGGCCAAGTTACTTATTGCTTCGACCAACTTGTCCAATACAGGGAATACAATTTTGTTCAGAGATTTTTTCAGTATCAATGCATGAGCAAGATTTTTAATATCCTCAGATGTGCATGCAAAATGGGAAAACCCTAGCACCTTAGCAATCTCTGGTTGTGATTGGCATCTTTGTTTCAGAAGTATTAAATAGCCTTCACATCATGGTTTGTCACTTTCTCAATTTTCTTTTCTTGCAAGGCATAATCCAGGTTAAATTTATCGATCAAGTTTCGGAGAAAAGATTCTGCTTCTTCAGAGAACCTAGGAACCTCAACCTTCTTCAACTAAATCGATCAACTATAAATAGTCTCTGGTTTCAACGGTCACATTGAATGCATTTAATGATTAATATCCGTTGAATCGTCATTTAGTTCAAGCTGATGACTTTATATGACAGTGCTACGAAGTATCAGACTGTTCTGCTCTATATGACAGTTGGTACGAACTGTCAGTCTGTCGGCTGATACTACAACTGATGACATGGCTAACTGATCAGGAGTCAACTGTTCAAAAGATCATTTCAGTTGGACATCATCAGTTCTAACTGATGTCGTTACAGTTAAGGATACATCAATTGATAAGGATTTTATCAGTTCAGTTAAGTGAAGTATTGAGTTCTAATTACCAATTCGTCTTAGTGTCATCGGTTTTAAATTTCTTTCAGTTACAATTTGTCCGATCAATTTGGTTCTTCAGTTCTCTTGCGAATTAAATTTTCAAACTCTGAAATTTATGTTCCAACACCAACTCACCGTCATCTCGTACTCGATCTAGGCATGAACAACCTCCTCCAAATGAAAATGTAGGGAACTTGACTCTGGAGCAGTTAGGTCAATTTATTACTAAAATTATAGAAGACGCAATGAAGAATAATAATGAATCCACATTTTTCGAAGATCATGATAAGCGGCAAGAACATGATGAGAATGCCGAGGGTCATCAGAGTTGGGACGAATGTTTGCATCCCCTGCCAAGTGGAGAGAATCCTCAGATGGAAGAGATGTGGAAAGATGTAAGAATGTTGATGCACTGGTTGGGGAACAAGGCTTCAACGCCAAAAAGAGAGTCATTTTTCCCATGTCATCCTAGAAGAAATTTTCCCATGCGATTTTAGAATAAGATCTTCCCCCAATTTTTAGACAATCAACCGTACGAGAGTACGATAGACGTACCAACCCTAAGGAACACTTGGGAAGATTTGATAATGTGGAGTCGAACTTGGATGCAGTTAGGTGCAGGGTGTTCCTCGGTATATTGGTGAAATCAGCTCAACAATGGTTTAATACGCTACAACTCAGCTCCATAAGGTTTTTTGAGGATTTTTCTATGGCTTTTCTTGCACTGATTTTCTATGGTCTCAGGTTGGTTCGAGTCGGGAGGGTAGTTTGGTCATTTATTTAACCAAAAACGCGAAAACGGTAGTAAATGAGCCATCTGGTAAGTGAATTAAGCCGTTTTTGAAACGTATGTCCTAAGACTGAATTTCCAGCAAGTTATTGAATATATTTTGGGTGTTTTAAAAGTTTGAAATCGAGTCGTGTCTTTGAGTCAAAGTTTAAGGTCATCCGAGTACGTATTGAATCGTGAGCGGTCTGTTCGAGGAAAATCGAAGGCGGTTTGAAACTCCCTAAAACAATTCTACATCATGAAAAATGTTATTTTTAGAAGTTTTAAAGTGTATGCATGATAGATGCTATTTTTAAAAATTTTAAAGTGTTGGCACGTATATGCTATTTTAGCAATCTCGACGTATATGAATGATATAAAGCATGTTTTTGGAAATTTTAAAGAATATGTGTGGGGACCCGGACGCTAATCAATTCTTAATCGTCATCAGGATCAATTTACTAATCAAGTAATTAGGGTCATAAATTTTTTTTTTAATGCGGAATGTAGTGAGATCAAACTAATATACAACTAAGTATAAAATAAGTTACAAGTCCTGTACAGTCTACAAATCAGTAAAACTAAGGTTTAATATCTAATTATAAGTGTCAAAACCCTATATACATCAAAGTCCGAAGTCACCACTCTATGACGATCTCTCCTCATCTCCTGGACCCTGATCATGTCCCACCTGTTGTCATGTACACATACAAACAAGACAACAGCCGGATAATTCCGGTGAGAATATAATCCCAGCATTAATCAACGAAACATGCAATCATATGATAAACATAAAAGCATTGATAGATAACAGCAATATAAATCAAAAGCTGAAATATAATCAATATCAAACTGTCGACAATGCTCGTGACTCCACGACTCAGACTAGACTCAATCCTAGTCTGGGGATCCCGGTTTCCAGATGTGGGTATTCCTATATCGACCAACAGTAATAGAAAAGACTCTATTTCTATACACGTCGATATAACCAAACATCCAGTGTCCTGACCTAACCGTCATGGACTGTGGCCCTATCACCAATATCCTATCTTGTGACATCGTGCAATGTGCCTGTGGCGATCCCGCCACTATCAGGCACCTCTGTCGCAAGATTTCTATAATATCTTGTGACATCGTGCAATGTGCCCGTGGCGATCCCGCCACTATCAGGCACTTCTGTCACAAGATTACTCGTCGAGACTCGTCTAACATATGCTCTCTATAAATCCATAGAACAAGCATATCAAATCAAGTCAATGCAAATAATAAAAAATAGTATGTGATTTAGGGAAACTCAAGTCCAAACCGACTCAAGTCGATCTCCCAATACCACATTGACTTATACCTTTCGTTGTAGTCTCAGTCTGAAACAATATCAGTTCTAAACTCAAGACTGTCTCCGTAAATCTGAAACGACATATCGAGAATCATAATATCAATATTCCATTCCCAATTCAACACTGAATCTGATTAATCCGGATTTAATTCAAATCACGGCATAACGACACCATCTCAATATCCCCGTCAATACCATATCAACAGACATCAATTACAAATCATAACTCATATCCGATATAATCTGTCATTCATTCATAATCCGAATATGTCTGATTTCCACTAAATATAATCAGAAAATCATAACAATTCCATAATCAGTCCGTTTCTGAATCTGACTTCGATTCTATGATGTCTAACATGACAAGAACATTATATATGAATCCTATTCAATTCTGACAATAACATAATTTCAAAGCATGTCAAAACGTAGTAAAACTTACGTCCAGTTATAGCCTGCGTTGATAGGAACACAGTACCGAAGTCGGATTCAAAATCTAACGTATGAATTTGATGAATTGCATTCTGATATATACGTATATATATATATATATACATATATATACATATATATCATGCATGATTCAGCAACGTGGCCCATTCCTTCGCAAAACACGTCTCGCGCATATGCGCGACCTATATTGGCCCATATTCACGAGGCCTACTGGTCTCGGCAACAATTTCCTCGGCAGCTCGGGCATATGCGCGACGCCTTCCGCGCATATGCGCGAGGCTCTCTGGAAATGCACTTGAACCATCGCACAGCTCGCGCATATGCGTGCACACCCACCACGCATATGTGCGAGACCCTCTGTCCGTTTCGTGCTTGTGCGCGCATCACGTCGCGCATGTGCGCAAGAGGTACTGTCCTCGCACATACCTTATTACACGTTATCTCAAATCGTGTCTCGGTTGGCCCTTTCATAATCACATTAAATTATAATTCAATAATCGTTAATTAACAGCGATTAACTTTCGGGCATTACATTTCTCCCCCCCTAAGATATGATTTCGTCCTCGAAATCACAGGTAATCAAATCATATCATTAAAAAGGAATGTAATTAAAATCGAATAAAAATTTACATCAGTGAAACAATGCTGGGAATTCTTGTCTCATATCTGATTCAGTCTCCCAAGTGGCTTCTTCGATTCCATGACGAGTCCATTGAACTTTCACAATAGGAATCGTCTTTGTGGGCTGTTTTTCTTTACGATCGATAATCCGAATCGGTTTCTCGACATAACTCAATGTCTTATCCAGCTCAGTCTTGTCTGGCTGAATAACGTGAGAATCATCAGGGAGATCCTTCCGCAGCATAGATACATGAAAGACGTTATGTATCCCAGATAATGAAGGCGGCAAGGCGAGTCGATAGGCACGATCTCCTATCTTTTCGAGAATCTCATATGGACCAAGATATCGTGGAGACAATTTCCCTTTCTTCCCAATTCTAACCACACCTCTGAATGGAGAAATCTTCAAAAACACTCGATCTCCAGTCTCAAATACCAACGGTCGGCGTCGAACATTGGCATACTTGGCCTGTCGGTCCTGAGCTGCCTTCATTTTCTTCTGAATCAATTTCACTTTTTCCGTCATATCTCTGATTATATCAGGTCCAGTCTCAGGAAATTCAGAGATATCATCACAATATAATGGGGATCTGCATTTCTTTCAGTACAAAGCCTCGAATGGAGCCATCTCAATACTCGTCTGATAGCTACTGTTGTACGAAAAATCACAAAGAGGCAATGCATCTTCCCAGTTAGTGCTAAAATCAAGCACTACAGCTCTCAGCATATCTTCCAATGTCTGGATCGTACGCTCTGACTGTCCGTCAGTCTGTGGATGATATGCGGTACTCAGATGTAACTTCGTACCGAGAGCTTGCTGCAGGCTCTGCCAGAAGTGCGAAGTAAACCGAGGATCACGGTCTGATACAATCGACTTCGGCACTCCGTGCAATCTAACAACTTCTTTGACGTAAATCTCAGCCATTTGGTCATATCTATAGGTCATCTTGTATTGAATAAAGCATGCAGATTTGGTCAATCGATCAATCACGACCCAAATCGCATCAGAACCTCGGGAGGAACGTGGCAACTGTGTCACAAAATCCATGGAAATGTGATCTCATTTCCATTCAGGAATCGACAAACTCTGTAACAATCCTCCTGGTCATTTTCCTGCCACCAGGATGAATGCTACAATGACTGTTGTGCACTTCTGTCGGTATTCGCTGTCTTAAATCCGAAACATTCGGCACAAAAAGACGATTATTCACATACAAAATACTATTTTGAACCTGATATTCCGATCGATGTCCAGCTATGACCATAGCAATCGACTTCTGTATATTCTGATCAACTTTCTGAGCTGCTTTAATTCTCAAAATCAGCTCTGGTTCAGCTTGAATAGTATATAATCTCATAGGTCTCCCATCTGTCTCAATTACTATTCCAGACAAACATCAGTCTTCAATCAAATTCGAAACACCCATAGTCGATAAGGATAAAAAACATACCTTTCAACTCAGTGCATCAGCTGCTGCATTGGATTTTCCTGGGTATTATTTGATTTCACAATCGAAATCTTTAAGCAAATCAAGCCATCTTCGCTGCCTCATATTCAATTCGGACTGTGAAAACAGATATTTCAAACTTTTGTGATCAGAATAGATCTCAAACTTCTCACCGTACAAATAATATCGCCATATCTTCAATGCAAAGACGATGGCTGCCAATTCAAGATCATGAATTGGATAACGAGATTCATGGGGTTTCAGCTGTCTCGAGGCATAAGCAATCACATGCCCCCGCTGCATCAAAACACAACCCAATCCGCGGTGAGATGCATCACAATACACAACAAAATCACCAGTACCTGACGGGATAGTCAACACTGGAGCACTGGTCAATCTCTTCTTCAATTCGAGAAAACTGGTCTCACATTCCTCACACCAAACAAATGGAGCATTCTTCTGAGTCAACTGTGTAATCGGTTTGGCAATACTCGAAAAATCTTTAATGAATCGGCGATAATATCCTGCCAAACCCATAAAGCTGCGTATCTCTGGTACAGATGTCGGTCTCGGCCAAGAAATCACCGCCTCAACCTTACTGGGATCAACGGATATCCCGTCTCCGGATATAATATGCCCCAGAAATACCACCTGTTTCAACCAGAACTCGCATTTCGACAGTTTAACATACAATTTCTCCGCCCTCAAAATTCTCAACACAGTTCTTAAATGCTCAGCATGCTCCATCATATTCTTTGAATAGATCAAAATAGCATCGATGAAAATAATCACAAAATCATCGAGATATTTCTGAAAGACACGGTTCATTAATCTCATAAATACCGCTGGTGCATTCGTCAAACCAAATGGCATGACAATAAATTCATAGTGTCCATACCTGGTTCTGAATGTTGTCTTTGAGATATCAGAATCCCTGACTCTCAGTTGATGGTATCCAGATCTCAGATCGATCTTGGAATACACCGAAGAACCTTGAAACTGATCAAATAAATCATCAATACGAGGCAATGGGTATTTATTCTTTACCGTTGCCTTGTTCAGTTGCCGGTAGTCGATACAAAGTCTCATCGACCCATCTTTCTTCTTCACAAACAGTACTGGAGCGCCCCAAGGAGAAACACTCGGTCTGATATACCCCTTGACCAGTAAATCCTCCAACTGTTCTTTCAACTCTTTCACCTCGATCGGTGCCATCCTGTACGGAGCCCTCGAAATTTGAACTGTTCCTGGCATCAACTCAATGCTGAAGTCTATCTCTCTCATCGGAGGCAATCCAAGAATCTCATCTGGAAAGACATCAGCAAACTCGCACACCACTGGCAAGTCCGCCAATGATGGGCTCGACTTCAGTAAATCAACTGAATATACCAGGAATCCATCCGCTCCTTCCTGCAATAATCGAGTCATTTTTATCGCAGATATCAAAGGAATTCTAGCTCGAGAACCCTTACCGTAAAATTTCCACTTCTCAGCCATTTCAGGTCTGAACCGAACAATCTTGTGGAAACAATCGAATGTGGCTCTGTAGTTGGTCAACATATCGATACCGATAATACAATCAAAATCAGATAAACCAAGCACAATACAATCTAACTCAATCGTATGCCCATCGTACTGCAGTATACAAGATTTCACAGACTTCACCGATATTAAACATGTCCCTAATGGGGAAGAAACAGACACTACCGCAGACAATGACTCAATAGGTAATGCACGACTCAATGCAAACCTCTCAGAAATAAAAGTATGCGATGCACCAGTATCAATCAATACGTATGCAGGATAACCAGAAATAAAACAGTTACCTGCCACAACATCATCAGGTGCATCATGTGCCTGCTCCTCGGTCAAAGAAAAAACTCGGGCCTGCTGTCTAGGAGGCTGGCTCACTGTCAGGCTTCCTCCTGGCCTCTGCTGTGACTGGGTAGACGGTGCTGGCTAGAAAGAATGAACAGCTGATGGTCGTCTACCTGTCTGAGCCACTGATCCAGATGACTCAGCTGCCTGGGATCCCTGGGCACTTCTCTGTGGACACACTCGGGCAAAGTGTCCTTGTTGTTTGCAGATACGGCAGCTGCCAAACACTCCTCGGCACTGCTCAGTGGGATGCTTCCCTCCACAAGTATTGCAAATAGTTCCAGTATAGCTCTGGCTCTGTCGAGGACTCCGAGAGCTAGAAGAACTGCTTCCGGACTTCTTGAACTACTTCCCTTTAGCCTTCAAGAAATCCTTCTTCCTGCTACTGCTGCTGCCACCTTCAAATCGAGGAGGTGGTTGTTGTGGTCCCGGTGCTGGAAGCACAAACGAAGCTCCTCTCTGTCTCATCAGACCGGATTCGGCTCCCTTGGTTCTGTTCAAGGCGTCGGTAAAATTGTTCGGTCTCCCAGTGTTTACCAACGTAAATATTTCCGGATTTAGGCCATTTATGAACTGATCAGTGACGGCCTCATCATGTTCGGCTACGTGATGGTCAAATCGCAACAGTGAAGAGAACTTGGCCACATATTCTTCAATGTTAAGATGGCCCTGTCTCAAATAAGCAAATTCGGCTCCCTTGTCCTTCCTGTATGACACTGGAAAGAACCTCTGATAAAATTCAGTTCTAAACACATTCCAGGTAATAATTGTACCTCGGTGTTCCAATGCCCGTTTTGTTGTGATCCACCAGTTTTTAGCAACATTGTGTAACTGGTGTCCTATCAATTTCACCCTCCGCTCGTCAATATACTCTAGAGACTCAAACATCATTTCAATATCGTCCAACCAACTCTCACACTCCACGGAATTCTCCGTACCCTTCAAAGTCGGTGGATGGAAAGACTGAAACCTTTTTAACAATGTCTCCATTGGAGTGGCTGTCACATCCATTGGAGGATTTGAAGTGCTACCATGTTCTGGTACTCTTCTCGGAGACATATCTGATAATTAAATGGATTAGTAACTCAATTACAACAGATCAGTTTCAATCCTCCTCGGATCATCTTACAGCTGATCCATTCTAGATAATACACAATACAATTTCCAAATCAGATAATTCAGGTAAACATGTATTATAGCAATAAATCATGCTAGCAATCAAAAGTAGGAAAGAAAACCTCAATCTACCCCGCTCACTAGCTCCTATCTCAGTCTGAAGGATATATTGCTCTGATACCACCTGTTGTGGGGACCCGGACGCTAATCAATTCTTAATCGTCATCAGGATCAATTTACTAATCAAGTAATTAGGGTCATAAAAAAATTTTTTTAAACATGCGGAATGTAGTGAGATCAAACTAATATACAACTCAGTATAAAATAAGGTACAAGTCCTGTACAGTCTACAAACCAGTAAAACTAAGGTTTAATATCTAATTATCAAGTGTCAAAACCCTATATACATCAAAGTCCGAAGTCTCCACTCTATCACGATCTCTCCTCATCTCCTGGACCTTGATCTTGTCCCACCTGTTGTCATGTACACATACAAACAAGACAACAGCCGGATAATTCTGGTGAGAATATAATCACAGTATAAATCAACAAAACATGCAATCATATGATAAACATAAAAGCATTGATAGATAACAGCAATATATATCAAAAGCTGAAATATAATCAATATCAAACTGTCGACAATGCTCGTGACTCCACGACTCAGACTAGACTCAATCCTAGTCTAGGGATCCCAGTTTCCAGATGTGGGTATTCCTATATCGACCAACAGTAATAGAAAAGACTCCAGTTCTATCCACGTCGATATAACCAAACATCCAGTGTCCTGACCTAACCGTCATGGACTGTGGCCCTATCGCCAATATCCTATCTTGTGACATCGTGCAATGTGCCCGTGGCGATCCCGCCACTATCAAGCACCTCTGTCCCAAGATTTCTATACTATTTTTTGACATCGTGCAATGTGCCCGTGGCGATCCCGCCACTATCAGGCACTTCTGTCACAAGATTACTCGTCGAGACTCGTCTAACACATGCTCTCTATAAATCTATAGAACAAGCATATCAAATCAAGTCAATGCAAATAATAAAAAATAGTATGTGATTTAGGGAAACTTAAGTCCAAACCGACTCAAGTCGATCTCCCAATACCACATTGACTTATACCTTTCGTTTGTAGTCTCAGTCTGAAGCAATATCAGTTCTGAACTCAAGACTGTCTCCGTAAATCTGAAACGACATATCGAGAATCATAATATCAATATTCCATTCCCAATTCAACACTGCATCTGATTAATCCGGATTTAATTCAAATCACGGCATAACGACACCATCTCAATATCTCCGTCAATACCATATCAACATACATCAATTACAAATCATAACTCATATCCGATATAATCTTCCATTCATTCATAATCCAAATATGTCCGATTTCCACCAAATATAATCAGAAAATCATAACAATTCCACAATCAGTCTGTTTCTCAATATGACTTCGATTCTATGATGTCTAACATGACAAGAACATCATATATGAATCCTATTCAATTCTGACAATAGCATAATTTCAAAGCATGTCAAAACGTAGTAAAACTTACGTCCAGTTATAGCCTGCGTTGATAGGAACACAGTACCGAATTCGGATTCAAAATCTAACGGACGGATTTTCCACACTTTCCTCGAAGCTTTTCTCGATTTCTCACAATGAATTTGATGAAATGCATTCTGATATAAACGTGTATATATATATATATATATATATATATATATATATATATATATATATATATCATGCATGATTCTCCAACGTGGCCCATTCCTTCGCAAAACACGTCTCGCGCATATGCGCGACCTATATTGGTGCATATGCGCGAGACCTACTGGCCTCGGAAACAATTTTCTCGGCAGCTCGCGCATATGCGCGACGCCTTCCGCGCATATGCGCGAGGCTCTCTGGAAATGCACTTGAACCATCGCACAGCTCGCGCATATGCGCGCACACCCACCGCGCATATGCGCGAGACCCTCTGTCAATTTCGCGCTTGTGCGCGCATCACGTCGCGCATGTGCGCGAGAGGTACTGTCCTCGCACATACCTTATTACACGTTATCTCAAATCGTGTCTCGGTTGGCCCTTTCATAATCACATTAAATTATAATTCAATAATCGTTAATTAACAGCGATTAACTTTCGGGCATTACAATATGGAAATTCATGAATGATTTATGAAATGAAAAAGTAAAGGAAATTTATTTTTAGGAATGTGAATTGATCGTGACGAAAAAGATATAAGGGATTTGTAGAAAACGGGAACGGTGAACTTGCGATGAAAAGGGAGTGAACCGTCGAACACGGGGGCGGGAATCTCAATGATAATAGATCCGTTAAAAAAGTGAACTATGAAGTTATTTTTATGCTATTCGGTGGGATCGTCGAAGAAGTGAGCGTTGAACCCGGCGGCCTAGTACTATGGTTTATAGATTGATCAATCGAATGAATTTTTTCACTTTCTAGGATCGGACTTCACCTAAAAATGATGATTTTAAATGGAATATCTACACATGATTTCAAATTTTGCATATTTTGAAGGTTTCATGATTGCATGGAAAATCTATTTTTAGTAAAAGTAATTTTTTTTGTATGCGAGTGTATATCTACGTATTTGTTATATTAGCTTTTAGCATACTGAGTCATTAGACTCACTAGGTTTGAATTTTTGCAGGTAATGATGATGTTGAGTCATGAGGTAAGGACTATCGAGTCACCCAGGAGGCGCAGTGCATACCCGATGACCTAGAAATTCCGCATATGTTAAACACTTTTGATGATTTTATGGATTATCGCTTTTATTTATAGAGTGTTAAGATGTTAGAATTTATTGAGTTGAATGTTAGACTTTTATTGCTTTATTTACTAATTCCGCATGAATGGTTTTGAATATTATGAATTCATTTATTGATTATTTATGCTAGTCTATTAATGATAAATTAATTATGCATGGTTTAGGAAAAAAAACTAGCGTAAATTAAATGAATTTAGAAGTAGGATCATTTCAGTTGGTATCAGAGCGGTGGTTCTTGAAAAGGGTTATGCATACTGCTGTTTTCGAGGAGCTTGAGAAGTCACGCCTCATTGTTTGTGAGTTTATTGCTTTTAATTTTTTTATTTATCTTATTGTTGATTTAATTGTTTAGATACACTTGCTTATATGACTGTCAAAGATAAATGTTAGATGCTTTTTTAAAAAAACTGCGTGTTTGTTATGTATTGGTTGGACGACTTGTACAGTGATGCCTCCTAGACGAGTTCTCCACAGAGATAATGAGGATAGGTGGGAGGAGGAGATTCAATTGCCTCCCCCTAATCAGGATTCTAGTGCTTGTGTGCTAAACGGTATGGCTTGATTATTGGAGCAGCATGTTGGGAATGCTCCAAGGGTCCGACCGGAGGCACTATATGAGCGGTTTAGAAAGATGGATCCCGAGGAATTTTCTGGCACTACCGATCCATTCTTGGCTGAGAGATGAATTAGGTCTTTGAATGTGATTTTTAGGTATATGGATATGACGGACGCTGATCGGGTTCGTTGTACCATCTATTTGCTAAAGGGCGGTGCTTCCTTTTGGTGGGAGGGAGCGGAACGAGGAGTGAATTTGGCGACGTTGACATGGAAAGGCTTCAAGAGGTATTCTATGATAAGTATTTCACTGCCGATGTCTGTTCGAGGTTGAAGAGAGAATTTATGAGTCTCTTCCAGGGGGATGCATCTGTTGCTGAATTCGTCCAAAAGTTTGAGCGGGGCTGTCACTTTGTGCCCCTGATTGCAAATGATAATATAGAGAAATTATGTCGTTTCTTGGATGATTGAGGCCGATGATCCGTCAAGATAAGGTGATGTCTGACTCGATTGATTATAGTGCCACTGTGGCTAAAGCCTTTCGAGCCGAGCAGTCACTGAGGAACATTGAGTGGGAGATGCAGCGCAAGAGAAACCGTGCCTTGAGTCAGCAGAATAAGAAGCCTTTCACGAGGCCTTGCAAGGGACAAGATCAGCAGAAACCAGGAGTGCCAAAGAATGATTTGAAGCCATTGTGCAAAGAATGCATCCGCCACCATTATGTTAAGTGTCTATGGTTCTCTGGAAAGTGCTTCAAATGTGGAGAGCAATGACATATCTTCCTCAATTTCCCTAAGCAACAGGCACCTGCAACTGGTAGGGCGTATGTCATGCATGCTGAGGAGGTTGAAGCAGAGCCTATACGACTCTGATTACTAGTAACCCAGTTTTTTAACGTTTTTACATTGCTTTTATTGCATGAAATGATAAATTGATTATTGGAATTGATTGGGATAATGAAGAACTTAGAAGAGAATAAGTTGCATGCTCTACTTGAGCTGGATTTAAGAAATGACATTGAAAATTTATTGGAATAGAAATGTAATTTTCGAGATTTGAAGGACCGAAATAAAAAAAAAATTCGAAACTTTAAGGGTTGAAATGCTATCTTCGAAAAATTATTTGGGGTCAAATTGTGCCATTTTTCGAGAATTGTTAGGACTAAGTGTGATAATTTTCAAGAACGACTTTGGGTTCCTAGTGGCGATTCACTGAGAAAGGTTGTTATGAATGAAGATCATAAAACTGCGTACTCCATTCATTCTGGAAGTACGAAGATGTACAAGGATCTGCAGCAATTGTATCGGTGGCCGGGCATGAAGCGAAACATCTTGCGTTCTGTGTTCGAATGTTTGACATGCCAGCAAGTAAGGCAGAGAGCATCAGAGTTTGCAACGAAAGCGTGATAGATGCAAAACTTAAGCCAATCAGATTAAGTATGAGGTGAATGAAGGAGCCTAAACTTTTCAGTAATCAAATACTAGACAAATTTAGATGACGAAATTCTATTTGAGGTGGGAGGAATTGTAACGCCCGAAAACCCAAACACACTAATCACATGCATGCATGAAAATTATTTGAAAAGTTATTTAAATGAGTGGTCCAAAAGCATGTTTAAGTATCTGCATGATTTAATGATTATTTAATCGAATGTTATAAATGTGAACTTTCTGTAGTCGAATACGCGAACGGCAAAGACGAGAGAACTGGGGACAACTTTGATAAGGTTTCTACTTTTAGAAATTTATAAATAGAAACTTTATATTTAGTAAGTCCAAATTAGGAAAGCGGCAACCTATTTATAGTAAAGGACTAATTTAATCGGTAACGAACCTTTATGAAGAAAATGAGTAGTTTTGAGTGTGCGATATCAGAAACGAGTAGCACCAAATAATGATTAGACTTTTAGTGGATTAATTAAGTATTTAATTTATTCTTTAATTGGACCTAGATTAGCAAAAAATTAATTAAATAATTAGGGTCCATTAAATAAACTTAAGCCCACTAAAAACTAATTAAATATAATCCTACCCTACCACTCCCCAAAACCCACGCCACTTTCACCTTGGCAGCACACACACACACACACACAAGGACTCTAGTGGCCAACACTTAGAGGAAGCAAGGGAAGGAGGAAAGTTTTGTGTCTCATTCATTTCTCGTCGCGTCATCTACCGTATTTCGTAAGAATAAAAGATCAAAACATGTTTTCAAACCCTTTTTCAAGCACCATTCAATCAATATTATTGCACGTATTCTGATGTTGTGTGAAAAGTTTACAAAATTGTTGGTTTTAATCTCATCCATGTGTGTCACTTGTTTTCATCAAGAACTTGCTAATGTTTTGAAAATTTTTGAGGGAAGGATGCAAACTGAGGGTTCGAAGGACTGTTCTAGACGTTTAAATGGAGGTTTGGAGGGATAAAAGCACAACAGAAATCCACAAGGGGGCTGTTCAGTCCTGCACACGTTTGGTTTAAGGGGGGCGGCTTGGGTCCATCGGCCATGGTTGCTGCCTGGGATCCTAGCCGCGATCTTGGGGGAATGATTAGGGTCCTAGGAAGGTCTAGGAGAGGTTCGGACAGTGCCTGGACCAGTGGGCAAAGCGTCGCGACTGAATTTCCAGAAACTATTATTGTTGGCTTGTTTGGGTTGTGTGCGGTTATGTGGGCTAGGGGATGGTGGAAAGGGCTATTCTATGGGCTAGTGACGTGCCTTAGGGTCCTGGTGAGAGTCTAGGGTGAGTCAAAATTCGATTCAACTGCAGCCACAGCTGCTAGAGCGTTCGTTCCTCGGCTGCACGCAAAGAGTCATTCGGCAGGTTGCTGTTTTGAGGGGTGCAGAGTATGGGGCGTTTGGTTTGTGTCCGAAACGCCATGATCATGGTCTTATTTAGTTTATAAGGAAGGGTCTATGCCCTGGTTCAGGTTCGTTTCAAGCCGTGGTCCGTTCGGGATCGTAAAATGTTCCTACGTGTCAAGAAAGGGGCGAATTGAGCTTAAGTAAATTTTAAATCCATGTTTTTGGTTTGGGTTTGGACTTGGGGACTTCCAGCAACTTATATTGAGTATTAGGATTGAAACGACCCGAAAATTTAAGGGTCCACACGAACCACATGCATTTGAATTATTAAATTCTCCTGTATTTTAATTAAATGTTGTAATTACATGAATTAATTATGTTGTGTTTAATTGCATGTTTAAAATTATATTTTTCTACATGGTTGCATTAAAATGTATTTTTAAGGGTTATTTGAGTTGCGATCGAGGAACGAAGACCGAGGGCTGAAAAACGTAAAATGTTTTTATTAAATAATTGTGTTTAATTATTTAAAATATGATTGATGCTTTTTATTATTTTGAAAATAAGGAGTTTCAGGTGATTTTATACGCCGGGACGTAATTTTTATCGATGTTGGATTTTCAATAAAAATTCGAACGTTTTAGCAATCCGGCTAATAAATTCACAAGCTTATTTAAGCAAAATTATTTTTAAAATTCTAATTAAGCACTAATGGGCCTAAATTACCTACTTAATGGGCCTAAGCCCAATTAATGATTAATTAGCTATAAAATATATTATAACCCACCCCAATCCCTCATCGTCACGGCCACTTTCAGATTTTTGGCACCCAAAACTCTTGATATCACACGGCACACACATATCCTTCAAGGAAAAGCATCAAGTTTTGCTTAGGATTTCAAAGCAAAGGTCTTGCTCCGTTCTTCGCCGTCGTCAGCGAATAATCGTGTGTTATATACGCAAAGGCACGCCATATTTCTTCCTTTTTCTCATCTTTCACACCATAGTAATTATTTAAAATTATTTTGCATGAAAAACATGGCACACAAGATGGAATTTTCGTAACTACATGCATAGGTGTCTTAAACTTGTGTTTTTGCTTCCCAAAATCATGTTTTTACATTGTATAAGGGGCTGCCATGATTAGGACTTGGTTAAGGATGATTTTCATGAAATTTAGAGTCCTAGAAAACACACGACACACTGCACATAAAAGCAAGATGGAACTGTATGCTATATTGAAGGGCCGAGAGTGTGTTGTTCATCCATGTGGCTCGTTTTCCTTGCATGGGGTTATGGGGCTAGCCAGGGCTGGTTGGGGCTCAGTTGGGGTCGGCTATGAAGGCTAGGCAGGGTCCTAGGGCGCCTAGGGTCGAGGGAAAATGCTAGGGAAGAGTCCATGGGAGTTGGGACTCTTCCCCATGCGCGAGCAGGAGAGTCACGGCTAGGGGGCTTGCGGCTAGCCCGGGGGAGAGCCAGAGTGCTCTGTCAGGGTCCAAGGGAGATGGGCAGGGGTTGAGCCAGGGCGTGGTGCGGCTGTGTTTGATGTTGGCTCAGCTGGAAGTGGAAATCGTGATGGAGGCATCAAACGCGCGAGGCTGCTGTGCTGTTCAGGTGGCTCGTACGTTGGGTTCTGGTGGCTGGGTTGGTCTGGGCGTGGTCCAGGGAGGGTTAGGTTTATGAGAGGTCGATTGGTTCACAGCTAGTTGAGTCCTATTTCAATTAGGAGTCCTATTGCTCAAGGATAACACACGCACACACAGGGGCAGAACTTGGGTCAATTTCCAGGAAGGTTTTGTGCGGCTTAGGGGCTGGTTCTTGGGCTTGGGGCTGGTCAGTAGGTTTCATATATGGGTTGGCTAAGTTTTGGCTCAAGGTGGCTCGGGTAAATTAGGAGATGGCTCGGTGTGTTCGATAAGGTGTCAAAAACGAAATTAATAAAGCTAAAAATTGAATCCAAGGGTTCACGGATGTGGCTCATGACTTGGAAGGGTAGAATAAATACTAAAAATGTTATGTTAAAAATTTGGGATCAAAATAACGAGTTTTAGATTTATTCGGGATTTAATCGCCGCACGAAGCGCTAATTAACGAATTAATTAAAACACCTGGTTTTAAGCTTTATAAAATTATGAAAAATTAGGTTTAAGCTTAAATAATTATTATAAATCTAAGTTTTAAATTTAGGAATTTTATGTTGAGGTTTGGGATTATTCAGGCTTGAAAAGTGTTAATACGTCTTATTTAAAGATTAAATTAAAAGTCCTCGATTTAAGCTAAATAAAAATATGAAAAAATTCATGTAGGCTTAAATAATTATTTGAGACAGGTTAGAGTCAATGGAATTAAGAAAAAGTCGAAAACGTGAAATTTTACGTCCAAAGGTAAAACGGTCTTTTTACACCTAAAATTAGTAAACATCATGGCAGTGCCCTAAATGCTGTTTTTATGTTATTATGATTATTTTTAAATATTTATTAGATGTTAATGATTAAATTACGATTTATTTAAATGTCCATGAATTTTTATGATTTAAGGTTGACATTTAAAAGACGTGTTGCATGCGTGGTTTCAAAAGCAAAAATGTTATGTTATGCATGATTTTTATAAAGTAATGAGAATGTAAAACGTAGAAGGAAATGAAGTGATTGTGACTAATTCGCTAATATTGGAGATATCGTGAGGGCGACGGTCCCAGTGAGAGCCCGATGATCGTGTTTCCATTACGAATATGAGGATATGAGGTTTGAGGTAAAAATGGGAATATCGTGAGGGGAGAAGGCCTCAGAGGGAACTCATTTATGGGAGAAGACCCCAGAGGGAGCCCCGACGATCGTATTTCTATTCGATGAGGATAGGCCAGGGCTCAGTTGACCGGTGAGAGTGTTGTTGATGTCCCCCGCCGCCCAGTACTGCGGTTTCATGTAGATGGATCCATCGACTTTTGAGGTTTGAAGAAAGTCACAATTAACGATCTGAATTCAACAAAGGAAAAATGTTTATGATCATGTTAAAAGTTTTATGTCATGTTGAGGAAAAGGAAAAATGTTAAAGTTTATGTTTGCATGTCATGAAAAAGTTATTTTACGTAAAAATATTTTCACTATTGCATGTGGTTTTATATGTATTATTTGTTATAAAGACTATGGTGTGTTGAGTCTTTAGACTCACTAGGTGTGATGGATGTAGGTGAGGTTGAGGGAGGTCTTGACGGATGATTTGACTGAACTGAAGGCGCACACAACCCGAAGACCAGCGCATCTACTTTTTCCGCATTAACGACTTATGACTCATGATTTATGTTAAAGATTTTAAAACTATTTATTTATGTTTTTTAAAGATTTTTGAGAGGTTTAGTATGAGCTATACTTTTCAAAGTTATTGATTTTTAGGTTTGGTAAAGCAGTTGACGATTTCATTTTTATGACTATTGCACTTGATTTTTAAAAGCTAGTTGGTTGGTGTTTTATTTTAAAGGGGTAGAATATTTTATAAAAATATTTTCATGTGGTAAATGTACATGGCCGAAAATTGAGTGTTTAAAAAAAATTTCTAATAATTTTAAGCAATAAAAAAAGGGAGACGTTTCAAGGATGTTAATAAAGGTCTGGTCTCGGGTTGGTTCGAGTCGTGAGGGTAGTTTGGTCATTTGTTCAACCAAAAAGGTGAAAATAGTGGTAAACGAGCCATCCAATAAGCGAATTGAGTCGTTTTTGAAACGTAGGTCCTAAGATTGAATTTCTAGAAAGTTCCTAGATATTTTTGGATGTTTTTAAAGTTTTGAAATCGAGTCGTCTCCTGGAGTCAAAGTTTAAGGTCGTCCAAGTACGTATAGCGTTGAATCATTAACGGGCGGTTTGTGGAAAATCGAGGGGGGTTTGCAACTTCCTAAAACAATTCCACGTCATGAAAAATGTTATTTTTAGAAGTTTTGATATATGTTATTTTTAGAAGTTTTAACGTATTGGCACGTATATGCCATTTTTAGCAATATCAACGTATATGAATGATATAAAGTATGTTTTTGGAAATTCTTAAGTATATGGAAATTTATGAATAATTTATGAATGAAAAAGTAAAGGAAAATTATTTTGAGGAATGTAAATTGAGCGTGACGAAAAAATAGTAAGAGATTCGTTGAAAACGGGAACGTTGAACTTGCAATAAAAAGAAAGTTAACCGTCGAAAACGAAGGCATTAATCTCAACGATAATGGATCCGTTGAAAAAGTGAACGGTGAAGTTATTTATACAATAGTACGTGGGATCATCGAAGAAGTGGACGTTGAACCCGACGACCTAATACGATGGTTTATAGATTTATCAATCGAATAAATATCGTCACTTTCGAGGATCAAACTCCATCTTAAAATGATGATTTTAAATGAAAAATGTTCATACTACGCATGATTTCAAAGGTTGCATGTTTTTAGACTCATTAAGATGGAATGGTTGGACGTAATGATGATGTTGAGTCGTGAAGTGCGGCCTATTGAGTCATCTGAGAGACGCAGTACATACCCGAAGACATAGAAATTCGACATATGTTAAAGAATTTTGATTATTTTATGGATTATCTTTATTATTTATAGACCGTTAAGATATTAGAATTTATTGAGTTGAATGTTAGACATTTATTGCTTTATAACTTATTAAAGCATGAATGATTTTGAATATTTTGATTTTATTTATTGATTATTTATGCTAGTTTATTTATGATAAATTAAGGGAAAATTTTCAATAACTCCCCATATCCCTTCTAAACTTTATCCTTACTCCCTATCCCTCAAATTCTTTGTTTTAGCTCCCCAATATTTTAAAATTTCCAATAATACCCTTATCCTTTTATTTTGCAATTGATTTTTCTTTTTTAAAATAATGACCCATCATGCTTCCGTAAAATAAATTAAATCTTTTACCTCTTTGACCGAAGTACCACCGGGTTATATCCACCGTATTTTACGAACTGCTCCTCACAGTCCAACCACGCGATCGCAACCGATGGTTACTAAGCAGATTCCTTCAGCAGTACTTAGCACAGCTCTAATTCGTTTCCTACCTTAGAGCGTACAGCAAAAGATCAAATTTTGAAAATAATACATGAGAGGGGCTGAGAGCAAAGATCTCTTTTATTCAAACACAAACATTTATTTATTACATAGTAACCTCCTGTAGAGGAGGAGAAACTTGTTTAGCTACTACTCGTAGCTGAACTTACTACACACGTAAAAACTTTTGAAAGAAAATATTACAACCTTGTATGAAAGAAATGGAGAAAATATTTGATGATCTTCACTTCCTTCTTCCGGCTTTATTTATAGAAGGCTCTTTCGGATTTGAAACTCGGATTTCAAATCTTCATTAGCCTTTACAGCTTGCTTGGGGACCATGTAGTGGTTGAAGGGTCCCTGTCTAGATTATTAATCTGGACATCAACTTCTCATCCTCCTTTATCTCTCTTAGATACCATTGACGATGAGTTTCCAGGATATCGGCAGTAATTTCATCTTTTTTATACTCTTTGAAATGATTTACTAACCATTTAAGAGCTTCTGCCTCTTTCCTCTTGTATGTTAACCTTCTTTTCAAAACTTTCAAATATACTCGATACATTTTTAAGTTTTGATTCTGGTGTGTTAACTGGTTTCCAATCTGTCCTTGTTTATAGATGATTTTTCGGGACCAGTTATTTTAGTCTTTTATTCATTGGATTCCCTTTAGATTGGTATCCAATGTTTGTTGAGTCATCCACCATTTGTTATTGGTGGTCCATTTGTCTTTTACCACTAATTAGTGGTTGTCTTGTTTCTATCACTCACATGGTAGTGGTCCTGCTTTTGTAATGGAGGGTCACATGTCCCTTTTAATTTGGTCGAGGAATCTTTGGTTTTTTGTATCCTCGAGGAAAATGTGTATGTGGTCCTTCCCCACTTGTCCTTGCTTCGGTAAAATGTTTCCGATCAGATCTTGGTTTGAAACCTTTACCGAACTCTGGTTCTTTCTGTATTTGGCATTCAGAGCAGATGTTCTCCGACCATCTTCCTATGTGTGCCATATTACAGAACTTTCGGCGAGTCTCTTTGCTTGCCGGTAGCTTGCTGTTCCACAAGAGATTTCTTTTCTTTTCAAATAAATCTTCTGCGAAACTTGTTGTTTTTCCTGTCATGGTGTTCAACAGGAATGATCCGTTCACTGAATGATTGTAGAATTTGAACGGAAACTTGACTTTGTCCATCTCAGTGAGACAGACCCAAATACCCCAAGCTCTTCTGGTAGAAATGTCATCTTCAGTTATTGAAGACACCAGGGGTGTTTCTTCTGTCGGAGGGTCCTTGATAAATTTCTGGACATTTGAATCTGGCCTCCTTAGCTTGATGAAATGAAAGGCTTCGTGAGAACCTTTCCCTGCTGGTTCTGGTGCTGCACTGAAAAAGTATAGTTCCAAAACATCTCCTCTGGACAAATAATCATTATTTGCCCACGTTTCGTGAACAGCTTCCTGGATCCATTTTGGTAAACCTGAAATTTCCGGAAAGCTGGGTGATGTCGTATAAACTGAGGCAAGAGCCCCAAATTCATACCATGCTTTAACCTCCTTTGGATATGAATTTTGTTTCATCCATACCCTTGGATATTTTCCTGAAACATCAACCCTATTGGTAGCTGGGTTAATGCCAATTCTTGTTTTTAATTTCTCCCAATTCTGTTGGTAAACCTGAAATGGAGAAATTGTTGCTTCGTTAGTACCAACCTTAGTTTTGTATTTGTCAATACGAGGCCTAAGGTTGATCTCTCCCTCTTCAATCCACGAGGTGAAGGGTTGACTTGAGGACTCAAGATAAGGATCAGGAGTCTCAATTTTTGTTTCAGCCGACTCATCTTGCGATGATCCCGACTTAACACTTGTGCAAGGGGTATTTGAATCCCCCGCTACAGGTATAGAGTCCTGTACTCGAAAACTCTCCATTTGAGAAACCAGTGGTCTCTCAATGCCCTGGAGGATAGGCCTTTGCGTTACAGACCATAACTGTGTATATGCCTGTAAACATCCTGTAATTCGATCAGAGACAATTCTCTTATCAGCTTGTTGTAGCCTTCCCGCAACTTCTGCGTTAACAGCTAACTTGTTGAACTCGGTTTGAAGCATTTCAAGGTGTTCCCTCAAATGCCTCTGCATCTTGATAATAGCATCAATGTCAATGTTGTCCATCTCTTGTTAAAAAATCTGCAAGAATATTTTCATGAGATTTTATTATCATAATATCAAAAATATAATTTTGACATAAAGCTTGCCATCGTAATAATCTAGCCTTCTCTGGTTTAGACTCAATTCTATTCCTTAAAAAGGCTTTAACTTGAGTGTTATCAACTTTCAAAGTGAATTTCTTTGCAAGTAAGAATAACGGCCATTTTTCAAAAGCCCTCTTTACTGCATAAAATTCCTTTTCGTTGATATGCCATCTTATGACTTCTGCATCTGAGAATAACCCACTACAATATCTGCATGGTTGTTCTCCATCTGGTGTGAGCTTTGTTAATACTGCAGCCCACCAATGATCACTGGCATCGGTATATAATACCAGATCATCCTCGTCTTGAGGAATAGCCATCTTTGGAAGATTTTTGCAAACCTTCTTTAAATGGATAAGTCCTTTTGTGTGTTCGTCTGTCCATATAAATCTAGCATCTTTTTTCAATAATGGACTGAACACCTTCCTGTGTTTTGCTAGGTTTTTAATGAACATCCCAGCAAAATTAACAACCCCTAAAAAACTTTGAAGTTGCTTCTTGTCTTTGAGATTCTCTGGAAAATTCTGCACCTTTTTTACTATGTGTTCTTGCAGAATTATTCCTGACTCATCGATTTCAATTCCGAGGAATTCAATCTTTCTTGTAGCAATGACTGCTTTCTTTTCAGATAAAACCAGTCCTTCTTTCTTGCAAACATTAGAGAAAATATCCAAATGTTTAACATGTTCATTCATATCTTTGGATGCTATTAAAACATCGTCGATGTAAACAAACATAAACTTGAAATAATCTTTGAAAAGATTATCCATCTTTCTTTGAAATATCTGGGGTGAGTTAGCCAATCCCATTGGTAATACTTCCCAAATATAATGTCCTTGAGGTGTGGAGAAAGCTGTGAATTTCCTGCTTTCTTCCTGCATCCGAATCTGATAGAATCCAGACTTGCAATCAAATTTAGAGAATATCTTGGCATTGCGAATGCAACTAATCAAGTGTTCTCTACTAGGTATAAAATACCCATCAAACTCCAGAATCTTATTAATTTCTTGATAATTAATAACCAATCTGGGTTTTCCTCGTTTAATCTCACCATGATTTCTTACCAGAAAACCTGGACTGCTATATGGTGACATACCTGCTTTGATTAATCCAAGGTCCAAATGTTCCTTGATTATAATCTGCATATCCCTCTGATCAATGATGTTCATTGGGATGGGTTTACAACGGACAAATTCATACTCTTTGCCTTCCTTGATCTTAAGGCAAGCCCTGAGTTGATTTCTGTCCCACCATGCCAAGGGATCTTCGTTATAATTTTCTTTGATCCTTTTCTTGACATCTTCCAGTGATACCTTAGATTCAAACTCTACTTCATTTGTATGTAGAGTTATCTTAAGGCATTCTATATCTTCTGGTTGGAGTTCCTTATCTGCTCTTAACTGGAGCATTGTTTCTCCAAACCGTCTTGAATCCTTCATTTTTCGGTTCAGAAGTTTTCCTGAATCACCACGCTTGCTGCGAAACTGGATTGGCAATTTTCTGTAAAATGCCTCTCTAAGTCTCTGGACTATGATTTTGTGAGCACATGGTGTTGTGAACACTAATCTTCGAGTCTCATTTTCTTGTGTATAGGATTTGAACATTTGTAGGAAATTATTTCCTAATAATATGTCAGCTCCTGTATCATGAAAATAAATTGGTGGTGTCTTGACCTTGTACCAAGGTGTTTGTCCAGCACCGCCAATCATGATTTCAGTCATCTTAATCCCTTTACATAAGATTAAGATTCTTCTGGAAAAATCTCTTCCAGCAATCTTGGGTAACTCTTCTTCCATATTATTTGGAAAAACTCCTCGTTTTGCTGTACATATTCCAGCACCTGAATCAATATATGCAGCAAAGTATTCTGCCTTATATTGTTCATACAACATTCCTACTGGAATGTATATGGAGAATGGACTTGTGGTCATTGGATTTTCCACATTTTATCTTCTGCCATAAACTCCATTCCATACTCTAGACGTTTCCAAGGTTTATGTTCCTCGAGAAACTCTAGTCCAAGAATCAGTCGATCTGATTCTTTTCCTGGAATTCCTTGAATACGAACTTCCAATTCTCCGATATTAATCAGTCCTTGGTAAGTTCCTATTATCGGTTGTTCCAAATAGTATATTGAATTACAAGGAAATTGATTTCTTTGCTTTGTAATGTCAAATACTATTTCTATCTCCTTCCACCCTTCTGGGCATCTAAGTTTTCCTATTGTAGAAAAACTTTTCAGCTCCTGTTGAGTTTCTATGACAGGCCTTTTATCCCATCTTAAACTTGTAATTCTGTCTCCTTGAAACGATAGTCTTCTTGATTCCAATCTAAGACTTTGATTCCTCTGTAGAATAATTTTTTTTCTTGGATCTGAATATTTGTTTCCTGTATTAAAGAAAACTCAACTCTTTCTGGATAAATTACCTGAGCAACTTTTCCGAATATTTCAGGGATTTCAATAAACTCGTTTCTAATAAACAATTCAGAATGATGTGTATTAGATAGAGCATATGAAATTTGATAGGTAATAGAATATGGCCTATTACCTTCTTTCATCAGCCTTTTTTCCTTGAAGTTCTGATGCAGTGTCAAGGCTCGGCTGAAATCTCGATCTGCCAGGTTGTAGGCTATCCTTGGATAGATTACCCCTACAATTTTTCTTGCACAGAGGTTTCCTGAGATTGTTCCCAGTACTGAATCTTGTAGATTCCCCATTCTTTTATCGCAAATAGCAATATCGATAGGTGAATCTATCCCTTCTTTGAAAGTAACCTTTATCATAATTTGGATTGCTCCGATATGAATCCAGGACATAGTCCTTGCTACTTCTATCTTGAGTTTTTGTAATTCCTCCTTAATTTCTTCGGAAGGAATTAACTGCATCTCCATTCTATTTCCTGTAAGTTCCATTGGGATTGCCATTTCCCTTCTAGAAACTTTATAGATTAGATGATGCTTTCTGTTTCTTAGGCCAAGACTTCCTAAGAACTTTTCTACCTGTCCTGCAGAGAAACCTTGGTATCTCTGTAAACTCGGATTTTCTCTCATGATTCTTTGAACCATGTTATGAGATATTGTTGTCTGGCTAAAAAACCCAGACAAATCTTCATGTGTTTCGTGTCGAAACACCTCGTCTTCAGTCAGATTCCGATTCTGTTCCATCAGATTCTTCCTGACTTAAGACTTCCTCTTCTTCATATATACTCCCATCTGAGGCAATGTCCTCAAATCGGTATACTTGAATGAGATCTTGGTAATAAACTGCATCTTCTATATCCGGAGTAGGATCGAAGCGTTTAATACCTCTTTTCTCATTTTCTGGACAGTTGGTTGAGATATGCCCTCTTGCTCCACATGTCCAGCAATTACAATCTTTGAAACTTTCATTGGCTCGCGTATGAGCTCTTCTGAAAGTTTTCTTTGTAGGTGTTCTTCCTGTGCTTCGAGATGAACTCGATGCCTGGGATGATATCCTACTTCTCGATGGTCCGCTTCTTTGTCCAGATTTATAAGATCTGGCTTTCTGTCTAGACCATATGGTTCTTGGTTTCCAAGAACTTCTTCCACTTCGTGCATAAGGATGAGTCCTAAAACTTTTCCTTTTATGCTTCTGTGGTTTACTTCCAATAATTGTTGGAAGATCATTTTCCTTACAACACAAAGGAGTTCTTTTGTTGATACCCCTTAGTCGTTTGTAATTCTTTTGTAATGCTGCCATGTGACACCATTCTGCCAATTTTCCTTTAAGGAAAGAGGGTCTTCTTGCCAATGTATCTGGATTACCAGGTACGTATTCCCTTATGAGCATTTCTCTCCAAGGACTTGGCATTTTTGCGAAGAAAAGCTGCATAGCTATATCTTCTTCGACTCCTGAATTCCATCTATATTTGGTGAATAACATAATGTATTCATCTACCAAACATATATCATGTAATTCAAGACTATACAGAGCTTGAGTATATTTTTTCTTCTTCTCTGTATCTTGACTATTGAAATAGTCTACCCCTATAAAGTGTGCTTTGAATAGGGTAGCCATCTTTCCAGCGATCTCACTAAGAGATTCCCCAACTAGGACTGACTCTTTCATGTCTGATGAAGTCATGTCCCAAGCAATTTTTACTGATCCCATAAGACTCATTTCCAAAAGTTTAATGAATCCTTCTTTGTTGAGATCGAGTGTCCCTGCTGCAATTCTCATAGCAGATGTCCAATCATCTATGAGCTCTTCTCTGTTTTTGAAGTCTAATACATCAAGGTTAAGCATAACCCCATAAGGATGTATAGGATCTAAAACAGTTTTCCCATAGGGTGTTTGGTGCAAAGGAATTTGAGTTTTCCTTGCCCTTGTTCCCGCTGGGTGTGATCCTCCACCAGTATGGAAATCAGTCTGAGATTCTCTCATATTTACATTATGAGATCCCATACTTTCTCTTGGTGGTTCCTGAGAAGATGACCAGGTTATTGCAGGTGGTGTTTCACCTACTGCTGTATTCATCTTTAGATCTACTACTTTGAGATTTGCGAAAGATTCCGCAAGCTCTTGTAGATCCTCCAAACCAATCCTTTCTAAAGTTGTCATCAGATTAATTTCTTTTCTGAGACAGACTTGATTAGATTGATCATCTTTTCTTCTTCAGTTAAAGGTTTTGACACCACTCTGGCCTTCCCTTGTTGATGTAACAAAGGTTCGGTACCAAAAGATGGTGGTAACCAACCTCCTGAAGTTCTTCTACTAGAACTTGGTTGTTGTTCTAGTTTCTGTATTCTTGTTTGAATATCCTTTAAGATCTCAAGAATTTCTTCTTGTTTCTCTAGGACCTTTTCAACCCTTTGAGGTACATAATATAGCACATTGCCATAATTTTGTACCGTTTTCTGTATTTCTCTAAGATCCAGAGAGAGCTTAGAGGAGTCTGGTACTATCTCCAGAAATTTATTATTCTGAATCATAAATTTTTACCTGAGGGTGTTGTTGCTTCCCTTCGTAGATCTTCTGTCTATACAGATCCATTGTTCTCTGAAGGATTTCTTCTGAGTAGATTTTGAAGTATGTTTTTACGGTTCTTTAAACCTTGTAAACGCATACCTTTCGTTCTGAGTTCAGTGAAGCATGTACTTCGCTGTAATTCTTGTTCTAATTGAATTATTTCCAGGGAAATAAGTTCAATTTCGAACTGGATGGTAGTCCCTGGCATATTTAACAGATCATTGAAGATCTGGTCTTTTCGGCCTGTAAGAGTCTACCTTTTGTGTATGCAAGGTTTTGCAAACACTGCTGTCTTTCATCAGGAGATAAATTTCCTGATTCAATGAGTTGTTTCAGATGCTTTATAGAACATCTGAATAGCTCTATTCGGAAACTAATGTTTCTGGAATAGAGATTGAAATGATTTCGGGGATTCCTAAATCCTTTCATTTCTTGATACATGACATATACCGTCATATGTCTGATGTTTCCATCAGATCTGTACCATAACTTGGTGGTCACCATTGGAACATATCTTTGTTCTCCTGTTTCTGATATCTAACAATAGTTAGATAAACTTGTGTATATTCCAAAATATTGGAATAGTTATTGTAAATTATTCTTCTCGAACTAAAGTTCGGATTCATAATTTTTTCGAAATTCTCCTTCTCATACATTTAGTTACTAGTAATAATAAAATTTTCGTGTTTGAAATAAATTAACCATGCTCTGATACCATTTTGGAGGCGCGGAGGATCAATTAAAATCAAAATAAGAATAAGGGGTATTTTCGTCTTTTTTAAACTTATAGGGAGTTTGAACAAAGTTTTTTAGGTTTAGGGAGTTGTAATAAAGTTTGGTTGGGTATTAGGGATTTATCTACAATTTACCCATAAATTAATTATGCATAATTTAAAGAAAAAAATAGTTTAAATTATTTGAATTTATAAAAGTAAAATCGTTCCATGACAGGTCTACTGTTTTCCATCCATATTAAAACAATTATGTCATGAAATTTTACTATTATATCATAATATTTTATATTGAATATATAATGAAAAAATTTTGATAAATAAAACTTTATAATGCATTTTTTATATTTTAAAAATTATTATACAAATTTTATTTTGCAAGTAACATTTCTTTGATAAATATTTCGACATGGAATCGTCAAAATTTTACAATGATACAATTATTTTTGAAAGAAAACAAAATTAAAATTCAAACAACTTTTAAAAGAGAACGTAAAATAATTTGATTAAACCATCTCTGTCAAGTAAAATAATTTCAATTTCAATATTTGAATACGAACATGTTCGTTTCGTTCGGGACAGAGTAGCTGTAATCTGTAAAAAAAAAATTAAAAATAAAAATTAAATTTTTTTTTAATGTGAAGGAAAATGTAATCCAACCATGTGCCCAAAATGATCAAGCGACCAAATGGACGAGTAAATTGGAAAGCTCGCTTGATTTAGCAAACGTAGAAATTGCCTCAGAACATTCGAACGCGCGGTTCTGGGACAGAGTGCGTTCGCCGGAAAACTGACAACAAAAAGATCGTAAAGAATGTTCCGGAAGAACAAGGGCCTGAATAATCAGTGCAATCAGATTCAGGCGAGTGATTCCGGAAACTTAGTATCGCAAGTTTGAAAATTATAATTGGCTGGATCGGTGCTTTTCGTGCAGATCCAGTCAAGAAGCTGACTTGCGTGTGTTAAGAGAAGAGCTGCTCACGATTTGGAAGAAGGCCGAAGATCGAGTAATTAGGTCTCCATGTATATATAGAAGAATTTGGGGTAGGGCACCGTAACATGATATTGGGCTATATTTTGGGCCATACAAACAGTATTATCCAGCCCACTTGGTAATTTGGACTACACGTTATTCATTTTAAAGCAATAATTTGGTACACTTCCACCATAAATTAATTCTAACGATTAGACATATCTACGATTTTATATAATTTGGACCCGGTGGTTCGGGTCTGGGCCTGAGTTGGCCCAATTTTTTAATACAAAAGTATTATTTGTTAATTAATAAATATTTTTAAAAAATATACAATTTTCGCTATTTTTTTTGGTAAAAACTTGTGTGAGACGGTCTCACGAGTCGTATTTGTGAGACGGATATTTATTTGGGTTATCCATGAAAAGTATTATTTTTTAAGCTAAAAGTACTACTTTTTATTGTGAATATGGGTAGGATTGACCCGTCTCACAGATTAAGATCCGTGAGACGGTCTCACATGAGACTCACTCTTTTTTTTTTTATAGTAAGTGGGTGTCCATGCCTTACTCTAGAACTTCTTCTGTTTAGTTTTTTTTCAAAGCTCAATCACTAATATTTTTAAAAATAATAATACCAACACGGAAAACCATAACTAATCCGCCTAAAGCCGGTTACAGTCATGATTCCGGATTAAACTCGTTGACCTGATTAACCGACCCGTTGACCAAAGGACAGGTCCGGTCCGGGTCCAACCTGAACCGTGGTCAAGTTTAGTTAAATATATATTTTTTTCAAAAAGATCATCTGATGTGTATTTGATAAACTTTAACAAGGTATTTTTTCTAAGAAAAAATGAAATTTTGTCAAGATTATTTCCTCAAATTTCTCAAATAAATCGAACGTTTAAGATGAGATTAGGAATAAAATTTGTTCTATATACATATTTCAGATCGATTAGCATCAAAAGTTCGATCATGGGGAAAGTTTTTTGATCGATTTAATTAGAGTTAGATGGTTATGAAAATTTTGGATCAGCTCAGTGACTCAAATATGACTGACTTCGGGTAATTGTCAACATATGTAAACCATGTACACGAGCATGTCTACTGCAAGGCTGCAAGTCGCTACCACCAATGCAACTCGGTCTAGAGTTTCTTACACGAAGGCATATCGCACATACCACGTAGAAGAGCATATACATACGGCTGCATCAACCTCTCCAACAGCTCATGTACTTGATTTACCCAACAATATCAATCTCAGATCATAGACTACAGGAGCACGTACTGTATTTCATATCATATGCACACCCTTGATCATCGACGATGTATGCTAGACACAACAATGTAAAATCACATTATCCAATCCTTTCGACGTGTACATGATTATCCAATCATTACAAGAGAGAGTGATATCAAAACTATCCTTCAAACCAAAGCTTCAGCTGCACTAAATCCGCACCACACTCACCATCTTAGCTAAATGAAGGTTCAGAAGAATCCTGTACTATAATAGTGTAACATCCAATTCCATAATGTTGAAACTATATGTAACTAGCTCACGTTTTTTAAGTTGGATAAAAGCTGGATTCTCCTCATCCCTTGTATGGTAACATGGATGGATCGGTAGAAATTTATGTGATTATGTCCATGATTCCACATTAACCTGAATTACAAGGTTCAAATATTAAAAATGCATTCCAATCCGACATAGAACACTGGCCCTAGCTACACGATGCTGATTCCTTTAACAAAAAAGAAATTCAAACAAATCGATTCATGCCAACATCTCATATCACTAGGTAAACAAACTCCGGTGGACAAGCTGCTTTCAACATAGCCGACGAGAGAAGTAGAGTGCTCCTTGGTCTGCCCAAGTCACTGGTGGGTTCAAAACAAGATCCATCACCAGTTTTGCTCCAAAAATTAACCAAAGATCTAATAATTTCATTTCCAATTGCCTCCACCAGAAGAAAGAAAAAAACAGAAAATACCTATGTAATTTATAGATCTTCAAGGACTCAACATCAAGAATAAGCTAAAAAGGTGGGTCAAATATAAGCGAGGAGTAATTTTCGAAGAAGTTTAGATTTGAAAATGGAAAACCCTAAAACGGTGGGAACATGTATGGTCTTCTGTCCAAACTGCCTGAAATTCTTAGTAACTCTTCACTGGCAATGAAGGAATGTCCAGATCAAGGGTATAATGACTTGGATTTTTTAATTTTTTTTAGCATCTTATTTTTATGTGGTAAAAAGCAGCAGTGTTCATAATTTTATTCAACATTGAATAACCAACACCAGAGTCCAGACATTGTCATATCATCTCACCTCACTTGTTATCTACTAAATCTCAACTATCTTGAATTAACATATCAATAAAACCATTACCCATCACCCCAGCAAAATGCAACCTAGTGTTGAACAAAACACCATTAGTTATTTGATCATTTTCAGACTTAATAGGAGGAACAAAACCATATCCATTTAAAATTTGGAAACCAAAGGTACTGCTGATGAAACAATATGGGAAGAAAATATTTATAATCATGGAATATAGTATCTTTCTGCCTAACAACCTGAGCCTAAAAGATTTATTGTTTCGAGTTCTTGTTAGTAGACGGAGATGGGCTGTCACACTTACGCTCCGCCTTGCCAAGTTGTTTGCAATCACGAAAAAACCCCTCTAGTTTTTTCCATTTCGTTTATCCTTTTCAGCATGTTTGTGAAAAGAGAAAAACATGTAGCTTCAAGTCTCAAACTTTTGTTACACAACATATGTCAAGATAAATAGCGACCGAAATGGAAACTGAAAACGAGGTATGGTAAACAAAGTAATTGCATAATTTGAATTTATAAATATACAGACAGAATGGTTGGAGAGCCCGGAAGGCCGGAACAGATGGATAGCACGGCCACGCAGATTGATATGAAGGAACAAATAATATGATGCAGAAACAAAACCAGTTACAAAAACCGAGGCCTTTAAAATGTTACATTTTCCTTAAAACGGATTCGTCCCCTCCGGTAAATGACTAAATGTCTTCGAGGATCACGATGGAAAACTTTTTCCCAAGATACAAAAGCTAAGCTTGTAGTAACTTAGCACAAAATTACTACACCGTCGAACTTAGGCGACACCTCAACTTTATCACGAAGGAGTTCGAAACTATTGCAGAACGAACGGAACAAGTAAGAAAAGGGAGCAAGAGCAAGGATGTGATGTTGCATAGGTTGTGGAGGTCGGCCGATTATTCATACGCGTATGGGCGTCCTTTTCCTCTTCCATGACCGATGGCACACGAGAAGACACCACTATTAACTCAGCCATGCCAAAGGACTCAAAGCCATGCAGAAAGTCTCAGCATACGAAGAGCCTCGGCCATGCAAAAGGGTACACAAGAAGAAGAGGAAATGATTTGATTTAGTTTATTTATTTCCATGAAATTTTTTTTTAGCAAAAGTTGGGTTAGCCTTGGAGACCAATTTTGGTCTCGACCAGTCAAACATTGGACCTGTGCAGGTACGCGTGCGTGAAAGCCTCTTAACAAACTAATATTTTATCTTTATAAAGTGTAATTCAATATAAACTCACTCATTTAACTCTATTTCTCAATGTGAGACAAAATCATCATGCTACATATACACCATCCACTTAACATATAAAATGGTCCATAAGCTCATATCATACATTATCCAATATTCCAATGTCCATTCACTTGAAATGGAAAAACCCAAAAAATACCAAAAATCCAACCACCTTTAAAATAAAAGGCACTAAGCTGACTAAAGAAACAAGAATTCATTGAACAAAGCTATGAATTTATCTGGCAATCAAGTTAGCAGTTGTTCCAATACCAAATCTTTTAGCCACTTGAAAAGTTAGATTAATATATAGATTATTCAATAACACAAATAACTGGAAATTTTATTGTTCGATATATGAACTAATCACTTTAATTTCATGGTCACTGATAAAAACTGACACTGCCAACATTATTTGCAGAGATAAACGCTTATAACCTTAGGGTTCCGGACCCCACCCCATACAACAATCATTCAGTAACTCAAAGCAATGTATAACAAAACATTATTCCCTGTATCGATAAGGAATACAGGGGTTTCAAGTTTTCCAGAAAATCTTTCATTTGCCTGCAATGTGAAACATACCTAGCCAACAACTAAATCCACTAACCATATCAGGGCATCATATTCGTAATCTACAAACATGATGCACCCTTTTCCTAGTTTTCCTAAACATAGAAACCCTATTAGGAGTCTGAAACACGCACGATGTACAAGTTTTCACTATTTCAGCCGAAAGTACACCAAGTGTAAGTAATAGGCTGTTCCTCAACTACACTTTCACGCGCAAACACTCGGTAAATCAACGTAATACAATATTATAACCCCAAACCTTTGAATAATCTACCAACATGCAGGCACAGAGTTCTAAATTAGAGAAAATAACAAAATTCCAATGAGCTTTCATTGTCACATTTTATCCTCTGGCACAGAACTTCACCAATATACTAAGAAAAATCAAATCAATAACAAAAACACGCAAAAGAGGTGAAAATTATTTCCATCCAAGTCAATCACAGAATCAGGGTAACTAGATAATTCGTTTGATAACAGTATAAGAGACATGGGATAGAATGAAGAAAAGATCCATTTCAACAAACTTCGTCGAAAAGCTCAAACCTTGAGAAATTACAATAAACCCGATCCCGGGTAATCATAATATCATCATGATCAATATCCGAATAAAACATCAGCATATTTGTTATTTTAAATTAAATGAAAAGCTTACAACTGACTTCACAGGCGTCAGGGTCAAAAATCACGGAATGTCCCACGGCTTGGGTTCAGGAACAGCAACAACCATCCCCTGCAGTTCCTGCGACAGAACCACCTGGCATCCGAGCCTCGAGTGATTGTTCAAAACTCGATTCCTAGAACTTCTCCTCAACACGTACTGCTCATCGTACGAGGGAGGTGGCAGTTTCTCAAGCCACTCCTGAGCGATGTGGACCTCGCACTCGGCGGAACAGGCGTCGATCTCCTCGAGGCGGTGGGAATCCGGGTCGATCAAACCTTGGTTGGCCAACGCCTTGAGCAGGGTTTGACCGGAAAGCCCCACGACTTCCCGCTTGTTGCCGTCGGGGTCGATAGCTGAGAGTTTAACGATTCGATCGGAAACTTTCGCGGAAGAGGAAAATCGAGTGATGGCGGAGCCCGAGGAAATGTAGAGAGAAGGTGCTTTGGTGATTCGGGACGCGAGTTTCTGGAGTGTGGAAATCGCCATTTTGAGGGTTGCAAACCAAAGAAAGGTAACGGAGAAAATGTGGTGTTATTCGCTTTGAGGACTTACAGGCCACACCAACTAGCAAATGGTGAATTCATTTGGACTAATCTGCCATTATTTTCTACAATTCTTTTTTTCACGATTGTAGAAGTCAACAGGCTAATTTTTTTCCTTGTTAAAATATGTATTGTTTTGGGCATTTAAAAAAAAAATAAATTGGTTTTAAATCTCCAAACTCAAATTCAACTTTATTCTAACTCTTTATACTTCAAAACTTTGTCCAAACTTCCTAATAAGTTTAAAATTAACAAAAATACTTTAAATATTATAATGATCGATTTTCTTGGAAGAAATGGTATCAGAGCCGAGGTAAAATTATTTCGAATATACAAATCTATTATTATGAAGTAATTAAATGTTTGAGGAGGAGAATTTTCTCAATTAACATGAATCCGTACCCAGGTTCGAGATTAAGTATTTACAGGAGTTATTCCAGAATTCTGGAATATTTAAAACAGGAAGATCTAACCAAGGTTAGATATCAAGAAGGAACTTATCAGAATCCTAAGGTAAACTTATGATTCAAAATAACATGTTCTTAGAAATAGTACCGGATTCCTCTAAACTCTCGGAAGATCTTAGACAAATTCAAAAGACAGTACAAAATTATGGAAATATGATGTATTATGTACCACAAAATGTGGAGAAAATCCTTGAAAACCAAGAAGAAATTCATGGAATATTAAAGAATATTCGAACAAAAATTCAAATCCTAGAACAACATCCAAGTTATAGTAAGAGAACTTCAGAAAGAAGATTACCACCATCTTTTGGAACTGAACCCTTGTTACATCAACAAGGGAAGGCCAAAGTAGTGTCAAAACCTTTGACTGAATAAGAAAAACTGATCAATCTAATTAAATCTGACTTAGAAAAAAATTAATCTGATGACAAATTTAGAAAGGATTGGTCTAGAGGATCTACAAGAGCTTGCAGAATCTTTTGTAAATCTCAAAGTTGTAGATCTAAAGATGAACACAATGGGAGGTGAACCACCTTCTATAAACTGGTCATCTTATCAGGAACCACCAAGGGAAAGTGTGGGATCTCATAATATAAATATGAGAGAATCTCAACCCGATTTCCATACTGCTAGATAATCACACCCAGCGGGAACAAGGACAAGGAGAAATCAAATTCCTTTGCACCAAACACGCTATGGGAAAACTGTTTTAGAACATATACATCCTTATGGGGTTATGCTTAACCTTGATGTATTATATTTCAAAAATAGAGAATAATTATAGATGACTAGACATCTGCTATGAGAATCACTGCAGGAACACCTGATCTCAACAGAGAAGGATTCATTAAACTTTTAGAAATGAGTATAATGAGATCAGTTAAAATTTCTTGGGACATGACTTCATTGGAAACCAAAGATTCAGTCTTAGCTGGAGAATCTCTTAGTGAGATAGCTGAAAAAAAGGCTACTCTATTTAAAGCACAATTTATAGAGGTAGACTATTTTAACAGTCAAGATATAGAGAAGATGAAGAAATATACTCAAGCTCTGTATAGCTTTGAATTACATGACATATGTTTAGTGGATGAATATATATGTTATTCACTAAATATAGATAGAATTCAGGGGTCGAAGAAAACATAGCGATGCAGCTTTTGTTCGTTAAAATGCCGAGTCCCTGGAGAGAAATGCTTATAAGGGAATATGTCCCTAGCAATCCAGATACGCTGGCACGAAGAGCCTCTTTTCTCCAAGGAAAATTGGCAGAATGATGTCATATGGCAGCTTTACAAAAGAATTACAAACGCTTAAGAGGTATCAACAGAAGAACTCCTTTGTGTTGTAAGGAAAATTATCTCCCAACAATTATTGAAAGTAAACCACAAAATCATAAGAGGAAAAGTTTTAGAACCCATCCATATGCTAAAAGTGGAAGAAGTTATTGAAACCAAGAACAATCTGGTCTAGACAGAAGGCCAGATCTTATAAATCTGGAAAAAGAAGTGGACCATCAAGAAGTAAGATATCATCCCAAGCATCGAGTACATCTCGAAGCACAGGAAGAACACCTACGAAGAAAACTTTCAGAAGAGCTCATACTCGAGCTAATGAAAGTTTCAAGGATTGTAATTGTTGGACATGCAGAGCAAGAGGTCGTATCTCAACCAACTGTCCAGAAAATGAGAAACGAGGTATTAAACGCTTCGATCCAACTCTGGATATTGAAGAAGCAGTTTATTACCAAGATCTTATTCAAGTATACCGATTTGAGGATATCGTCTTAGAGGAAAGTATATATGAGGAAGAAGAAGTCTTGAGTCAGGAAGAATCTGATAGAACTGAATCGGAATCTGACTAAACAAAACAATTTTAAAGCGATAGATAATCAATTAAATACACAAGATATGTTTATGGATATTCGGAGACTTCAACTGCTCCTACGTCACCCCTTCTATCTCCACGGATAGGATGCACTATAAGACTTTGATTTATACAACTACGTGTACAAACCCACTCAGCTAGGACTTATCTACTGCCTAAAATGAACTTCTAGCTACGACTGAAAACAGCAACTTCCAGTCAACACTTGTTTTACGTCTATGTGATTTTACCGCATACTGAAAATATTGATTCAAAACATTTGAACATTGAATGACTAGGAAATCTCTTGTAATTACTGCTAATACCGGATAAATTGCGAATTTACTTTTCAACAATCTAGAACATCAAAATTTTCTAGAGTCTCAAAATACTAGCTTGAATTCCTTGGTAAAAAAGTACTAGCTCCAATAGAAATGGATCTCATTGTAATTTTTGTTGTAACATATATTCCTTTGAATTTTTGTCGTTTCAAAATTTTAAAAAAGTTGATTGCTCACATTTTTCCTCTTTCTATCGGCCTTTCCTCTGACTGCTTACTCGATCCATAATTTTTGTTAGTGTACAAATCAAACAATTCTTGGAGAGAATGTGTGATTGACTTCTTTTGATCTCGTCAACATTCTTCTCAAGAAATTTAGAATAAGATTCAAAAAATATTTTTAATTTACATTGACTTTGATTAGGATGAAGTAAGGTTGCTAATCCGTGCACAATTGAGATATTCTTACAATATTTTTAAAACAATTCATCCATACTTAAAACAAATTCACGCATGACAACATCGTTACGATATTCAATAAATTTTAAAAAACATATTGAAAAATCATAGGTAGTAACATGGTTACATGGGTGTCGTATTGTAGTTAATACCGAAGATATTTGATTGCCTCTTTCAAATTTCCAACAAAGTGATATGCTCATATTAGTTTATATTTTTGTTATCATATTCTCATTGTTCTCTCCTTTTATTATGCTTACTTTATGATATTTTTTTCATTTTGTTGTAGGGGCAAGTTTTATGGTCTTGGAGAAAAGGTGCTTTTTAATCATATTTGGAAAACACAAGATGAACCTTGATGTGAGAAGAATTTGGCTTAAAGTGTGGGCAAGCCTAATGGGAGTAAATGAAGCATAAACCAGAACAATATTTCTGCTGAGACGTGGCCTCGCCTTGCGACAGCTGAGACCAGCGAGATTTGCAACTATTGGAGTTCAAATTTTACATGGATCATGTTATATTTTAGGTGTCCTAATTATGGTATTAGATTTGTGAAATACTCTTCGGGAGAGAATATTTTCATTGGAAGAAATAAATATTTAAAAGAGTTTTCTTTCCTTATTGATAAATATTTATATTTTTTGGATAGTATGAAACGTCTTACTTTTAACTTTAAAATTCTACAATTTTTTTTTATATAAATAATGAAATTCGAAACTCTCCTTGAAAATAATGACATAGAGTTCTAGTACCATAAGGACTAGAATCCTTGTGGAAAATGAACTGTTGATAAGATCAGGAGTCGTACTTTATAAATATACCATAAGGGATCATAATTACAAAAAAGAAATTTTTGCACACAACACAAGCATAAAACTCCTCTCCCTCTCCTTGAATCTCTCGGCCACTTTACAAGTTTTGAAGAAAAAATTCGGCTATGTTGAATCGAAGAAAAGAATGCAAATCAATTCATCTAAGATATTTTGGATCAATGATTTAATTATGCTTCAATTAATCATTGATTAAGAATCAATTAACTTCCACCAAGAAAATTCACTGTCAATTGAAGGAATTTTTATCTAAAATTCGGCCATCACTTTTCTTATGTCAACGTCGCTACACCGTCTTTAGATTTCGGAAATTCAGAGGCTACAGTCTCAACACACAAATCGCTTGCGATTTCTAGTGCAATTCAAGCTAGAAAAATAGTTTCCGATCATGGACCCAATTAGACGATCAAATACGAGTTCCGTTAGTAGAGATTTACAAGAAGGACTATATTCGCTTAAAAAACCGTAATTGTTTGAAGTTCAGCGTTTTATATGCGAACGTATAATTCCAAACGTCCTATGAATGATTTAAATACACGACGCCCAAGCACCATATATGTGGGGACCCGGACGCTAATCATGTTCTTAATTATTATTGGGACAATTTAATCAATTATAATAAACATGGTCTAATTTTTTTAAAAAATACAATATTAAATGCGGAACGTAATCGAATTCAATCTAATATACATATCAGTATAATAGTACAAGTCTTGTACAATAAACATCAACTCAAACTAAGGTTCAACAACTAACTGTCAAGTGCTAAATCCTATCTACAGCAACGTCAACGTCCGTATTCTCCACTCTAATCACGATCTCTCATCTCCTCGACCCTGAACCTGTCCCACCTGTGGCCCTGCACACATACAAACACGACAACAACCGGATAACTCCGGGAAGAAATATATCCCAGTATAAATCAACGAAACATGCAATCATATAACAATGTAAAAGCATGTTAGAAATATCAGTAACATGTATCAAAATTGGAAACATAATCAATATAAAATCATTAATCAGACTCGTGACTCCACGTCTCAAACTAGACTCGATCCTAATCTAGGGATCCCGGTTTCCAGACGTTGGTATTCCATATCGAACATCAGTAATAGAAGAAACTCAAATTCTATCCACTTCGATATAACCAAACATCCGGTGTCTTGATATATCCGTCACAGACTTTGGTACTATCGCCAAATCACTATCTTGTGACAATGTGCAATGTGCCAATGACGATTCCATCACTATCGGTACTTATGTCACAAGATCACTTGTCTAACACTCATCTAATACATGCTTCTATAAATCAATAGAACTAGCATATTAATTCAAATCAATGTAAATAATAACAATAAGTATGTGATTTAGGGAACTCAAGTATATCCTACTCGAGTCGTTCTCCCAGTACCACATTGACTTATACCTTTCTTTTATTGCAGTTCTGACGACGTTCCTGTTTGGACTTCAAAGTCTCTCAACACTCAATGTCCAGTTGAAGCCTACGTCGATAGGAACACAGTACTGAAGTCGGATTCAAAATCGGACGGGCAGATTTCTCACAAATCCAAATCTAGAATCAATAATTTGAAGTTAGCCTCGTTTCTCATTTTCTTTTTGTTGGTAATGAAGGGAGATGCTTTTAACTTATATATATATATATATATATATATATATATATATATATATATATATATATATATATATATATATATATATATCCTGCATGTATTAGGTAGGTCGCTCTTTCTTTGGTCAGCACGTCTCGCGCATATGCGCGACCCTTCTCGGCGCATATGCGCAAGACAATATGTCTCGGCGCGTTCCTAGCACGGGAGCTCGTGCATATGCGCGCCCATATTTCGCGCATATGCACGAGGTCCACTGGAATTCAGTTTAACTTCTCGCATGACTCGCACATATGCGCGCACCACTTCCATGCATATGCGCGAGGTTCTCTGGACATGGACTTGGCTCCTCACACATTTCTCGCATATGTGCGCCCTCACTCCGCGCAGATGCGTGAGGTCTTCTGCCCGCCTCACATATATGCGCGCATCACGTCGCACATGTGCGCGAGAGATACTGTCCTCGCACATTCGATAACACATGCAATCACATTTCAAGCCTCGAAACGATCCTTCATAATTATATCAACTCAAAATCAATAATCGCAGATTAGCATGATATAAATTCTCGGGCATTACATTTCTCCCCACTTAAGACATAATTTTGTCCCCGAAATCTCAGGCAATCATAAGCAATAAACAAATGCAACAAACGGAACAATAGCAACTGAAATAGTGAAGCTGAAATAAAAGACTCACATCATCGAAATAAATCTGGGAATTCCTGTCTCATGTCTGATTCAGTCTCCCAGTTGGCTTCCTCAATGCCATGATGAGTCCATTGAACTTTCACAAGAGGAATAATCTTCGTTCTGAGTTGCTTTTCCTTACGATCGATAATCTGGATCGGTTTCTCAACATAACTTAGACTTTCATCAAGTTCTGCCTCGTCTGGATGAATAACATGAGAATCATCAGGGAGATACTTCCGCAGCATAGATACATGAAAGACATCATGTATCCCCGATAATGAAGGCGGTAGGGCAAGTCGATAGGCACGATCTCATATCTTCTCTAGAATCTCGTACGGCCCAATATAACGTGGAGACATTTTCCCCTTCTTGCCAAATCTGACAACACCCCTGAAAGGAGAAATCTTCAGGAATACTCGATCTTCTGCCTCAAATACCAATGGTCGTCGTCTGATGTTGGCATATTTGGTCTGTCTATCTTGAGCTGCTTTCATTCTTTTTTGTATCAGCTTCACTTTTTCAGTCATATCTCTGATCATATCAGGTCCAATCTCAGGAACCTCAGAGATATCATCCCAATACAAAGGGGATCTGCATTTCTTTCCGTACAACACTTCGAATGGAGCCATTTCAATACTCGTCTGATAGCTATTGTTGTACGAGAACTCACAAAGTGGCAATGCATCCTTCCAACTAGCGCTAAAATTGTGGGGACCCGGACGCTAATCATGATCATAATCGTCATTGGGACAAATTACTCAATTATAAAACAGGGTCTAAAAATTTTTCTTTTTAAAATGCGGAACGTAGTGAAATCAAACCATATATACATATCAGTATATAAAATACAAGTCCTGTATTACAAACATTTATTCAAACTAGGGTTTGACAACTACTATCAAGTGTTCAACCCTATCTCTAGTGCAAGTCCGGTGCCACCACTCTAATCGTGATCTCTCTCTTCATCTCCTGGACCCTGATCCTGTCCCACCTGTTGTCAAGTACACATACAGACAAGACAACAGCCGGATAAACCGGTGAGAATATACTCCCAGTATAAATCAACGAAACATGCAATCATATAAACAATATAAAGCATGTAATCAGGTAACAGATATATGTAACAAAGTCTGAGACATAATCAATATCAAACTGTCGACAATACTCGTAGCTACATCATTCAGACTAGACTCAGTCCTAGTCTAGGGATCCCGATTCCAGAAGTTGGCATGCGTATATCGACTAGCAGTAATAGAAAAGACTCCAGTTCTATCCACGCCGATATGGTATCGATCAACAGTAATAGAAAAGACTCCAGTTCTATTCACATCGATACGGTATCGATTATCAGTAATAGAGGAAGCTATAATTCTATCCACATCAATATAGTACCGATTAACAGTAATAGAAGCAACTCTAATTCTATCCACATCGATATGACATCGATTATCAGTAATAGAAGAGCTACTAATCTATCCACATCGATACAATACTGACTAACAGTAATAGAATAAGCCACCATCCTATCCACATCGATAGCCAAACATCCAGTGACAGTCTTTGGCACATCCGCCAATACACAATCTTATGACATCGTGCAATGTGCCCGTGGTGATCCCACCACTAACGGCACTTCTGGCATAAGACTACTCGTCTAATACCTGCTGTCTAAAATCAAGAGAACAAGTATATCAATCAAATCAATGCAAATATCAATGCAATAAAGTAAAGTATGTGATTTAGGGAAACCCAAGTCTAAACCGACTCAAGTCCATCTCCCAATACCACATTGACTTATACCTTTCTTTCGTCAGTTCTTGGCTCAGTCGAAGTCCTGAACTCACAGCCTGTCTGGCAATGACAATACCAATAATCTCATATCAGTATACCTTTCAAATCTATACCAATTTGATCAATCTTGATTTAATTCAAAATCAACGGCATAACGGTACAATTTTAATCTCCCCGTCAATACCAATTCACCAGATCACAGTTACAATCTATAACTCATATCCCATACAATTCATAATCCCGCCACAATTCAAATCTGTCCGATATCAATTGATTATAATCAGAAATTCATAACAATTCCATAATCAGTCTATTTCTTAATCTGACTTCGATTCTACGATGTCTAACATGTCAGGAACATCATATATGAATCCTATTCAATTCTGACAATAGCATAATTTCAACGCATGTCAAAACGTAGCAAAACTTACGTCAAAGTGTAGCCTACGTCGATAGGATTGCAGTACTGAAGTCAGATTTCAATTCAGACGGACGGATTTTTCAGAAAAGGCGTAAGGATTTTCAACACATATACAAGAACCTTTCTTCGATTTCCTTTCTTTCCTTTTAATGAATTCTGAAGGATTAACGCTTATATATATCAAAGGGTTCGGTTAAAGAAACGTGTCATTATTTCCCACATTTCGGTCGGCGCTCGGGCGGTCGGGAATTACCGCTCGGGCGCTGGCTCGGCGCTCGGGCGGTTAAAACCTACCGCCCGGGCGCGGGAGGTTCTGTCCTCGCCCTTCCTTCCTTGGCGCTCGGGCGGTCAAAAACTACCGCCCGGGCGCCATCACTTCTGCCCGAGACATGTATCTAATGAACTTTGGCGCTCGGGCGCCAACAATTCTGCCCGAAACTTACACAAGTTATATAAACTCTTATTTCGTGTCCCGATTAATCCTTTCATAATCATATCAATTATATATCAATAATTACCGATTACTGGGATTAAATTTCCGGGCATTACAAAAATCAAGCACTACAGCTGTCAACATATCTTCCAATGTCTGGATCGTCCGCTCCGACTGTCCGTCAGTCTGGGGATGATATGCGGTACTCAGATGTAACTTCGTACCTAGAGCCTGCTGCAAACTCTGCCAGAAGTGTGAAGTAAACCGAGGATCACGGTCTGAAACAATCGACTTCGGCACTCCGTGCAACCTGACCACTTCTCTGACATAAATATCGGCCATCTGGTCATGTCGGTATGTCATCTTGTATGGAATAAAGCACGCAGATTTGGTCAATCGATCAATCACGACCCAAATCGCATCACAACCTCTGGAGGATCTCGGTAAATGCGTTACAAAATCCATGAAAATGTGATCCCATTTTCATTCAGGAATGGACAAACTCTGTAACAATCCTCCTGGTTTCTTTCTTTCTGCTTTCACCTGTTGGCAATTCAGACACTTGGATACAAATTCAGTAACATCAGATTTCTGTTTCCACCAATACTGTGTCTTCAAATCATTATACATTTTTCTGCCACCAGGATGAAGGCTAAAACGACTGTTGTGCGCTTCTGCTAGTATCCGCTATCTCAAATCTGAAACATTCGGCACAACAATACGATTATTCACATACAAAACACCTTCACGAACCTGATACTCCTATTGATGTGCAGTTCTGACCATTGCAATCGAATTCTGCACATTTTGATCAACTTTCTGTGCTTCTTTAATTCTCAATATCAGTTCTGGTTCAGCTCGAATAGCACATAATTGCAGAGGCTGACAATCTGTTTCAAAGGCTAATCCAAACAAACAGCAATCTTCTATCAAATTTGAAACACCAATCGTCGATAAGGATAAGGAACATACCTTTCGACTCAGTGCATCAGCTGCTGCATTTGATTTCCCTGGATAATACTTGATTTCACAATCGAAATCCTGTAGTAAATCAAGCCATCTTCGCTGCCTCATATTTAGCTCGGACTGTGAAAACAAATACTTCAGGCTCTTATGATCCGAATAGATCTCAAACTTTTCACCATAAAGGTAATGTCGCCATATCTTCAATGCAAAGACGATGGCTGTCAATTCAAGATCATGAATTGGATAACGAGATTCATGGGGCTTCAGTTGTCTTAAGGCATAAGCGATAACATGCCCTCGCTACATCAAAACACAACCCAATCCTCGGTGAGAAGCATCACAATAAACTACAAAATCACCAGTACCTGATGGAATAGTCAACACCAGAGCACTGGTCAATCTCTTCTTTAATTCCAGAAAACTGGACTCACAGTCTTCTGACCAAATAAACGGAGCATTCTTCTGAGTCAACTGAGAATAGGCTTGGCAATACTCGAGAAATCTTTAATAAATCGACAATAATATCCTGCCAGACCCATAAAACTGCGAATCTCGGGTACTGATGTTGGTCTCGGCCAAGAAATCACTGCCTCAACCTTACTGGGATCCACTGATATACCGTCTCCAGATATAATATGCCCCAGAAACACAACCTGTCTCAACCAGAACTCACATTTCGACAGTTTAGCATACAATTTCTCAGCCCTCAAAATTTTCAACACAGTTCTCAGATGCTCATCATGCTCAATCATATTCTTCGAATAAATCAAAATATCATCAATGAATATGATAACGAAATCATCAAGATATCTCTGAAAGACAAGGTTCATCAATCACATAAATACAGCTGGTGCATTCGTCAACCCAAAAGGCATGACAATAAATTCATAGTGTCCATACCTGGTTCTAAATGCTGTCTTTGAGATATCAGAATCCCTGACTCTCAGTTGATGATATCCAGATCTCAGGTCGATCTTGGAATATACATATGAACCCTGCAACTGATCAAACAAATCATCAATACAGGGTAAAGGTTATTTATTCTTTACCGTTGCCTTGTTCAGTTGCCGGTAGTCGATACAGAGTCTCATCGACCCATCTTTCTTTCTCACAAACAGTACTGGAGCACCCCAATGAGACACACTCGGTCTAATGTAACCCTTGGCCAGTAAATCTTCTAACTGATCTTTCAACTCTTTCAACTTAATCAGTGCCATTCTGTACGGAGCCCTCGAAATCGGAACTGTACCGGGCATCAACTCAATGCTGAAGTCTATCTCTCGAATCGGAGGCAATCCAGGAATTTCATCTAGGAAGACATCAGCAAACTCACACACCACTGACAAATCCGCCAATGATGGACTCGATTTCAGTAAATCAACTGAATAAAAAAGGAATCCATCCGCTCCTTTCTATAATAATCGAGTCATATTCATAGCAGATATCAAAGGAATTCTGGCTCGAGAACCCTTATCATAAAATTTCCACTCATCAGCCATCTCAGGTCTGAATCTCACAATCTTGTGGAAATAATCAACAATAGCTATGTACTTGGTCAACATATCGATATCGATAATACAATCAAATCAGATAACCCAAGTACAATACAGTCTAACTCAATTTCATGTCCATCATACTGCAGTATACAAGATCTAACAGACTTCATTGATATCAAGCATGTCCTTAACAGAGAAGAGACAGACACTACCGCAGACAATGACTCAACAGGCAAAGCATGACTCAATGCAAATCGTTCAGAAATAAAAGTATGTGAAGCACCGGTATCAATCAATACAAACGCAGGGTAACCACATAAAGAACAGTTACCTGCAACAACGTCATCTGGTGCTTCCTGAGCCTGCTCCTCTGTCAAAGCATATACTCTGGCCTGCTGTCTAGGAGGCTGGATGACTGTCTGGCTTCCTCCTGGCCTCTTCTAATCTGGGTGAAATGAATGAACTGCAGCTGGTGGTCGTCTACCAGTCTGAGCTACTGATCCAGATGATTCAGCACCCTGTGATCTCTGAGTATCTCTCTGGGGACAAACTCTAGCAAAATGTCCCTGCTGTCTACAAATGTGACAATTGCCAAACACTCATCGGCACTGCTATGTGGAATGCTTCCCTCCACAAGTGTTGCAATAAGGTCCTGTATAAATCTGGCCCTAACCGGTCTGTATCGAGCCACTAAAACTGGATGAACTGCTTCCAGATATTTTGAATTACTTTCCTCTGGCTTTCAAGAAATCTTTATTTCCGCCACTACTGCTACCACCCTCAAATCTGGAAGGAGGTGGTTGATGTGGTCTCGGTGCTGGAGGCACGAACGAAGCTCCTCTTTGTCTCATCAGACCGGCTTCGGCTCCCTTAGCTCTGTTCAAAGCATCCGTAAAATTATTCAGTCTCCAGGTATTCACCAAGGTAAAGATTTCCGGATTCAGGCCATTAATGAACTGATCAGCAACGGCTTCGTCATTTTCAGCCACATGTGGAGCAAATCGTAGCAGTGTAGAGAACTTGGCCCCATATTTTTCGATGTTCAGATGACCCTGTCTCAAGTTTGCAAACTCAGCTCCCTTATCCTTCCTGTACGACACTGGAAAGAACCTCTGATAAAACTCAGTTCTAAACACATTCCAGGTAATAACTGTACCTTAATGCTCCAATGCCCGCTTGGTTGTAATCCACCAGTTCTTTGCAACATCATGGAACTGGTGCCCTATCAGTTTCACTCTCCGCTCATCAGTGTAATCCAAGGACTCAAACAACATCTCAATATCGTCCAGCCAACTCTCACAATCCACTGCTATCTCAATACCGTCAATGTAGGTGGATGAAACGACTGAAATCTCTTTAACAATGTTTCCATTGGAGTTACTGTCACATCCATTGGAGGATTTGAAGTGCTACCCTGTTCCGGTACTCTTCGGGGAGGCATATCTGATTATTAAAAGGGTAAGCAACAAAATACAACAAATCTATTTCAGTCCTCCTCCGATCATCTTACTGCTGATCAAGAATCGGTTTTGATTCATTTTCAATAACACATGTTTTCAAATCAATTCAGATAAACAGATAAATATGCATTATAAAGCAGTAGAACATGCTAGCAATCAAAAGCAAGGAAAGAAAACTCATTCTACCTCGCTCACTAGCTCCTATCTCAGTCTAAAGGATCTATCGCTCTGATACCACCTGTTGTGGGGACCCGGACGCTAATCATGTTATTAATCATTATTGGGACAATTTAATCAATTATAATAAACAGAGTCTAATTTTTTTAAAAAAAATACAATATTAATTTCGGAACGTAATGGATTTCAATCTAATATACATATCAGTATAACAATACAAGTCTTGTAGAATAAACATCAACTCAAACTAAGGTTCAACAACTAACTGTCAAGTGCTAAATCCTATCTACAACAACGTCAACGTCTGTAGTCTCCACTCTAATCACGATCTCTCATCTCCTCGACCCTGAACCTGTCCCACCTGTTGCCATGCACACATACAAACACGACAAAAGCCGGATAACTCCGGGAAGAAATATATCCTAGTATAAATCAAGGAAATATGCAATCATATAACAATGTAAAAGCATGTTAGAAATATCAGTAACATGTATCAAAATCGGTAACATAATCAATATAAAATCATTAATTAGACTCATGAATCCACGTCTCAGACTAGACTCGATCCTAATCTAGGGATCCCGGTTTCCAGACGTTGGTATTCCGTATCGAACATCAGTAATAGAAGAAACTCCAATTCTATCCACTTCGATATAACCAAAAATCTGGTGTCTTGACCTATCCGACACAGACTTTGGTACTATCGCCAAATCACTATTTTGTGACAATGTGCAATGTGCCAGTGACGATTCCATCACTATCGGTACTTATGTCACAAGATCACTCGTCTAACACTCATCTAATACATGCTTCTATAAATCAATAGAACTAGCATATTAATTCAAATCAATGTAAATAATAACAATAAGTATGTGATTTAGGGAACTCAAGTATATCCTACTCGAGTCGTTCTACCAGTACCACATTGACTTATACCTTTCTTTTATTGCAGTTCTGACGACGTTCCTGTTTGGAATTCAAAGTCTCTCAACACTCAATGTCCAGTTGAAGCCTACGTCGATAGGAACACAGTACTGAAGTCGGATTCAAAATCGGACGGGCGGATTTCTCACAAATCCAAATCTAGAATCAAGAATTTGAAGTTAGCCTCGTTTCTCCTTTTTCTTTTTGTTGGTAATGAAGGGAGAAGCTTCTAACTTATATATATATATATATATCCTGCATGTATTAGCTAGGTGGCTCTTTCTTTGGTCAGCACGTCTCGCACATATGCGCGACCATTCTCGGCGCATATGCGCCAGACAATATGTCTCGGCGCGTTCCTAGCACGGCAGCTCGCGCATATGCGCACCCATCTTTCGCGCATATGCGCGAGGTCCACTGGAATTCAGTTTAACTTCTCGCATGACTCGCGCATATGCGCGCACCACTTCCGTGCATATGCGCGAGGTTCTCTGGACATGGACTTGGCTCCTCACACATCTCGCGCATATGCACGCCCTCACTCTGCGCAGATGCGCGAGGTCTTCTGCCTACCTCGCGCATGTGCGCGCATCACGTCGTGCATGTGCGCGAGAGATACTGTCCTCGCACATTCGATAGCACATGCAATCACATTTCAAGCCTCGAAACGATCCATCATAATTATATCAACTCAAAATCAATAATCGTAGATTAGCATGATATAAATTCTCGGGCATTACAATTTCTATTGTCGAGACATAAAAATTTCCGTTGCGGCTTGAGTGCGAGAATTCAATGTTTCAACAATAAGTGCAACCAAACATCTTATTAGGAGAGAGTAAGCATCAATCTCATGTTTATTCTATGTATCGATTCGAACTATCCAATTACCGGAACTACTCGACCCGTAACCACCTTTATTATCGAACTCGGATAACAATATAACCTCCTTTCGATTGTAAGGATTGAGACCCTCTCCAACCCACTGCACTACATTCTGCACTATATTCTGCACTACAATAGTGTAACACTAAATTCATCTCCAACCTATCTACACTACATTCTACACTAAAAAAGAATATTCTCAGAATATTCTTATAATATTAATTTTAATTCAATAATAACTATTTATAATTTCATTACACAATTATACATAATAAATTAATAAATGTAATTATATTATTTCATTATTTATTAGAAAATCGATTAAAAAAATAGAATTATACAATCTATTTAATTTTTAAAAAAAATTTAAAAAAATTTAAATTATTATTTATGTTTCAAGAATAAATTATTTTAAAAATTTAAAAATAAAAATATTAATTATATAATTAATATATAATAGAATATTAAATATTTATAATTATTAAAAAACAAAAAAAAAATAAAATAGATGTGGCGCAGCACAAAGTAGAGTTGCTTTTAGAGCAACTCTAGTCCAGCATCATTTTTGGTGCTGGATTGGAGTGAAAATCCTTGCTCCACAATGGAGCAACTCCATTGTGGAGCAAGGATTGGAGTTGCTCTTATTAACCTTGAAATTTGATCGAATGACATGAAAATTTAATAAATTTTTATATAGAAGTATTTTATATCAACTGAAATATAAATAAAATGTTATCAAGCATTTAAAACAAGTATATTTTTCCTTCGAAAATTTAAGGCGAGTATTCACATTCATAATTAAAGGTCTCGAAGTAAAAATGGTGGGAAATATTTATATTTTATCAGTATTTGTCACAAGCAGGATAATCATTGATCGAAAATAAAATTACATATATAGATATTTAGCTTTTAAACTTTGGTAACTATATTTTTTTTATCTATTTATATACATATTTTAGGTTTTAAAACTTAGAATATATCATTCATTATATTATATTAATATTTATATAATATAAGAGTATTTCGGTCCTATCATTAAGTGAAAACGATCCATGTTTGAAGGTAGACCGATCCGATTATGAAAATATTACTAATAAACCGCCCAAGGAACAAAGTAAAAAGAACCGAAAAATTCTTACCTTCGAATAAAAGGTTTACATGGACAAATCCTTAATTACCCGTAAAAAATAGCCATTGAACCATAAATTTACATGCTTGCTACTTAGCCATATGTTTAACATAGAAAAATGAATCGTCAATCGTCATTGCCATGTTCATTTACAGTGCTTTTGAACAATTCTTGGGCAACAATTTGGGTACAAATATTTGCCTATTTTTGCATCCTATCACCATAATTCTGTTTTACATGACTGTTAAAGCAATGATAGGAGTAGAGAGAGAGACAGAGAAGACACGATATCAGATTCTTCTGACAAATTTTATACAGAAGGGATAGGACACTTTATTCCGTGAAGGTAGTTAGCTTGTCGTCAAAGACATGGCCCTACAGTATAACACTAACAATATAATGTATTTTGATTTACAAAACCAATAGTTGAAACATTTGCCAAATTTTTTGTCTTATTATAAATGGACCCTTGAAGCTAAAAGTTATAACTTTCTTTGTGTATATATCGAAGAAGCGTTCAAAAGGTTGGAGACATGGCAGCTTTTTTAGAGGGAGCATTAGACTGGGTAAGACCCCTTGTACAGAGCAAGGTATGGGACTATTGTATCATTTGGAAGTTTGGGAATGACCCTTCGAGGTACTATTTTGCTACTGCTTCATGGGATTTTTGTTTTGTGTAATGCAGATGGCATGTATGATATCCGATCGTTTCTGGGGTTTCACCTTTTTTTTTTTACGTTTTCTAGTTCTTGATAATTGTTTTGTTCAGGTTTATCGAGTGGGGTTCATGTTGTTGCAGCGGTGCAGATAGAGTACTTGAGAACATAGAATTTGTTGATGGTGGAAGTGGTTTGGAAAGACATGAGTGTAAGGATACTCGTTTTAAGCATTTGGTGAGAACTAAAGCTTGTCAAGCGCTGGCTCGGTTGCCTTCTTACTTGCCATTGTATTCTGGGTAATCTTCGGATTGTCTATTTTTGTTTGGTACAGTTGGAGTAGAAATGTGGGAAACTTGGTGATGTTTCATTTAAGGAGTGATGCCCCCGTTCTCGGCTACTGGGTCTGGCCGGTGGCGGAGAATGGGGTTGGAGATTCTTCGTGTATTTCTACGTTATATGCTTACAATATATATGCACAAAAATATCATTTCACATTCCTTTAGTATTTCGATGTTTAGTTTCCCATGATTATAGTGAAATTTCTGTCCGGTCTGCTCCGGCCTATTCTATTCTATTTGAGAATCAAGAATGTGTAATGTTTGAGGTGCCATTGATCAGGATTCATGGGGAGGTGGTGGTAACAAAGCAACCAGAATGGATATGCCGTGGCAATGTCTCTGCTTCAGATAATGTACTTTCTTGATTTATCTCTTCATATTGACATAGAGATTTTGAAGTTCCAACGGCGATGATATGATAATTTTTCTTAATAAGAGGCTCTGCTCTGTTGTTTTTATTTGTGGTAGGATACAAATACTAAATTGAATCATTTTTCATCATTCCGAGCTTTTGAACAAAGCGATTTGGCGGTCAAGCTTTTGAAAAACAAAACAGTTACCAACAGAAACGTCCTTGCGAACTCAAGACAATGGATGCATAATGTTTTATAATAAACTTATTAAAAGAATTACCAGTTTCATCTATCTGAACTTATGGCACTACCCTTTCCTGCAGGAACTAACTGGAACCCAAGTTCTCATTCCAATAGCTTGTGGTCTGATAGAGCTCTTTACTGCAAATCATGTAAAAAAAAACTGTGTTCTTTCTTGAAATATTGATGTGCTTATCTCGTGCTTTAACAAAACAATGACAAAATATTGCTCATTTGCTGATTATGTTTCCAGGTACCCAAAAATCCAAAGATCATAGATTACATTTACACCCGGTTTAGAGTCTCAACTAAACAAGAAAGCATATTTGGTGATTCGCATGATTATGTGAACTATGTAGACAAATGGTCTCCTACGAATTTCATTCCTCCAATGTCCCAAACGTACTTGGAAGGATCATCTACTGATTCTTGCCTTCCAAGTGATCCCGTTCTTGCCATAATGAAACCAAAAAGAATTAGTAGAAAATGGGCAGATTCATCGAGCATAATCTCGTGGAAGAGAAGTCTTAAGAGTTGGCAGACCGCAGAAAATGGACAGTACAAATCAAAGAATCTTGTCACGGAGAGAAACAGGAGAAAGAGAATAAAAGATGGGATCTTTACTCTTCGGGCACTAGTCCCAAATATTTCTAAGGTCCTGCAAAAAAAAAAAAAAAAACATTTCCATTTTTTTAAGCCAATAAGTTTGTTCATTCTCTTCTTTGCTCACAGATGAACAGACTCGCCACATTGGGGGATGCAGCTGCTTACATAGAGGAACTGCTTGAAATTATTGAACATTATGAGAATGAACTACAAGAAATGGAGGTTGACCATTGTGGCAAAATATATGGTAAAAATGTTGAAGAGAAGGCACCTGCTTTTAACCTCAGTGCAGGTCAATCCGGAGCTAATGAAAACAAACCAGCAGAAGTAAACATGATTGTTAATGACTTTATTTGGATTTTAGAAGAAGTTCGCATGTACTTATTTTACATTTCTTGCAAATTTTAGGCACGGGTTGAGGTAAGCCAACTTGGGACCAAAGATTTCTTGCTGAAACTTGTATGTAAAGTAAGGCGAGGCGGCTTTTCAATGTTGATGGAAGCCATGGACTCTTTGGGACTTCAAGTGATCGATGTTAATGTTACGACCTTCAATGGCTCAGTGTCGAATGTGCTCAGAGTACAGGTATTCAAGATAAGTCAGAGCATATATATACTTGATCTATACACAATATCATGATAAATGGATGCAAAGTTTTGCTAAAACATCATTAAGAAAAAGAAAGAGAAAAAATAAAAGAACCCTTTCTTGGCAACTTGGAGAACATCAGCGTATGAATTTGGTAGATATAGGAAAGATTTCGCCGCCGTTGTATGTTATGTTTGTTTAATATGCAAAAATCACTCAACTCCCACCACAACCTACATTCTGAATCATTATCTTGTTGAAATAATCGTCATAAATATTTTTAAGGATTGTCCTATCGACACGACCACTGTAATACGTAATATCAAGGAGTGTCTTATCCCACACACCGATAACATCTGCACGACCACTTTTACGATATAAGCTAACATAGTAGTTCCTTCTTGGAGGCTAATCATATGGAGATCGAACCGAAGACTTTGAAGAACTCATTGATCCAGTTGCTAAGTTAGAACAGTCGATGAAGCAGTAGATAAAGTCAAGAAGAGAAGGGAAGGAAATATTTGAAGAATGGAAGTATAGAAACTTAGAATTGTTTTGTCATGCTTTGGATTTTTTATGTAATTTCCTAAAGACTGAAATTATGCAAAATTCCTTTCAACTGGTGGTGATCATGTTGGAATTTTAGGTAATCTACAACTCATTACGCAAAGATAGTTTATTATCTATATCAAATACAAACCTCATCTTCAACTCACTAACTTTAAGCTAAAAAGAATATTATCAGAATATTCCCAACTATTTTATGCACTATAACTAATTTATTCCACAAATATTTATTAACATGTTAATTAAAATATCAATACATTAATATTGTATTAATTAATTTATACATTGAAATGATTTTAAAAATTAATTAATTTAAATTATAATTATGTAAATTTATATAATAATTTTAAATTTTATTCAATTTATTCAATTAAATATAACATTATAAAAGAATAAGTAAGTTAATTATTTATAGACTAAATATATTTTTAGAAAAATATTTACAAGTTTATTAAAATTAACAACTACAAAATGCAAAGAAAAACCAAAAAATAAAATAAATAAAATACCTAACGCTATGGCATCATATTGCACAAAATTTGGTGATCCCAGAAGATAGCGCAGCATTGGAGGAGAGAAACAGACGCTATTTTAGCATCAGACATTAAGATAGTTGGAGATGGCCTTACAACATGAAACGGCTTGCATTTACGTTTCCTAACATAATATGAATGTTTTAGCAATTGTACTCTTCACAGACGTAAACGCTATATGCTACTCATCCATCGCGTTCACTTTTGTGAATTCTAATAAGGTGACACTCGTCTGTTGGATATAATTAAGCATATCCAAATTGTACATTCAATAGATAACTTTCACCTTATTGGTGGACACGGGGTGAACATATTCATGAGAAAGTAAGCATAAGATTCTCAAGGCCTTTAAGAGAAAATAGTTACATAATAAGGTGACAGTATTATTTCTAGAGGGCTACTTTGTAATACACGAAATTGGTGTCTTAAAGAAACTCGTATTTCTGTAATGGAATACTGAAAGATGAATAATAAACACTATGCATTCGTATTTCTAAAGCGGCATGGTCACACTAATGCAGAAGTCTATTATAATGGTGAAATGCAGCACATTAATATGCACCTCTTCATAATCATAATATACCTTTAGAGACTCTCTGTATCACAAATTATTCAGACAATAATCAGAGCAATTCAGACACTTCGAATATAGTAAAAACTTTCGAACTTGATAGATAGAAAAATTAAACATTTTAGGTAATACATATGCAAAGTGTTGCTCTTACACACCACACCGCCTGCTTGACCAAACATACAGAACCTTAATTGCTAAAAGGAAAATGTACAAATACAGAACTTTCCATATCGTTTGTGCAGAAAACCAACGTTTAAGATGACTCCAGGCAACAAATCCTGGCTTGAGTTATGTTAATTCCAGAGATCATGATTTCTTTTTTTAATAATTAATAGCAATGCTTAAACTAATTCTTCGAGTTAGTGGGCACCTGAGAATATTGACAGAGCTAAAAGAAGTACAAGCATAGCAATGTGGTTGGCTTTATCCAGAGATGGTGCTTCAGAGAAGTTGACTCTGTGAGACTGGTCCCTGCAAGAGCCGCAACGTAACAGATGTTACCACCTTACTAAAATTTGATTGTAGAAAAACGGTGAAGCAATATAATAGGAATCATGTGGTTCAAGCACGATGCTTACTGACATGAGACGGTGTCCAGGTGGGGCTTACAATCCATTAATCCATCTTGGTTTACATTACAATCATCACCTCTTTCTAATATAAGTGAAAAATATTTGAATAAAATAAATATAATAGAATTTCTTTTAATAATAAAAATTCCATAAAATATATCGTATACTCAACTAACATCAATTTTAAAATATATCGATTTGATCTCTAGAGAAAAAACCATGTTAAGTGCACAAAAAAGAGGAGAAAGTATGTTTTGAAATAAAAAATATAGGAAACATATTTGATTGCTTACTTCTGTAAAAAAGAGAGTGAACCACAATAGATGACATCATAAGGTAATGGAACCTCGTCTTTGTCTTCCTCCGGATTCACCACGCTGAGATAAAGTTCCTGACCACGATACCATGAGTCAAGGTTTTGTGTACGAAGGTTCCACATCCCAGCATTATCAAGAGAAACTAAAATAGCCGTCCAAGCGCCAGGAAAAACCTGACAAGTAACAAAACGGAATTTTCAAAACACTCCTAATATTATCGTTCGGAAAAAACAAGTAGGAAAGAGTAGAGTAAGACAAACTCAATAACCAGATTACTGGCGGCGGCAAAATGTATCTAAAAATTTGTGGTTTTGAACGTGTAACGTTAAGTCCAAAAATTATCTAAGTATTTTCTCCCACAACGTAATTCAAATCGATACCAGAAATTCTGCGAGGGACGCACATAGTATTAGCTACAGCAATTCATTTTTCCCAAAAATTGTTCGATGATATGAAAAAAATGCACCCATATGGATACGCCTTTTAGCATGATAAGCTGTGACGCCCGGGGCCGAAGAGAGCGATGAGTGATCACCGGTGCCATGAGGTTACATGGACAATGAGCGATTCTTGGCAGGGTTCTAGGCGAAGGGAACATAAATGAACCGATCTCACGTCAGAATGAGAGGGATTCTAAAACTGTTCAGGTATGAAACTGTGCAGTTGAGGAGGACTTAAAAGATTTGATATGTACTATTCATATCAAGAAGGTCCATCTTCTTTTTAGTAGCTCATCACATAAGAAAATCCAAGGTAAATTGTGCTTGACTTGGGGAATTATGGGATGGATGAGCCCCTCGGAAGTTTCTTGGGGTGCATGTGATTGAGAACATAAGCACGTCGAAAAGACTCGTCTTGGTACAGTGAGAACAGTCGTCGAATCCGGGACGTTACATAAGCATTTACAAGAGAAGCAATGGGATGTCCATTCTTCTTTGGGAACCAAATTTATGTTAATAATCACATGATATCCATGATCAAACAAAAAGTCTCAATTTGTTGATCAATCCGTCAAATAGTTTTGGCATCTGCTACAACAGTTGTTTATTTTAAACTTTTGGTTCTCTCTCTGATACAGTGAAGAAGCTGTGGACTATTTGCATGTCTAAGATGCCGTAATCCAACAAATGACCTTAAAGCAAAGTAACAGAGTCACATCAAAATGGATTCCAGAATTTCCCCTTTTCTTAAATGTATGTATATCATAATAAAAAAAAAACTGCAGACATTAAAGCTGCTTCATCCAATAATTTGCTACCTACCCAAGGACATCCGGGAATGGGGACAATCAAATACAAATATTTAGAAACCACAAGCTCTTATTTTTAAAAAATATTGCTAATAAAAAAATTTAAATCTTTCTCAAAAGAAAAATGAGTATCATACAAGGATAAAATAGTTAAAAAGATTATTTTCCCAGAAATATTATGTAATTTCTTTTAGTTTCCAAAGAGACACTGAAAAAACACTAAAAACCGCAACTCAACACTTTTTTAAAAGCAAAAGCCAGCCATACAGCCATGCACACTCCTTTTCTAGAAAATGGTTTTTTCTAACATAAAAACCGTTTTTTAACAACTTTTCCATCCAAATGCAGTTGGCTAGGCAATTGACAGCAAAATATATAATTAAATAAATAAATAAAAACTTCAAGTAAAAGATATAGGACAATGACTACCTGGGTAGTGCATCGAGCCACCCCATCCCATTTGTTATAAGTGCTTCTGCTGTTCTCGGTCCACACCCCATAATCCATCCTGTGGGTCAACAAGAAGTGTCAAACTTTCAGATTTTTCACTTACCAAAATTAGAAGAATGAAGCACTGAAATAACCTGAAAATACTCAAATTTCGTTCTTACCCCACAACGAAAAAGGAGTATCCGTCTAGATGGTAACTATGAATAGAGGTAGAATTGTTTTGAAAAATAATTTCTATAAATCCTTTGAAAGTTCCGTTAATGACAGACGTGTCAACTTTCGCAGGTCTATTCATCATCCTCTTAGGAAAATCAAGCTTGAAGATCCCTGGGACCTTAAATTGCAAAGCAAGCATGAGAGGTGTTGAAGGAGCTATATAAGAAATCCCATTTAGAGTGTTACGCCATTTTCCATCGACAAGTTCTGGAAGCCTATTAAGGATGACATATACATCTGTCACAGATATTTGCCCATATCTAAAAGATCCTTGCGGATTTGGACGGGCGGCTCCAGCAGAAACATTCCATCTGTATTAACAAAGCTGTAAGTTAAATATCTAAAATCAAAGATTATGCTCATATGAATTACGCAACATACAATTATTTTCAAAGAAATAGAAAAAATGGTATGAGAGAGGATCAATTAAAGTTTGATTCTCAAGCAATGATCTATAACATCATGATGTGATATACCTTCCTTGGGAATATAAGACCATATTATGAAAATTGAAAGGTGCATACAGAAGTCCATCCAGTAAAATTAAAGCCATTTGTTTCAGAGTAAGATAAACAATGTTAAGGTAAATATTTCACAAATTTATAAAGTAAACAAAAATAAAAAGAATGACTTTGTTTAGCTAAAACCTTATAGATCTTGCTTGACTCATTGAGAAATCTGTGTCATGTTCATCAGGAGGATCTGGAAGAGGACCTGAAGCAGGTCCCTGGGAATTTGAGTAGTGTAATATAGCAACTCCTGTGGCCTTTGCCCAAGCTGATGAATCGGTAAACCTTGGACTAGCAACGATGTAATAATCACTGAATGCATTTTGATCCATTGTTACCAAGAACGAATATGACTGACCTACATGGATATCCATGTTTGAGTAGTTCTGTTGCATGGTGTAAGACCCTTCAGTTTCTACAAGGATCAAATTATGATTTTGAATCCTGAAATTCAAGCTAGTAGAGATTCCAACATTGTGAACACGGAAGCGATAGGTTTTGCCTGTTTTACAAGAAAGTTCATCAACAGAATAATTGATGTAAATGAATTAATACATGTGATTGAACTTTTACATTATTGAAGCAAGCTGCCACAACTAGGGGTCTAGGGGTGTGGACTGGTTCGAGTTTTGATAAAAATCCTAACCAAACAAAATTTATTGGAAATACTAAATAGCAAAACACAGAGACCATTAATCGTCTCTGTGTTTTAATCCTAAACAAACCAAATTTATTGGAAATACTAAATAGCTCAATCACTGTATTGCAATAAATTTGAATAAAGGGCTAGGACATACAAAGGTATTGCAATAAATTACGGGATTTCACAGTGATTGAGCTAGAATTTGACCACATAGTAGAGTTTCAATACCTTTGTATGTCCTAGCCCTTTATTCGAATTTGAGTTCTTGCTTGATCGTTGAATACCTTTATATTTAATTGGAAATTGTTCTAGTTAGTTAATTTAGATCAATAATTTTGTTCTCTTGCAGTTATTTATTAGTCTAGCTTAAGTCAAGTAGTTAAAGTTATAGTGAATCGACCCGGACTCCAATCCGACTATACCTTGGAAGAAGATCTGAGGATGATAAACATGCATAGAAAATAACAAATGAATTTCTTATGACTCCAGTTCGTTACATGACTCCATATTCTGAACATGAATCAATTTTTACCAGTGTTCTAAAAAACGCGCTTAAGCTTGAAGCTCGACAAAAACGCTCCGCTTCGGAGAAAAGCGGGAAAAAACGGATAAACTGTAGTTTGACCGAATTAAGCATAATTAAAACGTTTAATTAAGTGTTTTTAAGAACAATTAATCGCATCTATTTATTTTTAAATTTTTATTTTGAAGGTATGTCTTTTTATTTTAAAATAATAAATTAGATTTATAATTTAGATGTTTATTTTTTAATTTTAATTATGATTAACCATGTATGATAATGATTTGACAAATATTTAGCATATTTTAATGTGATCTAGTTGCAAAAACAAATAAAGATTATAATTTTGAGATTTTTATGCTTTTATAAATATGAGAATTAATGCATCAGACTTAATTCATCATATTTATGTATTATTTTATCGATTTATTGGTTTGAGATAATTACAATTATACTAAAGATAAAAAATGCTTTTTCACGCTTAAGCTTGTGCTAATCTCGCTTAAGCTTGAAAAGCTTGGAGTTCGACATCCGCGCTTCGGGACGCTTCACGCCTTTTAGAACCTTGATTTTTACTCTTTATGTTATATTATACAAGTTACAAGTAGCAAAAACAAAGAGAAATAGTTATGTCAGGTCCTCCCCTATATGTTCATATCTCACAAGCCATGCCACAAATTCCATCATGAAATGCACATAAACAGTTCCCTATTCTCTACAAAATTGTTAATATCTAATTTAAAATTAAGCATCTATGACAATAGCTACAGAAAAATGATAAAGCACAAGTTTAATGCGGGCATGAGAAGGGGAAAGGCAGCACTTGGCATCATATGCAGCCAGAAGAGGAATACCTGGTTCAACATTTATAATCTGGTAGGATATACCATCCGACACCAAATCTACATTATATCGGTAAGGACCTAATCCGTTAATTAGGACACCATCTGGAGCTCCAAGACTAGTTTTGCTCACAATATCATCTCTGAGTTTCTGTTAATCCATTAACTATTATAAGTAACTCAATATAATCTCACACTTCAAGAAAATAACCAATGAAAGGAAAAATATCACAGATCCTTCCCCAACCTTATGATCCTTCATGTACCAATCACTGATAAAGAGGGTAACATCTCCATCCGGTAAGCCAAAAGGCACAGGAATAACTTCTCTATTGTTAACAATGATTCCACCATATCCACCAGCAGCCCTTTGGAAACCAAGGGAAGGGAAGTAAAAGAAACTTCCTATCTGGTCTTTGACCTGAAATTGGTACGTCCAGTTCCAACCAGCGGGAATGGGACAGTTTGTCCCTGAAACACCATCTTGCCATGAATTTTTTCTTTGTTGAATGCCATTCCTACAATTCGCCGAGAACAGTTACTTCAGTACTATAATCATTGTCAATATACTGAAATACAGAAAAATACCATGTGATAAGAAATGGTTCGTCTAGATTATTTTTGACATTGACAACAACATTCCAATTGGTGGTGACATTCAGAATGGGACCTGGAAATTGCCCCTCTATTCCTATCACCTGAAAATATGATATTCAGGAGTCAGATGCAGCCTGCTGGTGGGCGCTCTCATAGAGCATTAACAGTAGAGACAACAGATAACTAACTATACATGAAATCACATCGCCAACACATTAATTTTTTAAAAGTTGTGAGGCAGAAAAGAAAAAAATTCAGTGAACTAGAAAGTAGAATTATGGCATGAGCACAAGAACAAATAGAAGTAAAAAAGAGGAAGAAGCTTGATAGGTCAAAATTGTGGAGATAATTAGCAGGAACATATGAAAACTAGCGGCCGAAAAGACACTATGAGAAATGCCAAAACTGATTACCATCTGAAATGGTTTCAACAAATAAAAACACCTTGAGTGAGCAGTTAAATATAATTCTCTTTAAAAGTAATAAATTAAATCAAAAATTTATTATTTCACGCCTAGAAGGTTAACATATATATATGATTAATACAATCATTAATATTTTTATTACAATACAATAAATTAATTAATAGAATAATCTTACTTAAAACTTAAAAGCACTGGCAGTTATGCAAACATTGATTGTTGTATGGCTATGCACAGATGGATGGTGTGTGCATAAAAAACCTCAAATAAATCATACAGATGGTGATGGCAACAGAGCTTGAGCAAGGAAGAGCAGGGCACAGAACATTAGCATGTATCACGCATAAGCAACCAGTATCTGGTGACAACAGCAGCTACAAAGTAAAACGCGAGATCATGATGCTATGCATGTGACACCCTGTCCTTACCCGGACATCCGAAAACCGACAGGATATGACACCCTCTCCTTATTGGTTGATAAAAAAACTAGAAGTGAGGTGCCAGCCAAGACAAATTATAAGATTTTGTAGGATAGTTGTTGTATGATAAAATCTAATCAGTTCAGATTAAAACAGTTAGATTATAACCGGTCTGAACATAACGAAACTAAACTAGAAAGCGAAAGATCGTAACTGAACTTGATTCCGCCTTTCATAGGGACTCAAAACCATCAGGTTTCAAGACTCGTTTTGAGAGTTCTCAGGCATACACAGGGGGACTAGCTAGGTACAAAAATAGTAAAAACAACCAAATAACCGAACAAACTGAGCTTCCTTCCATCTTCCCACTTCACCAAAACTTAAACTTCTACATGAACACAATAGTCAAGCACAAATATATTCGACCTATCACTCGCAAGAAAATACAAAAGTTTCCAATTGAAAAAGGGCAAAAGTAAATTAGAACTTAAAATGGATAAAAATAACAATGAGAAAATTAGAAAAAGCAACCTGTTGCTTGACCCCGAGAGGAGCAGCGGCGATGTACGACACAGTCCAGTCATAGAAAACAAAAGGGTCTTCCCCTAAGACAACTGGAATCAACCATAGAAGTAAACTGAAGCAGAAGTACAAGCGATTATTCAGTAATCTAAGGAGCATTGATTGTAAAACGACCACGGAAAATAATGGGAAATCCTCCCTACTTTCAGATTACAAAGATTCAGTGAAATTATATTTTCGATCATTTGGTGTGAATGTGAGATGAGAAAAGGGTGGGGTGAACACGTTATTTTTGCCAGTGGGAACCGAGCCGTTGTACTTTATTTTATTACACAGTTCTTTATTTTTGTCAGCACGTTTTGTTTTCAAATTTTTTGTCTGCACTACATTTTTTTTTCAAAAAACAATCATAGATAGTATTGATCAGAACATAAGACATGTTTTATAAGAAGTCCCAAAAAATCAAGGGATTGCATCATCATAAACGAGCTGCCTACCAAAAATTAAACATATGTACGCCAACTGATGGGCAATTGAATTGGTGCTCCTCGGGCAATGCTTGACTGGTGAGGTAGGTAAATGCGAGTCGAGTGAACGAATGTCATCGATGCCTCCATAGAGTACGGAGCATTAACCATAAGTGCATGAACTGCTGCAAGAGCGTCTCATTTAAGAGTGGGTCTAATGTGAGACCGTCTCACGGATCTTAATTTGTGAGACGGGTCAACCCTACCCATATTTACAATAAAAAGTAATACTCTTAGCATAAAAAGTAATACTTTTTCATGGTTGACCCAAATAAGAGATCCGTCTCAAAAATATTATCCGTGAGACCGTCTCACACAAGTTTTTACCTTGATTTAATTATCCAAGTAGTCCATCCAGATGTTAAAGCCCTTGAAATACCTTCCTTAATGACAATGAGTTCCGCAAGATGAGGTGTAAATTTTGCTGGAAGTGCTCGGCCCTCAGCAAAAATGATATATCCTTGCATGTCTCTCCCAACCAGTCCAACACCAAAGTGATCGAACGATGCATGAACTGAGGCATCCACATTAACCGTAAGGTCCAAGAAATTTAAAGTATGTAACCTGAATCTATGCAATCTAGGGATTTAATTAAAATTTGTGTTTAAATTTTTTTATGCATTTATTGCATGATTATCGCATGGTAAGGGTTTATTTCTTGTTTATTTTAAAGTTTCATGCATTAGGGATTGACGATATCCAGGAAAAATATTTTTATTGAATAATTTTTTTAATTATTTAATATGATGTGTTTTAATTATGATCTTTCGAAATTGGTCCTTGATGAGTATTTTTACTTGCCGAGTCGTAATTTTTATCGGTACGCAAATTTTACCGAATTTTGAGACTTTTTGAGGGTTCGAGCAATGTTTTCAAAAACGCACCAAAACGAATATTTTTCGGGAATATTATTGGGCTTGTTGTGTTTGTTTTAATGTTTATTGAGCTCAAACCCTATTAATCCTTTTAAAATTTTATTAGGGGCCATTAGGTTGTCATTAACTTAACCAAACTTAATTTATTTAATCCTAAGCATCCCCTAACCTAGCAGCCGCCCTCCCCTCTCCTTCAGCAGCTTTTCCACGTGAAAAACCAGCAGCACCTTGCTGCAAGATACGGCCCCCTCCATTTTTCTTTCAATCAAGTCTTCTCCCCGCTCTTCAGGTGCTTCCCTGACACGCGTTCTTCGAGTTTTTGAGCTTCTATACACCAAGGCACGCCATGTATCTTTATTTTTGCATCATTCACACTGTATAATTGCTTTCATGTGTGATGTATTCGAAGGTTTCTTAGTCCTTTATTGATTGTTGCTTTTTGGCTTTGAAAGTGCATAAAAACGATTTTTCCTTGTGCATAATTTCGTGTTTGTTACTATGGTGCAAGGGGCTGCCGAGCAAGGGTCCTAAGGGACTGAATATGTCGAGGAGTGTGATGTCTCTAGGCTGGAGTCGAGACTTGGCGGTCTATGTTGTAGGCCGTGAGTTGTTTTTCAAGGGGTGGTTCGATTTTGGGGAGATCGCGTGCAAGGGGTTGAGCCAATGGTGCAAGGACCGATCCAAGCCATTGACCAGACCCTGGTGGGTCTGAGACAGGGGCAAGAAAGGTTCGACTCCCACTAGAACCATCCCCGAAGCCGACCGGTCGCGTGAAGGGAGATGAGGCTCAGGTGATGCAGTTTCTGGAAATAGCGAGCGTGTGCATCGTGGGGCTTGCATGGGGCCGTGAGTCATGTAGGTCCAGTAGGGTCCTAAGGTGGGCAAGAAGGGGCTGGTGTGTGGCTGGTCCCGTCAGTTGTAGGCTAGGATCGAAAATATGGAAGGTCGTGGTGCGTCTAAGGTTTCGAGTGGTAACTTGCAGATATTTCCAGCAACTTTCAGCAAGGGTTTGGGAGTCATACGGGGTATGTAATTGTTGGTTTAGGGGTTGGTCTAGTAGATTTAAGACATGAATTGAGTTGGGAAAAATTTGGTTAAGCTTCGGGTTGATTCAGGTTAAAACCAGGACCCCGGTCGAAGTTTTAAAACGAATCATAAAAGTTACAGAACGAGCTCGAGGATATGTCTAGGAAATTATTATAAATATTTTTTGAGATGTTCTATGGAGTTTGGTTGGCTTCTGGTCGAAAAGGCACAAGAACAATGTGAAGGTCCGAAAATCCTTACTTGAAAATTTGCGGAAAATTAAAAATTTTCTTTTTAAATAATTAAAATGCCTCGTTTATAATTAAACTGATAAACAAAGTTTGATATCCAAGATGACAGCGGAAGAAAATATTTGTTTGCGAAATAACATTTTAAGAATATCCAACAACTGATAAAATTGTTTGCGGAATAAAATAATAAATGCTGAACTGAGGTCCTCGGGTGCCACTACTGCCGACCCAAGCTGGCTCACTGGTCCCCGCCCTCGGCCCTGACCTCATCGGTACCTACAACAATCAAGTCTAGTGAGCCTAAAGACTCAGCTTGCATATATCGTAGGTAACGAGAAAAATATAATTTGCATGGATAAAATATCATGTCATGAGGCATACTGAAAATAACTTGTACTGAGTAATTATAATACGTGCATGACTGAATTAAATATCATAGTAAAAATGTTTGCTCCTTGGAGCCCTGTACTGAAATGACTGATAAAAATTTTCTGTTGAGATTATGGTCTACGTCTGTGGCCCCTGCACTGAACTGAACTGATCGGTAACTGGCTACCGGGGGAGTATCAAACTGAACTGAACTGACCGGTCACTGGCGACCGGGTGGTACCAAACTGAACTGATCGGTCACTGGCGACCGTATAAAATAATGCTCCCATAATAGTGAATTGACCACAAGCAATATCGCATCAATCTCAAAAATAGGTATTTTCTATTTTCATGCACGTAATATAATTAAATGGCATAATGAAAATATCCTGTATATTTTACCAACTGGATTGGATCGTTCCCAGGCTCGCTGCAACCTAAATATGTCATGAAAAAAATATGCAATAGCTTAAACTTGGCCAACTATGCGCTTTAAGTTCAAAAATGCGACTATGATGCCTAATGACGTCATATTTAATCATGACTCCGAACCAACCCGAACCGACACTGAACCGACGTATAGTCATGATTAAAATACGCTTAAAATTATGAAATAATGCTCCTAAAATGATGGGGGTCGAAATCTAGGTGAAATGGAGGCCAAAACACGAAACGCTCTTTCGAGAGTCAATTTGGCACATCGCACCGTAAATTCTCGTACGACCTCAAAAATGATCCGAATCACAACGATAAAAAACATGAGCTTTCTAACTCAATGGGGCACTGTCCAGTAAAAGGCCATAGGCTAAAAGCCGACCGAGAACTCGAACGAGCCTCCGAACCGACACAACAACTTGCTGTAAATTTCCAGCAGCTGTACCATCATGTATCTTGTGTTGTTTTCGAGACTACCGGCCATTGGGGCGTGAACCACCGACCAGAGACTCTTACCAACATCCCAAAGAATGATTTGAACCATGGCTATGGGCTTTAGACCAGCCACAATTCGAAATATTCCAGCAACAATCGAAAAGATTCACCCGAGAGCACCTTTGCGCGCGTGAGGGGTGTTTTGCTTCGCTTGCTGTCTCGACTCGTTCCAATGGCCATTTTATTGACCATGGCACGACCTAGACTTCATGGGGCATGGTGTGAACCGTGGCTAAGGGCTTTAGGCCAACCAAGATCCACACCATTCCACCATACTCGAACCAACACATGTTGTCAAAATCAAAGGGGCCGAGAAGGGGAGGGGCTGTTCTAGCGTTTGATTTAAAAACCGGCGCACCATGGACCAAGCCACCAAAAGGGAGACTTAGTCACGTCTTAGACATACTAGAGAAGTGATCTAACCATGGCTATGGGCCTTGGGGCAGCCAAGATCAGATTCGTTCCCCACATGACAACAAACAGAATTTCGAAACACATTTCTGCACCTATGGGGAGGTTGCTGTCATTTCGGTTTTCCAGCAAGCATGGGGCTTGTTTGAATGGACCAACATGGTCCTAATGCATCCTATTACATGTCTATAAGTCGCCTTGGGAGCCTGGTGTCGAACCATCCGCCTGAAACATCAAAACAAGAAGACCCGTGAAGCTTGTCATGAGCAATAAAAATCTGCATGTTTGTTTTTCTGAAAATGCTTAGTGCATTTCGGTTTTTGCACATAAAAGATGATCATGTAATGATAAATAAATGATAATAGGAATTGATTGAGGTTTGAAAGAAATCTAGACATGCCTTTGATTCGTTTGAAAGAAAAACGAAAGAATACGACGACTCGGCGCGGAGGAGGTGGAGCGCTTCTATTCTACCTTTCTTGCTCGATTTTTCTCTCCTCTTTCTAGCTATGGTACTCACGTTTTTTCTCTCCAAAACACTCTGAATTTCGAGACTAATGGAGGGGATATGATGGTTAGGGGAGTGAGGGAGAATGGGTGCAAAAATATAGGGAAAATCAAGACCAAGTCTCCCTCATTTTGAATTTTGAATTTTGGTTGATATCAAAGGATTTGTTGGGGTGTTTTGTTGGGTGCAATGGCCGAATCTCCCATGATATCTAGACTAGGATGTTGGTTATTAATTAATTAATTAATTAATTAAGGTTGCTCAATAATTAAAAAAAAATAGCATGCTAAAACAACAAAGAATGGGTCAAAAAGGTGAGTTGGCAAATGAATTGATTAAAAATCTAAGGGGGCCGAAATTTATCAATTAAAAAGGAAGGGAAAAATGTTGTCTAGTTGAAAAATTTTAAACCTTTAAAGCCTTACCTGTTCTTTAAATAATTTAGTGAATTAATCCCTCAATTATGGAACTTAAATGAATTTATTTTCTACTCCCCTCAAGTTGCTTAAATAATTCCCTAAACCTCCTTTTTAACTTAAATTAACTTACTTGCTAGCTAAAATAAATTCTGGAAATATTTTCTGAATCTTAAATTTTATCTCTAAACTCCAACTCCCGTCCGGCCTCGCTGAATTAACTGAACTGATAAAAATCAAGCTGCTGCATGAAATTTAAATACTCATGGAATAAAATTATTTAAAATACTAGAATTATGCATGGCTTATACGTAGTCTAAATTACGGGTTCTACAAACAACCTCTCCATGTTTCACCTCACGTTTAATAAAGACCTAATAATATGACTTCGTTTATTTTCACGTGTCAATTTAACCCACAATATTGAATTGTAGTGGACGGTCGCCATGATTTCTCCCAATAATATGAGCGAAGCAATGAGAGTTCCACTCAATGCATATCATATGTCCGGTGCAAGTCATAGCTTTCCGGCGTCAAGGCTTCCCCAATAATATGAGTCAGACACTGGCCGTGGATAGCGTTCAACATGCAACCACAGTTGATGGAAGACAAGAATAAATTAAACTCTTTTAATTTTACTTCTATGGTTTCATATAAATTTTGAATCTTATTCAAAATGAGGGATTTTAATTTTAAAATTGTCACATCATTTTAATTTAAAATTGTGTGTCATGAGTTTGTATGTTTGTCGGATTAATGCAACTATATTATTTAATAATATACATACAAACATACTACTATATATCGCAAATATATCATGATATGACATTCAACCATAAATAAAGATGATCGATTACCAACACTATTAGATTCATGTGAGTCAGACATGGATCCAGACCCAAAACCTAGGTGAATGCAGAGATGCAAATGCAACTTATTATAAGAGCTTCCAATATTTTATATGTCTTCATCTTGTGCATCGGCCCTACCATATTTTATTCTTGATCTCCCACTATTTCTAATAATTATATTTAAATAGTCATAACACTTAAGGGATACATCTCATGGGGTGGGAACATGCCATAAACCAGTCTCACTTTAATAATATCAAATATTAAAACAATGAATTAAAACAGTAAAATATCATAACATACACCTATCATATTGGTCAATGTTTTCGATCATTCTTCATGCATTTAATATCACATTTTAACATCAATTAATTAAACAAATTTAATTACTTGATTAAATCATGCATTTAAAAATTTTATTACTAACCACAACAATTATTAAATAATTAATAAATTAAATAAACACCTTTTATTTAATTCCAATTTATTCAATAATAATTGATTTCTTGTCAAACATATTTTTACCATAAATAATTAAAATCATATTTTAATTATTTACCTTACAAGAAAATTATAAATTTAGCAAAATTTGATTTTTAGAAAAAAATGAACAATTTTCACAAAATATCAAATTTATACAAAATTTTGTAAAATCAGAAAATTGTACCCTAGGTCAGAACAATTCAAACCCACAACTCTGCACGGTGCCCGAGACGTTCCCAGGCACCTGCCTGCACTGCTCGCCCGCTGCCAAATCATATCAAGCAGTGCAAGGAACTTGTGCGCTCAGCCGCCGCGTGTTGTGCGGACGTTCCGCACAGCGCGCGTGGCTGTTGCGTGCGCGACACTGTGCATTGCGTGGAACAGTTCCGGGCAATCTAATTTTTTTTAAAAAAAATTTAAAAATCATATTTTTTTATAATGTATCAATTTTCTGAAAAAAATTTCTTTTGTGGCTAGAAATAAAATATTCAACATGAAATTAAACTATACAATATAGAGAACCCGTTATCGTTTTTCTCGTGTCCAAAACACAGTGAAAATTTAAAAATTTTATTTGGCATTAAAAATATTATTTTGGACACACATATGGTTTAAATTAAAAGAACATACATAGGGAGTTTATAATTTACCATTAGTGACTAAATCACTCTACACCAACTACTCTGGTATTAGTGGATGTAACTCTTGTTAAATTCACTATGAACTTTCTTCAAAATCTTAATTCTTCAATTTCTTAATCCGAACCACGACTCGATTATTTGTTCATCTTCTAACTTGCACTAGAAATTATATGTAACGTCTACTAGTTTTAAAAGATGCGGAATATTTTTATTTAAAATTAAAGCTCGCGCTTTTCGAAAGAACAGACTTATGAAAATATTATCTCTTTTTAATCTCATAAATCGTAATGCGGAAAACATGTGGTCCTCGGGTCATGTCACTGCACCAGTGCCTACTCAGAGTTCGGCACCTCCAGTCTCCTCATCATTAAGCTCACCTGCATCACACACGCCTAGTGAGTCTAAAGACTCAACACACCTGTACCAGGAATAACAAGTACATATACATAGCACACAGTAATGAAAAATATCATACTCAACATATCTTTCATGAACTTAAAAAAACTTAATGCCAACATACCTTTCATGAACTTTAAAACATGAACATAAACGTGTCGTATAAAATCATGTCGTGTCGAATCATGTCATCTCGTATCATCATATACGTGTCAAAACAGCTCATCATGTCGAAGCATGTCATCTCATGTCATCATATACGTAAACGTGTCGTGTAAAATCATAGCGTAATAAAGCATGTCATTTCATGTCATCATATACGTATACATTTTCTTTTTATTTGAATTCAATTCATTAGTTGTGACTTTCGTATCAGCTCTATCGATGGATCCATCTACATGTAACTGTGGTACCCGGCGGCGAGAGACATAAGCGAATGCATTACCCGTCCACTGAGCCCGGGCCTCAGCTCATCATATCTCATATCATCGTATACATATACATCGTCAGTCACAACCAAATCTCATCCTTCAAAAATAGCATCATAATCATCACTTAATAAAAATATGCATATACGTAACTTTTTCCTTTAAACCAAGCATGCACCGTATTTATCATAATTGCGTAAAAATAGTAAACATGGTGCATAAACATTTAAAACATGATAAAATGTGCTCAGGGCGCTGCCAGGACCAAAATTTCACCTCGGTTACAAAATAACCAGTTTGCCCTTGAAAACCCAAAAATTATAGTTTCACCCATAAACGTAAAATTCCACGTTTTTGAAATTTTCTTAATTCCATTGATTCTAACACGTCCCAAATAATTATTTAAGCTTACAAGAATTTTCTCATATTTTTACTTGGCTTAAATCGATGACTTTTAAATTAATCTTTAACTATAACATATTAATGCGTTTTAATCCCGAATTAAACCAAACCTTAGGATAAAATTTCCAAATTAAAACTTAGACTTCTAATAATTATTTGAGCTTAAATATAATTTTCCATAATTTTATTCAGCTAAAATCTAGGCATTTCAATTAATTCTTTAATTAACATTTCGTGCGGCGATTAAATGCCAGATAATTTCAAAACTCATTATTTTGACCCGAAGCTTACCAAACTCCTAAAAATATCCCAAAACATATTTAAAAGCATCCCTAGATGTAAACTTGGGCCCATTTTATAACTTAACCGAATTGTTTTAAAACTTGGACCTGAGTCCCGGTTTTAACCCGAATCAAACCGAAACTGAACCAAATTTTTCCCAACTTTTTAACATAACTTAAAAACACTTAAAATGTCTTAAAAACCTCAAAAATAAGCACCTAAATCTAACGGACAAGACTTGAGTCCCCAAATTCAGTATACGTATAACCCATGCATTTATTTAACTAGTAAATCATTTGATTAATTTTAAAATGAGTTTTAAGCCATGCATGATTTATTTGAATGCATTGTTTTAAATTATTTATGTTTATGTGATGCACGTTAAAATGTTTTTCGAGTTTCTTGTTTCAGGCGATTATTCGAGGCGGGATCGAGGAAAAGACCGGTGACGATTTTGGAAATTTAGAATGTGGTATTTTATTTAAGATTTAGGATGGGGCATTTTAAATAAATTATAGAGTTTTAGTATTTTAACGCCTTATTTATGTATGGAGGGATTTAAGAGTTTAAAACTTTTAAAATTGGGGTGTAATTATTTTAATTGTAGAGTTTGATTAAATTAGTGTATGCTAACTTTTTATTTGTATTTTAAATAGTTAATTTAGCTAGAGTTCCTCCTAATTAAAAACACACACACGTTTTCTACACTTCACACACACTTACACGTTTTTACACACACTAAAACACACAACACACTCTACACATTCATTTTTTTTTCAGATTTTTATTATTTTGAAAGATAGAAACCTAGGGTTCCTCCTACTCTAGTGCAGCCGCCCTCCCTCTCCATATTTTCCAGAAAATTTTAGTGATTTTATTGCGAGAATCGAGCCACCGTCGTCCCGGATCAAGCCTCGCGCCGTCTCCGCTTCGATATCGCCGTTTCGGTAAAATTTATCATCAAAAGGCACGTATATCCTGTTCTTGATGCATCGATCTTGTCATATTAAGTGTGTGTTGTTATTTATGTTTAAAATCATGTGTATGATGTGTAGAAGTTTGAGCGAATACGTTGGGATAGCTTTTGAAACGATTTTTAGATCTGAAATTTACGTTTTTACTGTTCTGGTTAAAACTGCGACTTTTCCGTCGGGATTTTGAGAAAATTTTTAACTAGTAAATGGTAGAACTTTTTGACGCCTTCGATTTGATATATAATTTGAGATTTTTGGATGAAAATTGAGTAAGTTATGACGCTTTTCGTGAGACTGCTCAAACTGCGACTTTTACGAAAATTGTGTTCTTGAAATTTTTATGTTGCAGGCTTCGTTGGGGATCGACGGGTGATCGTTGCTACGTCTAGGTATGATTAGTATGATGTTGGGATGTTAATTGATACGTCGTTTAGTGTCAATACGTACTCGAGCACTTGAGTAGTCGTAGGAATCGAGTTGGTGTCAATTAACATGTTTTTGATTCGTATGTACCATAGGTTGAACATCGTTGCTTGGGATGTTGCACGGAAGTGATTTGATGTTATAGTATGCTAGGATGGATCTTGGGGTGTCGTTTCATAGTCCCTGCAACCGAGTCTAGAAAGTTGAGCGAAGCATGTACATAATTTTCGTAAGTTCGCGATCACAGTAGGTACACGGACCCTGACACGGGGTCCGTGCCTTTGTTTCTCCTTGGTGTCTTTTTCCAGAGTCTACACGGACCCCCACACGGACCCTGACACGGGGTTCGTGTCCACCCTTCTTTCCGAACCTTTCACCCGAGTCTACACGGACCCCTACACGGAGGTAGGCACGGGGTCCGTGTCCTTCATATTTTGGGGAAAATATTATAACATGTCTGAGGTTTGATGTCATGGTTTAGTACAACGATTTACAAGGTCAAGTCATGGGAAATTGTAGAGTGTCCTAAGTAGTGATTGAACTCGAGAGTAGGTATGATTTCTACGTCTAAGTTATGCAAGTTAAGTATGCACATTTCACGTTAGTAGGTCGCAGCGACGGCCCCGATCGAAGTCCAACGAATCCCTCAACGCCAAGTAAGTATGTATGACGTGCAAGAAAATATTTTAAGTTTTGAGGTATGCTAAATGTCTTGTGACCAAATTATGAATGGGTTTGGAAGTCGGTGAACGTGGCCGAGGACCTCTCCACCCCGTTAAATTATGAACGGGTTATATCATGGTTGGGAAGCGTAAAATTATGAACGAGGACCAACCAGCCCGTTTATTATGAACGGGGATCTCATGTATGTGGCAGTGGATACGTCCCTGTCAGCCCAGTACCGTGGTTTGTCTGATCAGGCGTTTATTATGTATGGGTCACTTGCTTTGAAGCATCCTCTACGAAAATGATGAAGTTACGTATGTTCAAGTATGCAGTATGTTTATGAAAGTTTATGTTGATGGCACGTCTAATTATGTACGTACGTATGTCCAAGTTTATTATGCAAGTTCAAGCTTCAAGTTATGTATGTCCTATTTTAAAGTTGCATGCGGTTTTATTACGTAGTACTCGTTATCCCAGTTTATACTTGTTGAGTCTTTAGACTCACTAGACTTGATCGATGCAGGTGACTATGTTGTTGAGGAGACAGGAGGTGGCGACCAAGGGGCAGGCTTGGACTGAGCGGGAGGCTAAACCCGAGGACCGCCCACGTTATTTTAAGATTTTAAGCATGAAAACATTTATACTCTGATTTTTAAATATCTCGATGCGAAATATTTTGAGACAGTTTCTTTTAGCAAAATTTTATTGGTGACGGATGATCTTGAGATTTATTTTTATGAATGTTGAGTGACGACCGTATGGATGTTTAAATTTAAGAAATTTTTTAGTTTTTCCGCAAATTTAAAGTATGAAAAGTACGGTTCGTTACAAAGACCTACAAGAAGCTGGACCCATTCTCCTATCCCCACCAGTAGCCCCATGTGCACCATAATCATATTTTCTTTCCTATCCCAAAACCAATCGGACCAGCCCCGCTCAGCTTATCCTAGACACCCTATGACTCCTCCGAACCCCTTGAACCAACGCAAATAGTCCCTTGCAAGCCTACACGAAGGTCCCGATCGCTAATACTCAAACTACTCTACCCGAGCTTCCCTCCTCGATTGTGTGCGGCCGGTGCTTCAGGTGGTTCCAGCAGTAGTTGGCCATTCCTGGACCGTGACTCAGACCCTCCAAGGTCTGGTCCAAGCCCCGGTTCAGCCTCTGCACCGCCCGTCCCACTCCATACACGAACCACAGCCCCAACAAGCACCTCCACGATCCAACCTCTCGATCATTCCACTCACAACAACAGGGATCATATCGAACCCCATGACCACACCTCAACTTCAGCCCTTAGACATCATAAACCTCAATCTTAACAGCCCTAAGCAACCCTCGGCAGTCCCCTTGCATGCAATACACCAAAAACGTGAGTACAAAGATCAAAGAATGCATGGTAAGAAACAAAACCGAAAATCCTTTCCTGCTCCCTGATAAATCGAGAGTTTCCTACACGATATGCACACTTAACAGAAATATACAACGTATGTGATGTAGAAATAAAAGTACGGGGCGTGCCTTATGATGAATAAACGCAAGAGGAATGAAGAGAGGAGCGTCGGATAGCCTTTGATGCATGAACCAACAAACAACCGTGGCTTTAAATTGGTGTCTCCCATTATTTTTCTGAAACTAACGGTCCTAAATTTTTAATGGGGTGTCTGTTGTTGTATAATATAGATGTAGGGTAGTTCTAATCTAATAATTGAATTATTAATTAGTAGATAATAGACTTTAATTGTTTAATTAGAAGTAAAAAAATATTTAAGCCCAATAAACTTAAAAATAAGCCCATTTAATCCAAATACACTCTTGAAAAATATTTCGTGTTGGAAAGTTTTTGAAAATATTAACCGAACCCTCAAAAAGTCCCTCGAATCGATAATATTTGTGTACCTTAAAAACATAAAATCATGCAGTTAAAATACCCCAAAAATCTCATTTTAAAAAAAATACACTTTAAAACACCTTATATTAATTAATAAAAATAAATCATGTAATTAAAATAATTTTCTTGAAAATTCTCTGGTCTCCGTTCCTCGTTCGAGCGCGAAATGAAACTTAAAATTTTTTAATACATGAACCTTTAAAATTTGATGAATTAGATTCTACCATGCATGAATTATGCATAAAATACATAAAAATATTTAAACACAAATTAATGAAATAAAAATGCATTTATAGATTTAAATTAATTTAATAAAATACCAAAGAAATTTAATAACTTGCATACATGTGGTTTACGTGACCTTTCAAATTTTCGGGACGTTACAATATAGAAGATATTTTTCACGTTAGAGAGCAAAAACTAAAAAGGCGGCTCAAACCCTTGAAATTATTCAAGGTGTGGCCGAAATCATGAGAGAGAATGGAGAAGATGGATTTTATAAATCATGCAACCAGAATAATGGAGGCTTGTAGGCTAGGATTATTAATCAATTCATTCCTTAATCCAAAAAACTCTTGACCTTGTTGCCTTAGTTGTAGATTTTGGTTCCTTAATTAATATTAATAGGCTCAATTAATTAATAAGATTAGTTCAACTAGTTTAATTAATTAATATATCAAAGTCCATTAAAACCTTAATTAATTTGCATGTTGGACTTATACTCTTACAAGCCCATTATGCATTCTCCGACTACAGTTAATTTAATATTTAATAAACTCAACTTGAAGTTTAATAATTTAAATTCTCAAATTTTATAAATTCAAATCCTTGAATTTATTCTCTCCAAATTTAATTATCATAAATTCAACTCATTGAATTTACTATCTCATACATTCAACTCCTTGAATTTATTCTCTCAAAATTTATTTATCATAAATTCAACTCCTTGAACTTACTATATCATAATTTTATATATAAATTCAACTCGTTGAATTTATTTTTCTCTCATTTTAATTATCACAAACTCAACTCCTTGAATTTACTATGTCATAATTATATATAAATTCAACTCTTTGAATTTATTCTCTTAACGGGAACAAAATGATTCAGTGCTTGTTTGACCCCTCAATGGTTCAGGGATACAGCTAGCCGTAGGTTCACAACTCATCTTGATTCAGGATATTCTCGTTTGTTCGGGCTTACCCTAATTTGCCTCATTCCATGTGTAAGGTCTAGAAAAAATTCGAGCTACATAACCCGACTGCATGCAATATAAGGTTTTACTAAAATATGTGTTTAATTAATTTAAAGCATTAAATGCAAGATTATTGCATGGATATGTATTTTATTTCATGATTAATTAAGGTTTCATGCATTAGGGCTTTTAGTAGTATTTCTCGCTCGAACGAGGAACGAAAACCAGGGATAATTAAGGAAAAATATTTTTATTAAATAATTATTTTTAATTATTTAATATATGGTGTAATTAAAGGTGATTTTTGAAAATAGACCTTGGTTTGGTATTTTTACTCGCCGGGTCATATTTTAAATCGGTACGCAAACTTTAGTGATTCGAGGGTTTTTTTGTAGGTTTGGACAATAATTTCAAAAACGTATCTAAACGAAAATATTTTTCTGAAGTGGTTTTGGCCTTTTTGGCATACTTTAATTTATATTGAGCCTAAACTCCTTCATATTTTATTATTTTAATTAATTGACTGCCCAATATATATCTTTATTATAACTAACCCTACCCTCCCAAACCTTAAGAGCAATTCGCCCGCCCCTCCCACATTCTTCAGCAGCTTTTTCGAATTACACCAGTAGATGACCTTCGAATTCTCTCTAGTTTTGCAAAGAAATCTTTCCCCGTCTCTCCGGTGCAAGTTCTACGCGAACATCTCTAAGATTTCGAGCGCATAAACGGAAAGGCACGTCCAAAATTTTGTTTTTCTCATCATTCATATCATTATATGCTGATTTTTGTGTTTATATATGATAAATTCTTTGTTCTATTATGTGGTATCATTTTTGGAAAGTTTTGTCACGAAATATACATACTCTTGACATGTACTCGCGTTTTTTCGTGACTTTTGTGCAAGGGGCTGCTAGGCCTATGTTTTTTAAGGGCCGTACAAGCTGTGATATGAGGTGTCAAGGTGCTGGAGTTGAGATTTTGTTGAGCATGGGTGAGGGCCGATCGGATCTCTTGAACTAGGGTTTATGGTTGATCGGGTGAAGGGAAATGGAAGGCAAGACCATAAAGGACTGAACTAGGCCATGGTGCAGACCTTAGTGGGTCCAAACCATGGCCTAGGGAGGTCCATGCATGGCTGGTCTCGGGTAGAACGCAGATCGAAAGGGGTAGACATGGTTAGGGCTCGGTTTTTGGTGGCATTCGGGTAAAATTTTCAACAGCGTGCATGGGGCTGAGAACAGTGCTTAGGTCTGTCCCAAAGGGTCCAGGGGCGGGCTAGGAGTGGTTGGTTCGAGGCTGGTCCAGTCTAGTTTGGGCTAGGATCGAGTTCTTGAGGGCTAGGCGCATTAGGGTTTGCTAGATGCAAGTGCAAAATTTTTCCAGCAAGTGGCAGCGGGTTTTAGGGGGTTCAAAATGGTTGGAATTGTGTTGTTTAGGGTTGTTAAAATTTGGGAAAGTTTGGTTAAGTTTCATGTTGATTCGGGTTTAAACCGAGACCCAGGTTCAAGTTTTAAAACGAATCATAAAAGTTATGGAACAAGCTTTAGGATACGTCTAGGAAATTATTATATATTTTTTTTTAGGTGTTCTAAGGAGTTTGGTTGGCTTCGGGTCAAAATTTGAGATCCAGGGCTAAAATGGTCAATTAGGGTTTCCAGGGGAAAAATGGTCATTTTGCACCTGAGTCGAGTTAGCAGTCCTGGCACACCCTGAACAAAAAATTTTCATTTTAAAATGTATATTATATTTTGAACATGAATTTTTATGAAAATATCAAAATACGTTGCATGCTTTATTTTAAGAAAATTTACGTATATGCATGATTTTTATAATATATGAATATGATGATATGTTTTGAAGGATGAGAATTGGTTGTGACTAATACGAACATAAATACGAACATGAACATGTAAGGTAAAGGCTCAGTGGATGGGTAAAACTATCGTTGCTGTCCCTGCCGCGGGCACCACGATTATACGTAGATGGATTTATCTATTAGAGCTGACACGAAATGCACAACTAATGATCTGAATTTAAATAAAGAAAATTAACACGTATGCGCTGATATGAAGAGATATGTTATGGACACGTTATGCTTTGACACGCTATGTTTAAGTTCATTTTTTAAGATCGTGAATTTATGTTAATTACAGTACTTTTCACTGTTTCATGTTATGTAGATATACTTGTTATGAAGATTCAGGTATATTGAGTCTTTAAACTCACTAGGTGTGAATTATGCAGGTGAGCATATTGATGAGGAGATTGGAGGATCCGAAGATTGAGTAGGAAGAGTTGGATGTGCGCACGCTAACTCGAGGACTATACTTTTCCTCATTATACGTTTATGGGTTAGGAGTAAAACATGAGTATTTTTATACATTTCTATTGTTACGCTCCGAGTCCGAAGCGTCGGTGACATCCGGCATTGTTTAACAATTACTTGAAAACAATTAAGCCTCGTATCGAAATGCCAAAACCAGTCTTTTTCATAAATTAAACATTGTCTTTACATTGACAATAGAATTAGAAATACATCAGAGTTTCAAATAGCGGAAACGAAAAGAAAGCAAAATCTTGAGTTCTGATCTTGATCTTCGATTCACCAACCCCAGAAAGCATCTTGCTCTTCCTCATTCAGTTGCTCCTCATTTTTATCTGAAATTTGTAAGGGGGTGAGTGTTTTGGGAAAGACTCAGCAAGTGGGGGTCGATCGATTCCAAAGATACATATAGAACTTAATTTTCTTAAAAAGTTCTTTTAACAGACTTTCAAAACTTAATATTCTTAGCTTATCAGGACAGATACAAATCGAATAAATGACATAAGTCATCAGATGATTCAGAACAATTCAGAAACAGATTAAATCAATTCAGAACGGAACATATCAGAACAGGCAGAACACTGTTACTCATCTCATTTCCATTGTCAAATTGTCCCCAATATGTTAGTCCTCTAAGGGGTGAGGCAAAAACATGGTTTTATACCCACCAATGGGGGCCATAACAGAACATGGTTTTATACCCACCAATGAGGGCCAGACAGAATTACAATTCTCGTCCCATATCAAATCGAGTCATAACAGTGTACACAGAATTCAGAAACAACAGACAGACTTATCCGATTTCTCAGAGTTCAACATTTCAGATTTTTAGACAGACACAGCGGAATCAAAGATATTCGAAGTGCGAACGAAGCATATAATCGATCAAAATTTTAAAAAGTATACTGACATTTTCGAAATTTAGGACACACATACATGCATGTCATATTATTGATATCAAAGTTTAAAATACAACAAAATATGTAACAAAAGCCCACTTACCGAATTTGCAGATTTTTATACAACACGTCTTCTCAAAAATCGGGCAGCACTTCGGCGCAACTTCACAAATACTGTCTTCGATCGAGGAACACTTCGGTACGGGGTTATTGTATTGGACTGCACGAACTTTCCTTCTTTTCCCTTGCTTGACTTGGCCGAAACTTGTAGGGTGAGGGGAAAGGGAAAAACCAAATTTCTTGCTTGCTTTTGGGGTGCCTTTCTCTCAACCTAGATGAGTGGTATTTATAGGCACAAAAACCCTTCCACCTAGCCACCCCTTCGCCGAATTCTTGGTCACCAAGAAAGGCTTGAATGTAATCATAATTGTTGGTCGAAAATTTCATGCATAAATCTCCAAAATCCCATGCATTCTTCAAGTTCTAGATTAGTCATGAATGTGGCTCAAAATCTCATGAACTCCTTAATTGACACCTTGATTTTCTAAAGGGTCATTTCCTGCATCATCAATATGTCATAGCCCTTAGCTCCTCCCGCAGCTCCTTCATGGGTTAACGCAAAGGTTAATTCTTGCACATTTAATTTGTCCAAACTCCTGGCTCAACTTATAGCTCCTTTTTTGGTCTTGTTAGGACAAACTTGGTTGAGCTGCTTTGAGCTGAAAGATCGAGTCCTTGAGCTGGGTTTTTACTCCTCCCGCGACAAATCTTCGATGGATGCGGTTATTTGCAGCTCGGCCTCCTATTGAGCTAATCCCCGAGCTTTGAAACTATCTCCTCAAGTTATATTAGCTGAAAATATAAATTCATATTTAAGTTTATAATTAGAATGAAAGTGTTCTGATCTTAGATTAAGCTAAATTTTAAGCTTGTATATTTCTTACCTGATTTACTTTGGATCGGAAGATCCCGGGTTCTCACATCCCTCCCTCCTTATTAAAAGTTTCGTCCTCGAAACTTGCATTAGCTTGATCTTCCGAATAGATGAGGGTATTGTGATCGCATTTTCTCTTCGAGTTCCCATGTTGCCTCCCTTTCGGTATGATTTGACCACTGTACTTTGACATAAGGTATTGTCCGATTTCTCAACACTTGGTCTTTTGAGTCCACTATTCGGGTAGGGACTTCTTTGTATTTGAGTTCTTCATTGAGGTTTCCCTCAATCATCAGTGGTGCAACCTTGAGTACATGACTCGGGTCTGGGACATACTTCCTCAGCTGTGAGATGTGGAAGACATTATGTATCCTGGACATATCAGGCGGTAAAGCTAGACGGTAGGCTAAGGTTCCTACCTTTTACAGTATTTCGAACGGTCCCACATATCTTGGGTTCAACTTCCCGGATTTATTGAACCGTACTGCTCCTTTCATTGGAGAGACCTTGACATAAGCCTTTTCACCGATTTCTAATTTCAGCGGTCTTCTTTTCATATCTGCCCAGCTCTTTTGTCTATCTTGGGCTGCTTTGAGTCTTTTCTTCTTTTCATATATTCCCAGCTCTTTTGTCTATCTTGGGCTGCTTTGAGTCTTTTCTTGATTATGACTACTTTATCAACAGTTAACTGAATAAGTTCTGGTCTGGTAACAGCCTTTTCTCTGACCTTGTCCCAATATAGGGGCGACCTACACTTCCTTCCATACAAATCTTCATACGGAGCCATCTCGATACTACTGTGATAGCTGTTGTTATAGGCGAATTCGATCAAGGGCAACTGTTCACTCCAATTTCCAAAAAAATCCAGCGCACATGCCCGCAGCATATCTTCGAGGGTTTGAGTTGTCCGTTCGGTTTGGCCATCAGTTTAAGGATGGTAGGCCGTGCTGAGAGTAATCTTGGTTCCCATAGCCTTTTGGAGACTTTTCCAAAATCTTGATACAAATCTTGGATTTTTGTCAGACAGTATACTTGCGTGAACTCCATGTAGTCTGACTATGTTGTCCATATACAAAGCGGCTAATTTATCAAAATTATAATTCATTCGTACTGGCAAGAAATGGACAGACTTGGTCAGTCTGTCAATGATCACCAATATCCCATCGTGACCCTGTCTTGATTGTGGTAGTCCTACTATGAAATCCATGGAGATGTTATCCCACTTCCACTCCGGTATCTCCAATGGCTGTAAAAGTCCTCCAGGCCTTTGATGTTCTGCCTTGACTTGTTGACAGACGAAACACTTAGCAACAAAGACAGCTACATCTTTCTTCATACCGTTCCACCAGTAATTTTTTTCAAATCTCGGTACATCCTGGTGCTTCTTGGATGTACTGAAAATCTCGATTTATGTGCCTCGGCCATTACTTTTTCTCGAATTCCATCGGCGTTTGGCACATACAATCGTCTTTTCATCCAGAGTATTCCATTTTCATCAATTTGAAATTCTGGTGCTTTTCCTCCTTGGATTTTTTCTTTAATTTTAAGGATGGAGGTGTCTTGACTCTGCTTCAATTTGATGTCCTCTCGAAGACCCGGTTGTACCGATAATGAAGATAAGTTCACCTTCCCAGGGTTCCTTCGGCTCAAAGCATCTGCCACCTTATTTGCCTTACCCGAATGATAATTGATTGACAGATCATAGTCCTTGAGAAGTTCCATCCACCTTCTTTGCCTCATATTTAATTCCTTTTGAGTGAAAATATACTTGAGGCTCTGGTGGTCAGTAAAAACTTCGCATTTTACTCCATAAAGGTAGTGCCTCCAGATTTTAAGTGCGAATACCACTGCGGCTAATTCCAAATCATGAGTGGGGTAATTCTGCTCATATTGTTTTAGTTGCCGTGAGGCATAAGCAATTACCTGACCCTCTTGCATAAGCACACACCCTAATCCTCCCTTTGAAGCGTCACTGTATACAGTGAAATTCTTAACATCCTCGGGAAGAACTAGTACTGGTGTGGATGCGAGTTTTGTCTTCAGGGTTTCAAACTTCTTTCACACGCTTCATTCCAAATGAATTTCAAATTTTTCTGAGTAATTTTGGTGAGTGGAATGGCTAAGAAAATACTTCCACAAATTTTCTATAGTAGCCCGCTAAACTCAGAAAACTCCTGACTTCAGTCACTGTCTTTGGTTGTGGCCAATCCATGATTGCCTCTACCTTCTTAAGGTCTACTGATACTCCTAATTCAGAAATTATATGTCCTAAGAACGCCACACTTTTTAACCAAAATTCACATTTCTTGAATTTGGCGTATAGTTCCTTTTCTCGAAGTGTCTGCAAAGTGAGACGCAGATGCTCTTTGTGTTCTTCTTCACTTCGTGAGTACACAAGGATATCATCTATAAAGACAACCACAAACTTGTCGAGATATGGTTTGAATACCCGATTCATCAGGTCCATGAATGCTGCAAGAGCATTTGTTAGGCCAACTTCCGCTTTGACCTTCAACTGATGGTAACCAGATCTCAGATCTAATTTTGAGAAGACCTTGGCTCCCTTTAACTGATCGAAAAGATCATCTATTCTTGGGAGTGGGTACTTATTCTTTATGGTGATCTTTTTCAACTCCCGGTAGTCAATACATAGCCTCATGCTTCCGTCCTTTTTCTTTACAAAAAGTACTGGGGCTCCCCACGGGGAAGCACTAGGGCGAACATGCTTCTTATCCAGTAATTCCTGAAGTTGCTCCTTTAATTCCTTTAATTCGGCTGGAGCCATTCGGTATGGTGCCTTTGAGATTGGCGCAGCACCAGGGACCAAGTTGATTTCAAATTTTACTTCCCTATCGGGTATATCACCCGGTAATTCTTCGGGAAAAACATCTGGAAATTCTTGAACAATTGGAATTTCTCCCTCTTTGACTTCATTGATTACTGCCAGATAAATCTCTTCACCTCCTTTTATGGCTCTCCAGGCTTGTGAGGCAGATAGTAGAGATTTTCGTTCTTTGGATTTCCCGTGATATATGACTTCCTCCATAGTTGGAGTCTGAAGTCTAATATCTTTCTTTTGACAGTCTACTATGGCATGGTTTTTGGCTAACCAGTCCATTCCAAGGATGATGTCAAATCAACCATATTGAGTTGAATCAATTCAACTTCAAAAGTTTGTTTGCTAATACAAATTTTACAGTTTCGATATACTTTGTGGGTTTCAATTGTTTTACTGGCAGGTGTTGCTACTCTTAACAGTTCACTAAGAATATCATGCTCAAGTTTAAGCTTCTTAGCAAATCTTCTAGACACAAATGAATGTGTAGCACCAAAATCAAACAAAGTATATGCAGGCATTTTATTGAGTAAGATGGTACCTGCTACCACTTCGTTGGTATTATCAGTTTCCTCTTGGGTTATTGCATAAACCCGAGCATTAGTCTTATTTTCATGTTGTTTACTGGACCCCGCCCCTTTTTCCTTGTTATCTGGACAATCTTTAATTCTATGACCCACTTTTCTGCACTTAAAACAAGTGCCTGTCTTCCGATAACAGTCTCCAACATGCTTCCATCGACATGTATCGCACCACTTTCCTTCGGTGTTGCCAGCACTGCCAGAATTTTCTTTGAAAGACCCACCTGAATAATTTGGTTTCTTAAACTTGAGACCGTTCTGAGTAGATTGACTGCTCATCGGTATATTGTTCTTGTTTTCTTCCTCGCGTCGCTTGATATCAGTTTTTGCGCTCATTGCAGCGCCCATCAAATCCGCAAAGCTATTTGGCTTGAATACTGCCAATGCCAACTGAATTCGACTGGTGAGTCCCTTCTTGAATCGATGCATTTTTAACGTTTCATCTGACATGATCGTTGGGACATAGGTTCCCAGATCGTTGAACCGTGAAGTGTATTCCATTACTGAGATGTCTGGAGCCTGTTTGAAGTTTTCGAATTCACCCAACTTCTGATGTGAATCTGGCCGGGCATGGCATTCAACGGATGGCTAAGGAAGCTGAAAGAGGCACTTCAAGGAGTGATGATCAAGGAAGAAGGGCTCGTGATGCATGGGAGTATGTCTGGAGATCAAAAGAACATTATTCAAGCATCATTCTGATCGACCGAGGCTACACGGACGTGTACACGGACCTTTACACGGGGTCCGTGTCCATTACACTTGAGGAAGAGAAATCCCGAGCCTACACGGACCCGAGCACGAACCTGTACACGGGTGTCCGTGTCCACTACTTTCGAGACATGAAAATTACAGTGCCTACACGGACCCCCTTCCGGACCTCTACACGGGGTCCGTGTCCCATACGTTTTGGCGAGAAGATTTTTCCTATTTTAGAGTTTTAATTATTTTGGCAAGTAGATTTGATATCTTTTGATTTTGAGACAATATATACTCGAAAATTTCATCATTGTAAAAAAAACATTGATTATTATTCATCTTTTAATGATATTTTATCATTGAGAATTCTCTCAACACAAGTTTAAGTTTCGTTATAACTTTTGCGTTGTATCAAATCAAACTTATCAAAAGATTTATATTTTGTGGCGTTTGTCGATCGATTTTCACGAGGGTTGCCAAGGGCGGGTTCTATGGAGGTTCTCTTGAAACGCGATTGTTTCTCTCGTTGATTAATTGTTGCTAGACCGCGTGATCTAGAGGCGATTATCACACCTATCCATTACTTGTTTCAAAGATCGGGAAAACACATCCGTTTCTTTATTTCATCGAATCGAGGGCGAGACTCGGATTTTGGGCGCGTTTGCTTTTCGTGGTTTGAAGATTCGCATCATTTGGTATCAGAGCCAGGTTTTTGATTCAGGTAAGCGTATCCATTCAATTCCTAGTAGGATTTTCAATACCGATTTTCGTGTAGCGATTTCTACGTTGTTGTTGAAAAAAAAAAAACAATCGCGGTTACTATTCATTGCCGACACTATTCATCCGACAATACTATTCAAGCCGGAAGTACTGTTCATCGGAAGTACTGTTCATATCCGAAGTACTGTTCATTGCCGGAATCACTATTCATTACCGGAATCACTATTTTATCGCCGATTTACTGTTCATTAACGGAATCACTATTCATTGCCGGAAGTACTATTCATAGCGGCGTAATTACTGTTCATCGCGGCGGAAATAATGTTCACGAAAAAATTCGTGATTACTGTTCATTCGCCAGAATTACTATTCATGCCGGATTTACTGTTCATCGGAGTTACTATTCATTGCCGGAGTTACTGTTCATCAGCCGGAATTACTGTTCACCCGAAAAAAAATTGAATCGGGTTTTTGTTGGAATTTTAGCGCTTATATACTTCAGCGTTAAGTTTGTCCTTGTCATTTAGTCGCATTCTAGTCAATTTTCAAAGTTGCTTGTTCTTGTGTGGTCTAAGTGAGTCGAATTTCAAACGTCACTAGATTGATCTCATAAGTTTGATACGTGGAAGCCACGAGACTTAAGCGCCCTTGAGAATTCTCACTTGAGTGAAAATATTTGAGTGGAGTGAATTTTCATTGGAGTGAATTGTGAGGTTTTGTGGTGAGGAAAAAAGACGAGTGCGAGTGAATTTTCATTGGAGTGATTTGTGAGAATTTGTGGTGAGGAAACTTTATTTTTTTTATGGGTTTATACTAACCTTTTCTTGCAGGTATAATGGTTGACGATCGTCAATTTCAAAGCTTGTTAAGGGGGTTGGGTGAAATGTGAGAGAAGGAGTTTAAGCCTTTACATGAAAGGTTGGATAGGCTTGAGTGTAGTGCTAATGAGAAAAGACGAGGTAGTAGATTTGGTGGGGATAGAGTATTGCATTTGGATCGTTATGATGATAGGAGATTTGATGAGGATAAGGGGTATAGGAGCCGAGAAGGGTATAGACTGAGTGGCACAAAGATGATCATTCCATCTTTCAGTGGGGAAGCCGATCCGAAGGCGTACCTTGAATGGGAAGAGAGAATGGAGTGTGTATTGGAGAGCCGGGATGATTATACTGAAGCAATGAAGGTAAGACGAGCTTGCAGTGAGTTTACCGACTATGCTACGACTTGGTGGGATAAGTTAGTATTGCGTAGGAGACGATGTGGGGATGACCCTATAGTTACGTGGGATGAGATGAAAAGGGTGATGAGGAAGCAATTTGCTCCAAAACACATTAATATGAGAGGTGGTAGGAGAGATGTGCATAAGGAGTCCTTGACATTCACTTGGCGGAGGAGCTTGGGAGATAAAATCAGTGATACGCCAAAGAAGGAGTCGAGACGTGAAGCTAGCAAATATGAATATCAAGGTACATTTAAAAACTCAAATTCTAGTACTTGTGATATTATATGTTGTTGGTGTTTTGAAATTGGGCATGATATTAGCCAATGTCCACGTGAGGAGGTGGCCATAGTAAAATCGTCAGTTGAGCTTAATTCTCAATTGGAGGTTGATGTTGTGGGTGAGCTTGAACCTCAATTGGAGGATGAGGCGATTGTTGACTTTGAACTTGGAAATGAGGTTGTAGTAGTTGACTCATTTAGTGGGGAAGAAATGCATAATTTGTCTACTATAGAGGAAGAGAGTAGGCAAGGAGAAGTTATCGTACATAAATTATTTGATGAACTAAATGTTTCATTGGTTCAATTGAATCAAAATGTTCTTGAGAATCAATTGAAATTCCTTGAATTGAGCGAAAAAGAAATTAAAATGGCCGAAAGAAAGAGTGCACAAAAGAGTGAGATGGCCATGGAAAAGAAAAAAGAGAGAAAAGATGAAAAGGAAACAGAGGCCAAAGAAAGGAAAAAGAAAAATAAATTAAAGGCCCAAACGAGTGAAAAGAGTGAGGTTGAGAGTTGTTTATACTTGCATAAACCATTTCATGTACCTTTGTACAAAGTGGTTTATTCATATTGTGATGATATAGCCGGTTCAATCCCGAGCATTGCCATTTCGTATTTGCAGGATCTTGGTGTTGTCATGACGATGAGGCAAATGGGTCTTGTTGAAGGGAGAACCCGATGGGCTGAGCCGCACGAATGCGAGCGCGATCGCAAGGAGGTAAGGTTAGTTGCCAACGCAACGACTGTGAGGTATGAGCTATTTCCCTCTAGTAATTACGTGAGTTTTTGTTTTTATGGGTTTGATATTAGTGAGGAACCACATGCTTTAAGTTTAGATATTATTGATGGTGATCCTTCACAATTTGTCAAATTGATGAGTCTTTGTTATAACAATGAATCGTATGCATTGTGTTCAAACCTTTGTGATGAGTTAAATGTGTCCATGGGTAGTACGCCTAATGTATTCTATTTGCATGATTCCTACTTGTTTGATGAAGACTTTGGGAAGAGCATGAATGGATATAAGAATTTTTTTGTTCATAATGAATATAATTTTAAGGAGATTAAATTGTTCATGTTATGCTCATGTTATGAGTTACCCGCTAGTGATGCATATTGTTATGATTTCATTATTGATAAGATACATGAATTTCTATGTTGGTTACATATGAAGAAGTATGTCGAATGGTGTTGTGACGAGGGTCTTGCATGTATGAAGATAGCAACTAGGCTAGGCTTTTGGGGGCATTTTTGGCAAATCTAATGCCTCTTAGCACACCCGTATTTACATTGTTTTTCAACATAGATGATAAGACTTGGGAAAATAGTAAGAATAAATATGGGGATAAGGGAAACCCTTGTCAAAGTCCTCATGTTGGGCTGAAAATTATGTCGGTTAACCATTAATGAGGACAACAGGACATGTTGTGCTTAAATAGTCCATGATTACTGATCCATTTGGCAGATAAACTCATTTGATCCAAATTTTCGAAAATTTCATCTTAGCTCGATCAAATTCCAAATTCCAGCCCTAAACTCTCTAAAATCATTGTTCTGACCCCTAAAATTCCAGGAATTGGGGAAATAGCCCCTATTTATCTAGAATTTTCAAAATAGCCCCTGAACTTTCAAAACTTTGCATTAATCCCTGAATTTTTGAACATTCTAGATTTCACCTTAGAATTTTTGGTTACCTCAATTTCAGTCCCTGGACTACTCAAAATTTTTTATTTATCCCTTGGGTTCTCGGCCTAGTGAATTTAGCCCTTAAATTTTCGATTTTTTCTCTTTGGCCCTAAGTTTTCGATTTTTTCCATAAATATCCCTAAATTCTTGATTTTTCCATTTCCAAGCCTTAAAATTCTTATTTTGGTTCCATTCATTCCTTTGCATGATGAAAGATTATATTTTATGTTCAATTTTTATGATTCTCCAAGCCATCCCTTAAATCCAACTAAGGTAGAACATGCAACCTATTTTCCTCTGATCGAGTTCATATTATCCCAATCAATTCTCATAAACAATTTAACATTTCATGCAACAAAAGAAACATAAAAATTTTAAGCAACTAGGTTACTAAAGTCGTGTCTGGCTCTTCCTCGGCTTTCTCAGCATGCATCACATAAGCTCTGACCATGGTTTGTCCCTTCTTCTTTGGGCAATCAGCAGCTTTATGTCCTTTTTTTCATATAAAGCACTGGTATATTCCCCACATGCACTTGTCAAAGTGTAAGCTATTGCATTCTTCGCACAATTGACTATCTTCAGGTTGTGGTGCTCCAGGCTGTGGTGGCTTCTATTGCCCCGACTTCTTCCATTGTCCTTGGGGCTTTTGATTCCTTTGAACTTTGGGGGGTCCCGTAAATTGCTTCTTGACTGGCTGAGAATTCTCCTGGTGTTGCTGTATTTTGCGCTACATCTCAAAGTCAATATCCTTCAGGGCTTGCTCAGCTTGGAAAGCACAAGCAGTGATAGCTGCATAATCCACTGGTCACATCAACATCACATCACGGCGTATAGTTAGTCGAATACCATCTAATAAGTGCCTCAATTTCTCAGCAGCATCCCTAGTAATAAGGAGCACAAAGTGACAACTCCTATCAAATTTCCTAATGAACTCAGCCACAATCTTGTCTCCTTGACGGAGACTCATGAAATCCCTCTTCAAGCGTCCTCAAACGTCAGCAGTAAAATAATTCTCGTAGAAAATGTTCTTAAATACAAGTGAGGGTGGCTATATTAACTCAATGTTCAGCTCCTTCCCACCAAAGAGAAGCATCGTCTTGCAGCATGTAAGTTGCACACCTAACTCGGTCAGCATCTCACATATTCAGATAACAAAAGTGCACATCAAGAGATCTAATCCAACCCTCAGCAACAAATGGGTCTGTGGTGCCAGAAAATTCCTTCGGACTCAACTTTCGGAACTAATCAAACATATCGTGCTATGGCCTTGGAGCCTGCTGCTCAAAGAAACGTGTCATACCCTCTAGAACACGTGTAGTAGCATTGTTGCGACTTTGATTGTTGCACTCCCAAGAGCAGGTTGTCCACAAGTAATATAATTCGGTGAGTCCGAATATCGTATCCACGGGGAAGCTAAGGTAATTACAAGTCCACTACAATGTCTTTTTGTTTTGTTTTTGTTTTTTTTTTTAATTTTAATTTTTTGAATATTTAATGGGTATATTTTAATTGTTCAGATTTTAATTTAAGTAGTTGAGATTAAAGGATCCACTCTTGGTATTTTAATAAAGTTAACATTAACGAACAATATTGAAATCCACTTAATAAAATGGTTCCAATATATTAAATAATCATATTTATATTATGTTATAAATTATTATCTCATAAATATATAATATATACCAAAACTTATAAATGTGGTCAAGTATTTATTGTGCTATATATATATATATATATATATATATATATATATTTGTAAACACTAAATCAAGGTTCCCACTTTAAATGGTTGGTAAAACCAAACTAACATTTAAATGGTACCAAGAAAATATTATTATGATATATTTATATATAGTAAATCAAGGAATCCAAGTTAAATGGTTGGTAAAACCAAACTAACATTTAAATGGTTCCAAGAATCTAATATTATAATATATTTATATATAATAAATCAAGGCATCCACTTTAAATGGTTGGTAATACCAAACTAACATTTAATTAATGGTTCCAAGAATTTAGTGTAACATATAGCAACAATAAATCAAAACTCCCACTTATAAGTAGGGTATAAAAATGCTTAAAGAAATAAATATAACATAAACAATAAATAATGATTAAATAATATAAAACATAGATTCTTACCTTTTAATAACCTTATTATCATGCCAAGAGTTTCACCTTATCATCTCAACTTTAGGAAGTTAGCTATTCATTATTCAAAGTGTAAAACTTTGAATATGAAATTAACATGCTAATTATATTTAAATGAAGAAATAAAGGAAAAATATAGAGAGAAATATTATGAACTCAAAGGTTTGTTCATAGAATGAGGGATATCTCAATACATTACAATGCACCCCTATTTATAGCCAAATTTGGGGAGACAACCACAAATAAAATATTATTGTTTTACACATAAGTCTTCATTGGTGTTCCAAGAAATTAATATTTTAATACACATCACTTTTGAAAATCCTCTTCTCCGAATTTGCTTCTTCACATAAAAAGAAACATGTGGATAATTGAGTTGTCTAGTTGTGGTAATTTTTTCAAACCATTTGACCAAGTAATTTGAGAGATATGGTCAAAATACTAGAGCATGGTAAAACTGCCACTCCTTTGGTAACTTTATTTGTTGCATAATTTGATACCACTTGTGAGAAGATTTTTATCTCATGCTTTCCATCAATATTGTAAATATTAACATCAACTTTCTACAGGTCCAAGAATCATCTTAATCTCATTTGCAACGCCAAGTTTATTCGTGTTTTATCAAACCTGTAAAAATAGTAAAAACTTATAATTACACAACATCTTATATTTTATATAATTTATTATAAAACATATAATATTTAAACATTTAATAAAACAAAAAATATATATTTATATAATAAAACATTTAATTAATATACAATATTTTATCTTTATCACACTCCCCAACCAGCTTATTGCTAGTCCCTAGCAATTTAAGCGTTAATAGCAACACAAAACATATTGATTAATTTAAATAGAAATGTAATCAAAACTATCCAAGTGTTTAAATTAAATTTGAAAACTGTCAAAGTTATATCAAGATCATTATAATTTATGAAATAATCTGAACTGATCAATTCAAAGCTTGTTTTCAGGTAGTTAAATGTACATGGCCTTCAGAAATTCCTAATAAGAGTCTCAACTCCATATTCTCACAGGTTAATAAGTGTTTCAATTTATGGGAATGATTTCTCTCATGGAGTTGGAATACAAATAAATGCTCAGGAAAATGGTTTACAGAATGCAGACAGACAAACGAGCCAAACTAATCAAAAGATAGGAAATCCATTGATTTAAAATCCAGTTGTTCTTATTATATATTTTTTTTCCTGATTTTTTTTTACATCATGAAATCAGACTAAGTTTATGCTTCTTGACCACATATTTATTTAATTTGTACAATGTATTTCTCTCTTTCTTTCTTTTTTTCTTTTTTTTTATTTGTATTTTTATGAGAGATAAATGGGTCGCAGCATGTAACTTAAAAATTACATAGATCTTCAACATCTTTCTTTTTTTTCTTCTTTTTTTTCAGGAAATATCAATTTTTTTTTTCAAAATAAGAACACAAGATCTAAACAATAGATAGCCTCTCTGATGATCAATAAAGGCTCGCAAGCTGTTTTCTCAATCCTCTCCACTCACTCACAAAATATGTGTGAGTTTAAAAATTTTAGGCACTCTTATCAGGTATATCATAGGCCACATACTTTAATAACTGATTTTATCACAATGGTTAATCATTCAAAAAGATTTCATAAATCATATTTTTATAGTGATCAAAATATTAAAATTGACTTTTTTTTTTCAAATAAAAATTTAAACATACTTAAATAGATTATTACAATTTCTAATATAAACCTTTCAAACATGTAATGTATGACATTTTTGCAAAAATTACTAAGATACAAACAATAAACATGATTTTATTTTAAAATAATATATATTATATATTTTATTTTTATTTTTAAGTTTTTTTTAAATTTTTTTTTAAAATTTTTTTTTTTAAGTTTTCTCCCCCCAGTCAGAATATGACATTGTCCCTAATGTCAAAATAACTATTAATAAAGAGTACATAATGAAAGAGATATCACCTGGAATTTTATTGAAGATAACAAACTGAAACAAACGCAAACCAATCCACGACGTTTGAATCAATGATCCAACTTCCTTTTCTTACTGCTTGATTGCGACCAATTAATATTTTCTATCATCGGATCAGGCTTATGAACAAAAGCTTCCAAATCATCAATTAATTGGTCGGCAGTCGAAGCACAGATGAGCATCCTTCGTGAATTTTCTGAAATGAAATTCTGTTCCACAGCTTTATCAAGAAATGTCAACAAACTGTCATAATAATTATTGATATTCAACAAGCCCACATGTTTATTATGGATATTAATTTGCGCCCAAGAAACAGTGTGAAAAATTTCTTCTAATGTACCAAAACCACCTGGTAGTGCGATAAAAGCATCAGAATTTTCAATCATTTTGGTGATTCTTTCATACATAGAAGAAACTTTTAATTCTTCCCCAATCGTAACACCTATAATATTTCCTTCAGCTAAAGCTGTAGGAATAATACCCAAAACCTGACTACCTCCAAGATGAGCAGATGTTGAAACAGATCCCATTAACCCAATATTACCTCCCCCATATACCAAGTGAATTTTTCTCTCAGCCAATATCTTTCCAAGATTATTCGCTGCTTCTACAAATACTTCATTTTTTCCAGGACTCGACCCACAAAATACACAAATATTTTTCAATGTTTGTGCAGAGGATCCATCCATGTTTTTACTTTCTTTTTTTTCTGCGAAAATAGAGAGAAAGATGAGAGATTTTATAGGGGTAATATGTTATCATGACAAAACTATGGGTCACAGCTGTAAACAGAATAAATAGTAAAAACAATAATGACACACATGCATATAAACAGTAGTGTGATTGTGGCTCACAATTTTCCTCTGGTTTTACGTCCAGAAACGGCTTCAATGCCTTCTATGAGTCGAGGATATGCTTCCCATCCAATTTTCTTATAATTTGGCAAACAGGGTCTTTTTTAGTCGGATTCCCAAGACTATGACGCTCATCTTGGAATTTTTTCCATAAACGGAGAAGTTCAATATGCACATGTCCACTAGAATGCGTCTCAACAGTCAATAAGATGTTATCTAAAGACTCCTTACTCAGCCCATTCTTAATGAAACCAATTTTATCTTCTCCGTTATTGGAAACACATCCCAAAGATCTGCATCGTTTGTCACAAGTCCATCTCGCACACTTATAACAAACCCCTAAACTTTTGGCCCTTCGTTTTTTCGCATAAGTGCTTTTTCCTAATCCAGGCAAATACCGAATGGGCAATGATTGTGGAACTTCTCCTCCTAATCGGACCTTAGCTTCTATTACAAGACGAATATCTTCTGGAATTCCTTTTTGCATTAGCAATCTCAATCTTTCACACATTCCTGCATAAATTTTTCTTAGAACATTTTCAGAAACAGAGGGAAAATATTTACAAATTTTTTAGAGAATTTCATCCATTTTGAAAAAAATATAAATGATTTTATTTTTTTGTATCAGCAATTGTGGGAAACTGATTTAACTGACTATGAGAGTCATGGAGTACCGTTATCCGCCATTTAACCGGGAAAATAAAAATATTAAGGAAACCTGAAATAAAAACAAACAAAATTAAATGCAACATAAAAATTGAAGGATCAGAAAGGTTGAAAGATTTCATTTTCCAAAAATGGTTTAAGCCTTTGTCCATTGACTTTAAAAACATCACCATTTTTAGGATTTTCAACATCCACAGATCCATAAGGATACACATGCTTTACAACATATGGGCCTGTCCATCTTGATCGTAATTTTCTTGGGAATATGTGAAGTCGAGAATTATAAAGCAAAACTTTTTTACCAATCTCAAAAGATTTTCTAAGAATTGTTTTATCATGAAATGATTTGATTTTTGCTTTATAAATCCTTGAATTCTCATACGCGTCATTTCTGAGTTCATCAAGTTCATTAAGTTGCAATTTACGCAATTTGTTGGCATCATCCATGCTTGAATTTAAAGTTTTGATCGCCCAATAAGCTTATGTTCCAATTCCACAGGCAAATGACAATGTTTTCCATAAATCAACCTATAGGGAGACATATTCAATGATGTTTTAAAAGCTGTTTGATATGCCCAAAGTGCATCATTAAGTCGCAGAGACCAATCTTTTCTATTCGAGTTAACAGTTTTTTCCAAAATTTGCTTTATCTCCCTATTAGCTAATTCAACTTGTCCATTTGTTTGGGGATGATAAGGAGTAGTTACTTTATGAGTAATACCATATTTTTTCATTACTGAAGCAAACGGTTTATTAACAAAGTGAGTTCCCCCATCACTTATCATGGCTCGAGGAATTTCAAATCTACTAAAAATATTTTCTTTTAAAAATTTGATGACGATTTTATGATCATTTGTTCGACATGGAATTGCCTCTATCCATTTGGAAACATAATCAATTGCAACTAAAATATACAAATATCCAAACGACGGTGAAAAAAGGTCCCATAAAATCAATTCCCCAACAGTCAAAAATTTCAATTTCAATGATAGGATTCAAAGGCATCATGTTTCTTTTTGAAATCGCACCCAATTTTTGACAATTTTCACAGATCTTGCAGATTTTGTGGGTGTCTTTAAACAAAGTGGGTCAATAAAATCCACACTGCAAGATTTTTGCAGCCGTTTTCTTTGAAGAAAAATGTCCTCCGCATGCTTCTGAATGACAAAATTTAATGACACTACTTACCTCATTTTCGGGTATGCAACGTCGAAAAATTTGATCCGGACAATACTTGAACAGATACGGATCATCCCAATAAAAGTTTTTTACCTCATTCAAAAATTTTCTTTTATCTTGAGAACTCCATTGCGGTGGCATTTTTCCTGTCACAAGAAAATTTACTATGTTAGCAAACCAAGGTGTAGTAGTAACTGAAAATAGATGTTCGTCAGGAAAATTATCGTTAATTGGTGTCATTTCACAAGATGATCCTGTTACTAGTCTCGATAAATGATCGGCTACGACATTCTCGGTTCCTTTTTTATCTTTGATCACAATGTCAAATTCTTGGAGCAACAAAATCCATCGTATCAGTTGTGGCTTTGCATCCTGTTTGGTCAACAAATATCTAATAGCAGAATGATCAGTAAACACAATAGTTGTTGATCCAATAAAAAAAGAACGAAATTTATCTAATGCAAATATTACAGCAAGTAGTTCTTTTTCAGTTGTGTAGTAATTCATTTGAGCATTGTTTAAAGTTGTACTTGCATAATATATCACATAAGGCTTACCGTTTCTTCTTTGACCCAATACTGCACCGACTGCATAATCACTCGCATCACACATGATTTCAAATGGTAAAGACCAATCAGGAGGTTGCATGATAGGAGCTGATGTTAAATGTCGAATGATTTTATCAAAAGTATTTTGACATTCTTGAGTCCGCTCAAATGCAGTGTCTTTTGTTAAGAGGTTACAAATGAGTTTAGAGATTAAACTAAAGTCCTTTATAAACCTCCTATAAAATCCAGCATGTCCCAAAAATGAGCGAATTTTTTTAATGGTTTTTGGAGGGGGTAAATTGGCAATGACATCAACTTTTACTTTATCAACTTCAATTCCATGAGATGACACGACATGTCCCAAAACAATTCCAGAAATAATCATGTAATGATATTTTTCCCAATTTAAAATAAGACCTTTTTCCTCGCTTCTTTTTAAAACTTTTTCCAAATTTTCAAGACAATTATCAAATGTATTCCCAAAGACAGTTAAATCATCCATGAAAATTTTCAAACAATTTTCAACAATGTCGCAAAAAATGCTTAGCATACATCTTTGAAATGTTGCTAGGGCATTGCATAATCCAAATGGCATCCTTCTAAATGCAAATGTTCCAAAAGTACATGTGAATGTAGTTTTATCTTGATCTTCGAGTGCAATGGGAATTTGATAATAACCTGAATATCCATCAAGAAAACAGTAGTATGGATGACCTGCTACTCTTTCTAAAATTTGATCCAAAAATTGTAATGGAAAATGATCTTTTCTAGTGGCGTCATTTAATTTTCTATAATCAATACACATCCGCCAACTAGATGGGACTCGACTTGTTAACAATTCACCTTTTTCATTTTTTATCACTGTGATGCCAGTTTTTTTCGGAACTACTTGTGTTGGGCTTACCCACTTACTATCAGAAATAGGGTAGATAATCCCAACATCAAGTAGTTTGAGAACTTCAGTTTTCACAACATCTTTCATGTGTGGATTTAATCTCCTTTGTGGTTGTTGAGATGTTTTAGCATTTTCTTCTAAATGAATTTTGTGTGTGCAAATTAGGAGATTAATGCCCTTGAGATCTTTTAGTGTCCAACCAATTGCATTTTTATGTCTTTTAAGCATATCAACTAATTTACCTTCTTGATCACTTTCTAGTTTGGAAGAAATTACCACCGGATATGTTTCATCTTCTCCAAGAAATTCATACTTCAATTCTTTTGGCAAGGGTTTTAACTCCAATATGGGTGGTTCGTCTTTGTTCTCATATTTTGCATCAAATTCTTTTTCTGATATTGGTAACGAGTGATACCTGATAAAATCATCAAGATCAATTTCAATATTTTCTTTAACAGTTTCAATTGAACAAATATCTAATTGATCACGAGTACTCCCTTCTTGAATGTTTTCTTCCACAAGAGTTTCAATAAGATTTTCATCTTCACTTTCATCTCCTTTGTCATGTGGTTGCTTACAAAGATTAAAAACATTGAGCTCTAAGGTCATGTTACCAAATTACAACTTCATTATTCCATTCCTGCAATTTATAAGAGCATTAGAAGTTGCTAAAAATGGACGACCCAGAATTACAGGAATTGCATTACAAGCTTCGATAGGTTGTGTATCTAAAACTATGAAATCGACAGGATATACAAAGTTATCAACTTGGACCAACACGTCTTCTACCATACCTCTTGGCACTTTAACAGATCTATCCGCAAGTAAAAGTGTTACCGAAGTAGATTTTAACTCGTCTAGATTGAGTTCTTGATAAACTGAATATGGAAGTAAATTAACACTAGCTCCAAGATCAAGCAAGGCTTTTTTAATCTTTCGTTCTCCGATAATACATGAAATAGTAGGACAACCAGGGTCTTTGTATTTCAAAGTATTATTATTTTGAATGATTGCACTTACTTGTTCGGCTAAAAATGCTTTCTTTTTCACATTCAATTTTCTTTTCACAGTGCACAAGTCTTTCAAAAATTTAGTATATGATGGTACCTGTTTTATTGCATCTAATAAAGGAATATTAACTTTTACTTGTTTAAAAATATCATATATATCAGAATTCAAATTTGATTTTTTTGTATTTTTCAATGCATGAGGGAATGGTGGTGACACTGTCTGTTGAACCTCCTCTTCGGAAGTTATGGGTTCCACTTCCTTACCCTTTGAAGTTGATTTATCATCATCTGCACAAGGTTCAAGAATGGATTTTTCCACAACCTTACCACTTCAAAGGGTAATAACAGATTTTACCTAATCCATCGGTTGAGTTCCAGAAGTTCCAGTTTGTGAATGATGATCCTTGGGATTAGGCAGAGGTTGTGAAGAAAATTTACCTTTCTCTTGAACATTAAGTGCAGATGCAAATTTAGCAAGAGTATCTTTCAAATCTGTCATGGTTTGAGCAGTTTGAGTATTGATAGACTCTTGCTTTGCAATGAAAGAATTCAATGTATCTTCCAAATTTCTTTTAGGTGGAGGAACATAAGGTGCATAATTTTGAAAATTTTGTTGATTTTGGAAATGTGGATGTGAAAATTGTTCAGGATTATCATTCCTCCAACTAAAATTTGGATGATTTCGCCAACCTGGATTGTAATTTTGAGAAAATGGTTCAAAATTTGGCCTTTTGAAATTGTTCAAAACATTGGCTTGTTCATGGAGACATTCTTTAAAAGAGAGCAAAGTGGGACAATCTTTTGTAAAATGATCACTTGTATCACAGATGTGACACATAATTTCTTGAACAGATTTTAATTGACCATTCTTTTTCAATTCAAGTGCCTCAACTTTTCTTGCCAAAGAGGTAAATCTAGCTTGAAGATCATGTTCATCTTTCAGAGTGTACATACCTCCACCAGATGTAGGAGATTGAATCTTGTTTGAGGGTTCGATTGTACCTATAGTGTCCCAATTTTGAGCATTTTCAGCTAATGAATCGAGATATTCAATTGCCTCGTTTGGATCTTTATCTTCAAATGTTCCATTACACATAAATTCAACCATTTGCTTATCTTTAAGTGTTAAGCCTTCATAAAATTGAGAAACAACTCTCCAAATTTCAAAACCATGATGTGGACAAAGATTAAGCAATTCTTTGTATCTATCCCAACACTGATAAAAAGTTTCTCCTTGTTTTTGAGTGAAAGTGATGATTTGTCTTTTGAAAGAATTTGTTCTATGAGATGGAAAAAACTTTTTCAAAAATTGTTGTTGCAATTCATCCCAAGTTCGAATGGATCCCAATCTAAGATTTTGTAGCCAAGTTTTAGCTTTATCTTTTAAAGAAAAAGGAAAAAGCTTAAGTCGAATGATGTTCATGCTACAATTTAGATCATTATATGTGTTGCACACTTCTTCAAACTCTCGTAAATGCATGTATGGATTTTCAGAATCTAAGCCATGAAAATTGGGTAAAAGTTGGATAATACCAGGCTTAAAATTAAAATGAGATGCATCAGGGGGAAAAACTAGACATGAAGGTGCACTAGTACGTGTAGGATTCATGTGATCTCTAAGTGTTCTTCGTCTATCATGATCATGTTGAGATTGAATTTTATCTTCATTTTCTTGGATGGGTTCTTCCGCCATGTTTTGTAAAAATAAATGGTTGTTTCGAATGAGTCGACCACTAAGTGTACGTGACCAAATGCTCATGCAAATGCGAAAGAAAAAGAAAAAAAACACACAAAAGCAATAAAAATTCAAATAAAGAAAAATAAACTATAAACAATATTAAATAGACTTGAAATTAAATTATACTTCCCCGGCAATGGCGCCAAAAACTTGTTGCGACTTTGATTGTTGCTGTGATACCCTTGTCCCACATCTGAAAAAAACAAAGATTTAAAATGAGTTTATAATGACTTACAATGGACTTCTATAGCAACTTGGGTTAATCATTTTCGTAAAGCGAGGACGAATACTAAATAGTTGCTATAGGATCCCATTGTGCGGTCACGTAGTCGCGGGCTCGGGCTCGGGGCGTGACAGAATGGTATCAGAGCCGGTCACCGGCATGGAACACCGAGAAATAAGTGCTATGCGGGGCAAAGTGCTACGTGCATGGGAGCCACCTCTTGAACCTGCGGGGCAAAGTGCTACATGACGGGAGCCACCTCTTGAACCTGTAGGAGTCACCTCTAGATTCTCGGCGCTGGTGGATCGAGTGGTCAGGCCGCGACGAGGACGTCGCGTTCTGAAGGAGGGGTGATTGTGATACCATTGTCCCACATCTGAAAAAAACAAAGATTTAAAATGAGTTTATAATGACTTACAATGGACTTCTATAGCAACTTGGGTTAATCATTTTCGTAAAGCGAGGACGAATACTAAGTAGTTGCTATAGGATCCCATTGTGCGGTCACGTAGTCGCGGGCTCGGGCTCGGGGCGTGACAGTTGCACTCCCAAGAGTAGGTTTTCCACAAGTAATATAATTCGGTGAGTCCGAATATCGTATCCACAGGGAAGCTAAGGTAATTACAAGTCCACTACAATGTCTTTTTGTTTTGTTTTTGTTTTTTTTCTTTTTAATTTTAATTGTTTGAATATTTAATGGGTAAATTTTAATTGTTCAAATTTTAATTTAAGTAGTTGAGATTAAAGGATCCACTCTTGGTATTTTAATAAAGTTAACATTAACGAACAATATTGAAATCCACTTAATACAATGGTTCCAATATTAAATAATCATATTTATATTATGTTATAAATTATTATCTCATAAATATATAATATATACCAAAACTTATAAATGTGGTCAAGTATTTATTGTGCTATATATATATATATATTTGTAAACACTAAATCAAGGTTCCCACTTTAAATGGTTGGTAAAACCAAACTAACATTTAAATGGTATCAATAAAATATTATTATGATATATTTATATATAGTAAATCAAGGAATCCAAGTTAAATGGTTGGTAATACCAAACTAACATTTAAATGGTTCCAATAATTTAGTGTAACATATAGCAACAATAAATCAAAACTCCCACTTATAAGTAGGGTATAAAAATACTTAAAGAAATAAATATAACATAAACAATAAATAATGATTAAATAATATAAAACATAGATTCTTACCTTTTAATAACCTTATTATAATGCCAAGAGTTTCACCTTATCATCTCAACTTTAGGAAGTTAGCTATTCATTATTCAAAGTGTAAAACTTTGAATATGGAATTAACATGCTAATTATATTTAAATGAAGAAATAAAGGAAAAATATAGAGAGAAATATTATGAACTCAAAGGTTTGTTCATAGAATGAGGGATATCTCAATACATTACAATGCACCCCTATTTATAGCCAAATTTGGGGAGACAACCACAAATAAAATATTATTTTTTTACACATAAGTCTTCATTGGTGTTCCAAGAAATTAATATTTTAATACACATCACTTTTGAAAATCTTCTTCTCCGAATTTGCTTCTTCATATAAAAAGAAACATGTGGATAATTGAGTTGTCTAGTTGTGGTAATTTTTTCAAACCATTTGACCAAGTAATTTGAGAGATATGGTTAAAATACTAGAGCATGGTAAAACTGCCACTCCTTTGGTAACTTTATTTGTTGCATAATTTGATCCCACTTGTGAGAAGATTTTTATCTCATGCTTTTCATCAATATTGTAGATATTAACATCAACTTTCTACAGGTCCAAGAATCATCTTAATCCCATTTGCAACGCCAAGTTTATTCGTGTTTTATCAAACCTGTAAAAATAGTAAAAACTTATAATTACACAACAACTTATATTTTATACAATTTATTATAAAACATATAATATTTAAACATTTAATAAAACAAAAACTATATATTTATATAATAAAACATTTAATTAATATACAATATTTTATCTTTATCAAGCATCCCCATTGAGAGGTGGTACATTCTCTCTACGATCCTCATGAGTCTCAGCTTTTCTATCAGTAATACGTGCATGTATAGGAGACATTATATCTGAATGTTTTTCAAATTCTAAACGTAACCAACATGCATTTAAATATAAGCTTCTAACCGTGAAGCATATAAAAATCATTTATCGATCAACTTAAGCATGAATATCATTTAATTTCGAAAAGTTTTTAAACATGTAACTTAATCATATAAACCATGTAAACGTGCAAGTACCATCAATAAAATCATTTAAAACATTTAAAGTTACAGACTTGAGGTTTGACGACTGAGCTTTCCTGAACTGGTGGTGGCACAACCCTTTGCAAGAACATTTTTCTAATACCAATTGAAACGTCCACTACTCGTTTCTATAAAATGTACTAAAATTTTTATTTCTTTCTTAAAAACTTTTGGCCATACATACATATACATATACTTTCTTAAAAGTATATGAATATACTTTGCACCATTTAAAATAATCCAACCAACTATTTTACTCAAAATCCAAAACACAATGCAAAACGTAAAATCGTAATCCAAACCTAAAAATAGCATTTTTCAAAATAAAGCATAAGTATCTTAAATCTTCTCAAAACAACTAAAAGAATCAAAAGTCATAAACATCATAAAATCTTTAAAGTAATCTTCATGCGGAAAACTAGGAAAGGTCATCGGGTTATGTGAACCATCAGTCCAGCTAGTTCAACAGTCAAGACCTCCACCGTATCAAAATCATGCTCACCTACATTGATTACACCTAGTGAATCTATTGACTCAGCAAACATTAACCATGATAACAAGTAGTATATATATACATTCACAAGAAATAGTGAAAGATACTTTTAATAAAATAGCTTTTCATGAACATGCATAACTTTAAACATTTTTCTTTCATCATAAACAATTACTTTCATTGTATATGTATACTTTTTCCCTTTTTACTGAAATCAGATCGTTAATTACAACTTTCGTATCAGCTTTAGATCGATGCATCTATCTACATGTAACCATGGTACTAGGCGGCGGGGACATTAGCGACACTCTCACCCGTCAACTGAGCATTGGCCTTACATATCATTATATCATTATATTATTCACAATCAAGTCAACTACTTCAAATTTTTCATTATTTTCAGCACTTATAAAATTTATGCATATATACATCATTTTTCTTTTAAACATAGCATGCACACGTCTTTTAGCATTATCGTTTTCATAATAAAATCCTATAATTTTTTAAAATAAACATTTTATCATTCGTTACAACATTCAGGGCACTTCCAAGAAGTCTTTAATTTTTCAGGTGTAAAATGACCGTTTTGCCCCTAAACCTTAACTTTCCCAATTTATCCTTAGATCTTAAAACAACGACCCGAATCCATCCAAACTTAACATAATACCTTATAATATACCCACAAACATTTATTAGACGTAAAATTAAGCTCTTCGACTAATTTACAATTCGTTTTACAACTTAAACCTACGTCTATGTTTTAACCCGAATCGACTAAAAAGTTAACCAAACTTGAACCATAGCTTATTAACACCTAGCCATACCCTATTCAAGCCATTTAGAACCTTGAACAAGCCTAAAAAACTACTGAAAATTCTGTACTTACTTTTTCGAAACCCTACCTTGATCAAACCCATGCCCCTTCATTCCTAGCCCTTGGCCATCCCAACCAGACCTTATATAACCCTCCTAGGACCATGGCTGAGCTCTTAACAACCTACTCAAACAGCCTCTACAGCCCAAGCAAGCACAGCCCTAAGTTTGTGACCCTACATACCTTAAGCGACCTAAACGACGTGCATTCTTCAACCTCCCCTTCCAGCCCCTTGCACAGACCATCTATGAAATGTCTACTACTTAAAAATACTACTAGAATTTTTTTTAAAAGTTAAATCTTGAAATATACCTTTTTATCCATGCATGCGATAACAGTTGAAAATTACAAAATTTTAAAATAGAAGTATTCAACTATCATTAAAAACACTGCAGTTAAAAGAAATGTGACAAAATGTCAGACCCTGAACTGTTGTTTAAAAAAATTCACAAATGAATCCTGCAAAAATCCTGACAACCATCAGCATGTGAAAATGAGTGTATAGGAAAATATCCATGAACTCTCCTAACTCATGAACATAATGTTCGGAAAACGTATGGTCCTCCGGTTAGCGTGTGTACATCCAACTCCGTCCACTCAGTCTTCAGGGCCCTCAATCCTCATCAATATTCTCACCTGCATCATTCACACCTAGTGAGTTTAAAGACTCAACACACCTGAATCGTTATAACAAGTACATATACATTACATGCAATAGTGAAAAATACTGTAATTAGCATATATTTCATTATCTTAAAAGCATGAACATAACCATATCGTATCAAAACATAACGCGTCAAAACAAGTCTCATCATATCATTATATACGTGTTCATTTTCTTTATTTGAATCACGTTCATTAGTTGTGACTTTCTTATCAGCTCTATTCGATGGATCCATCTACGTATAACAGTGGTACCCGCGACGGGGCCATCAGCGACAGCTTTACACGTCCATTAAACCTTGCTCTTACACACTCGTATTCGTATTCGTGTTTGTATTAGTCACAACCAACTTCCATCCTTCAAAACATGTCAACATATTCATCACTCATAAAATTCATGCATAGACGTAAATTTCCTTAAAATCAACCATGCAACGTATTTTCATATATACATTAAAAGTCATTTTTTAAATACAAAGCGGAAACGTAATGTAATTTACTTCAAATTACATATTAAACATAAACATACAAATCGTGTATTATCTACAAGAACTCAACTAGGTTCAACTATATATTCGTGCTGAATACTAAGTTTCTTTGGAGCCCGGATCTCCACGCTATCTATTCCAGCTTCGTTCTCTTCATGACCCTGATCCTATCCCACTTGTTGCCATGCACACATACAAAAAAGACAACAGCCGGATAACTCCGGTGATAATTACATTCTCAGTATAAATCATGTATACATGCAATAACATAATCAATGTAAACGCATATAACAGACATTCATAACATGTATCCAAATCAGATTATAAATCCATATCAAGAATAAATTCTATTCTAAACATGTACCATCATCAGGAACATAAATCGACATGTACCATATTCAGGAACATAACCAACATAAATCAATATGAACTGTCAATCGTACTTGTGACTCCACGACTCAGACTAGACTCAATCCTAGTCTAGGGATCCCGATCGGAATAAGAACATACACCCACCTACACTCCCGATCGGGGTGGTGGTATGTTCTTATTCACGGACTTTGGCTCTTTCCATATCGAATACCAGTAATAGAAGAAACTCCGATTCTATCCACTCCGATATAGCCAAACGTCCGGTGTCCTGACCTATCCGTCACAGACTTTGGCATTTTCACCAATACACTATCCTGCGACAAAGTGCAATGGGCCAGTGACGAGTCCTCACTATCCGGCCCTTCTGCCACAAGATCAAATGTCTACAACTAGGCACATCCGCCTATGACTCAAGACATACATTATCTATACATCCATAGACCAAAGATATCAATCACATTCAATTGCAAATAACAATGCAATAAAATAAAGTATGTTATTTAGGGAAACTCGAGTCAAACCTCACTCGAGTTGTGCAATCCCAACTCAACATTAATTTATACCTTTATCTTTTCGGTTTGACGAAGACGAAGTCCCGAAATTAAATATGTCCATATCCAATCTGAAATGACAATATCGGATAGAATATGTCAATAAACAGTTCAATTCACGGTCTGTTCTGATCAATACGCAAATCAAGACATAATCTGATCAATATCGAATCAAGATACAATCTAATCCATATCGATGATATCTCGATAAAATGGAAGTCACTACTGAATCTGATCAATATCTACGCACTGAGGTTTCGAAGGCATAATATTACTGTCTCAGTAATTCTGTCAATCTCAATATCACAGACATAGTACCAGACTTGTAACCAGTATCAGTATAACTCATAATCTCCATGATAATACAAATCTGATATCGAATCTCAGTCATATCACTTCAGAAAATCATAACAAATATATAATCAGTCCGTTCTTCGATCTGATTTAAATATACGATGTCTACTATATCAGAAACACCATACATGATTCCTATTCAATTCTGGCACTATCATAATTTCAAACGATATCTAAACGTAAGAAAACTTATGTCCAATTGTAGCCTGTGCCGATAAGAACTTAGTACTGAAGTCGGATTAGAAATTAGACGGACGGATCTTTCATAATCCCAATTCTACGATCAATGGATTGGAAACTCTCCAAGGCTTTCCCTCAGTTTCCTTTTTTTTTTCTTCTGAAGGGAATTCCCATGCTTATGTATATATATATATATATATATATACACACACACACACATATGTTGCATGATGCAAGGGCAAGTGGCGTTGTGCATGTTCTGCACATTGCGCGCATATTCGCGCCTAAGGACCTCGCATATACGCCGGTAGTGAAAGGGGATCGGTTACGGTGACCGGAAGCGCAACGAAAGTTAAAAAATCGAATTTTTGCATGTAAAATTTCGGCCACCTCATAAAATTGTGTAGCAATTACAATAAAACACAAAAATGACATTCATAGTGTGTTTAGAATTTTACCTATCAATCACAAGGATTGATGTATGGCTCCAACTAAGGTGTAAACATCTTAGCACTTCAATGGTAGAAACTATCTTCAAGCTTCCTTTGAGCACTCCTTGATCAACTATTAAGCCCACCACCAACTAGGTAGATCCCCTTTTAATTTGCACTAGAAAACTAAGAGGATTTTTCAAAGAGAAGAATTTTCTTTCCTCAACACTTGAAGAAGAAAAATGAAGAAAAACTTTGGAGAGAATTGTTTCAATATTTCGGCCATCATGGAGTGAATGGGGAGGAAGGAAGACTTGTCTTGGACTTGCAAAAATCTAAAAGCAAAAGTAGCATGCCAAGTCTTGATATTTGAAAAAGTTGTCTCCAACCCTTCACCTCCCATGCATGCATATATTATATGGTTTTTAACAATTAAAAAACATGGACTAAATTTAATTATCTCAAACATATTTGAGACTAATTAAACATTACTTGAATTTACTCAAGTCCACTAGTTAAATAATTTATTTAAATTGAGCTCTACAAGACTCAATATAATTTAATTAATTCAACACTTGAATTAATTTAATTATTTGGACTCTACTAGGTCCACTAGTGTTTAATTAAATCAACACTTGAATTAATTTAATTTAGTCCATAATAATGTTTATGAAAATCACAATTTTCAAATACATTATTCACTTGGCCAACTTTTAATTTAGGAACACATTCATAAATTAAAATTTACATTTCTCTTATAGAAGTCATACTTCTATTTTTCTTTACGCTTATAAACCCATTTATAAGCCGTTCAACACATTGAACTAATTTCTTCTTTATAGAAGTCATACTTCTAATTTTCCTTACGCTTATAAACTCTTTTATAATCCGTTCAACACATTGAACTATTTTTACTTCTCAACGAGATCTAGAAAGCTAGTACTTGTGTGGCCCTCAATGGTTCATTGATACAACTAGCCGTGGGTTCACATCTCCATGTGATTCGGACTAAACATGCCCTTATATGAGCATACCCCAATTGATCCATTCTTACTTATCAACTCCTTGATAACAAGAACGTCAGAACTCAAGTCTGATAGTACCCAACCAATCATGTTAAACGCCTAGCAGCATCGCTTACATGATTCCCTAGGTATCAAATGATAGTGCCTGCAAGAACCATTCAATTATGGTTAGCGTACAGTACGGTCCCTTCAACTCATATATCCCGACCGATTCGACAACCATTGGTTTATCGAGAGTTGTCAATGAATCGATACTATGTGTCATGTCGTAGTTGCATCGATGGTGTAATCTATGAAACCTCTTTCATAATTACCACCATACTCTGATAAGAGATTTCAACCTACACATACATGAGAACACATAGGATATCCATACCCGAAGGTAAGCGGTGAATCCCCGACTACAATGCATCGACTCCTATGTGTTTCGACAGAACACCCAACCTTGTCACCTGATGACCCCTTGAGAGTCGGTAAACAATTCAAAGTGTAATTCTAGCACATAGAGTCTCAATGTTGTCCCGGGTCACAAGGACTAATGGTGTACAACCATAAACTAGGACGATTCCACTCGATAAGTGAGAACCACTTGGAAAGTCCTTTACGGAGGGTTGTTCAGTGCACTCTACAAGGATCACCTATCTGCATGTTCGGACATCACAATGTCCCCTACCAATGAAACATGGTACTCACATCGCAGATACTAGTCTCGAACTCTAGCGGCCTATATCCTTCTTAGCGACGGCTGAATCGACTAGGAACTTTTTAGAATATACAGTATTCCAAATATGAGTTTCATGATACTCATCATATGAGCATCTCATATTCTTTCTACTATTTGTATATTCAAGGTCTTTATCTATGCAACTAGCATGTGTATACAAATAAAGATTTGCCAAAATAATAATTTCAAATATTATTAAAATAAAGATTGCTTACACATAGAGTTTCATTGTGAACACTCGGCCAACACTTGGCTTGACGGGCACCTACTCTAACAATCTCCCACTTGCACTAGAGCCATTTACCCATATGCTTCAAACCCATTGATTCGCGATGCATCTCGAATAATGGTCCAGGTAAAGGCTAAGCTAGTGGATCAGCAACATTATCTGCGGAGCCGATTATGTCAAAAGACACTTCTTCCTCTTTCCACAATCTCTCCGAGGATGTGGTACTTTTTCAATACATGTTTGGACTTCTGATGAGACCTTGGCTCCTTTGCTTGAGCTAAAGATCCCGTGTTGTCACACAACACCGGGAGAGGAGCAACTCCATTAGGAATGACGTCCAACTCTTAGACGAAATTCCTTATCCAAACAGCCTCCCTTGCTGCATCTGATGCAGCAATGTATTCGGCCTCTGTGCTGGAATCCGCAGTATTGTCTTGCTTGGAACTCTTCCAAGAGACAGCAGGACCATTGAGCATGAATACAAACCCAGAGGTTGACTTCGAGTAATCGATTTCGCTTTGGAAGCTAGAGTCGATATAGCCTTCCAATTTCAGTTCTCCACCCCATAGACCAAGAACAATTTATTGGTCCTTCTCAACTACTTGAGGATGTCTTTCACAGCTTTCAATGTGGAAGACCAGGGTTCGATTGATATCTACTCACTACACTTAGTGCGAAAGCCACGTCAGGACGTGTAGATATCATCTCATACATGATGCTACCAATCGCAGATGCATAAGGAATGCTTGTCATCGCCGCTATCTCTGCATCAGTCTTGGGAGACATAAACTTGGATAGGGACACGCCATGACACATTAGTAGATGTCCTCTCTTGGACTCATCCATCGAGAACCGCTTCACGATGGTATCAATGTATGTGGACTGGGTGAGACCAAGCAATCTTCTTGATCTATCTCTATAGATCTGTATTCCCAATACAAAAGATGCTTCACCCAAGTCTTGTATCGAGAACTTACTTACTAACCATATTTTAGTTGATTGCAACATTCCTACATCATTCCCAATGATTAGAATGTCATCAACATAAAACAGTAGGAATGTCACAACACTCCCACTGACCTTCTTATACACACAGGGTTCCTCAGGATTCTTATCAAAACCAAACTCTTTGATTGTACTGTCGAATCTGAAGTTCCAACTCCTAGATGCCTGCTTTAGACCATAAATAGATCTTTGAAGTTTGCATAGCATATGCTCACTTCCGATAGATGTAAACCATCCACGTTTGAGACATGTAAATCTCTTCCTTAATATCCCGATTAAGAAAGGCTGTCTTGACATCCATCTGCCATATCTCATAGTCATACCATGCAGCTATGGCTAGCAATATCCTTATAGACTTGAACATTGCAACTGGTGAAAAGGTTTCCTCAAAGTCAACTCCTTGTCTTTGAGTATATCATTTTGCCACCAATCGCGCCTTGTAGGTCAATACCTTCCCATCCGCCCCAAGTTTCCTCTTGCAAATCCATTTACACCCTATGGGAACAATTCCCTCAGGTGGATCCACGAGATTCCACACTTGGTTCGAATGCATGGAATTCATCTCAGATTCCATCGCTTCAAGCCACTTGGATGAATCGGCATCAGATAATGCTTCCTTGAAGGTCCTTGGATCACATCCATGGTTAGGCTCATCATGGCCCTCTTCAAGAAGCAGACCATACCTCATAGGTTGTCTCGAGACTCTCTCGGATCTTCTAGGAGCTTGTATCTCCTCTCTTGGCTCTTCGGGTGTGGGTTCTATAATTGTGGGTATCTCTCGAGTTCTATCATCTCCCCTTTTCTATCCAATAGAAATTCATTTTCCAAAAATGTTGCATTCCTAGAAACAAACACATTTGTTTCTTGGGGATCATAGAAATGATATCCAACTGAATTCCTTGGATATCCCACAAAGAAACATAAAATGGATCGACTATCCAATTTATCTCCCACTACCTGCTTCACATAAGCAGGGCACCTCCATATTCTAAGACAAGAATATTTGGGAGGCTTACCCATCCATATCTCATATTGTGTCTGCCTTTGAATGGACATTTAGTGGAATATCTTTCAATTTTAAGTTTTAGAGATCGTTTTCAAGTTCTCCAGTACCAATTAAACATTCATTCTTGTAAGTGTTGCAAACACCTTTGCAAAATAAACAAGAATATCCATTTTTATCAGCATAGAAATGGAAACAATGTTTTTCACAAAATTAGGTACAAACAAAACATCTCATAAAATTAACTTAAAACTATTGTTCAAAAATAAGTAAACATATTCAATAGCCTTAGCAGCAACTCTTGCTCCATTGCCCATCCTCTAGAAGGTCACACATTCCTTAAGCTTCCTACTTCTTCCCATCACCTGTAAATCATTACAGAGATGTGAACCAAAACCGGTATCTAATACCCAAGAAGTAGAGTTAATTGAAATGTTTACTTCAATTTAGAACATACCGTTTCCAGAACTCTTCTGGGCCAGATATTCCTTGCAATTTCGCCTCCAATGTCCAGGCTTCTTGCAGTGATGACATACATCATTAGTCTTGTCAGCCTTAACTGGTCTGGCTGCCTCAATGGAATTCGGAGATTGCCTCATCAAGGGCACGTTCTTCTTGGGACGTTGGAAAGAACGCTTCTTTCCATTCCCATGTGGATCAATCTTCGTACCAGATGAAGAACCCACATAAAGAACCGGCTTCTCTTTCTTGATGGTGGACTCAAAGGTCACAAGCATGTTCACCAACTCTTCAAGGCTCGGCTCAAGCTTGTTCATATTAAAGTTCACCACAAAAGGATCAAATGAGCTAGGCAACGACAACAGCAACACATCAGTGGTCAACTCCGAAGGCAACATCAAATCCATGCCAACGAGCTTGTCCATGAGCCCAATCAACTTTAGGCCATGCTCATGGACCGAAGCCCCATCTCGCATGCGTAAAGTGATGAGCTCCTTGACTGTAGCATGCCTCAGAGGCCGAGTCTGCTCACCAAAGAGCTCCTTGAGGTGCATATGAATGTCAGCAGCATTCTTTGCATCCTCAAAAAGCCTCTGCAGTTCATCATTCATAGAAGTCAGCATATAACACCTGGCTATCAAGTCATGTTCACACCATTCCTTGTAAGCCTGCAATTCCTCAGGAGTGCAGTCAGTCGGAGCCTCAACAGGGGGCGACTCAGTCAGTGTATGTGCTACCCTTTCCGAATTCAAGACGATTTTCAGGTTTCTTAGCCAAGTGAGGTAATTAGGTCCAGTTAATATGTGTTTGTCGAGTATTACGGATATCGGGTTGCGAATCGAAGACATTGTCAATTTTTACTGAAAAGTAAAAACAGATAAATGTTGATGACTATTTTAAAATATTTAGTAAGATATGAAGTTTGGACTTTTACTTCATAAATATTTGCTCCCACTGTTTTGACATTTTCACTACCCTCTAGTGAAAACGGGAAACTCCTTTCCTCAGTAGGTACGTAAGGCCCAATTAGCGAATTATGATCCCGAATAATATCAGCCAATCACAATTCCTAAAAGGTAGTTTCCAGTTGCATCACAATTCAACCCTCTACGTAATCTTTTGTCTCGCGTTTGATTAGGACCCAATAATATGACGTCGTTCATCTTCACGTGTCAAGCCTTACCCATCGATGTTGAACCTTAATGGACGGTCGCCATGAGTTCCCCCAATAATATGAGCCGAAATCATGGGAGTTCCACGTAGTTCACATCACCATGTCAATGGATGTCACAGCTTTCCGGCACCCAAATCTCCCCCAATAATATGAGCCGAGCCCCGAGTACGGGTAGCGTTCATCATGCACCCATTGTCGATGGAAGACATGGAAATTATAAACAAATTTATAATTCCCCTTTTCGGGCTTGATATTAATTTTGAATCTTATTCAAAATGAGGATTTTTAATTTTGAAAGGTCTCATCATTAATTTTATTTAAAAGCTCGCCATGTTTGATCGAATGTTTGCCGGATTCATGCAACTTTGTTATTATCATAATAATAACGCACATACTCATTATTTATAACATATCATGCATATATTATAAACAGTAAACAAACAAGGATGATCAATCGCCCCAATACTAACGGCTCGTGTGAGCTAAACACGAGACTAGGTCCAATCCTAGGGAAATGCATGGGATGCAAATGCAACTATTACATTAGCTTCCAATGTTTACATGTCTTCGATCTTCATAATCATCATGGCCACCATATTCCAATCTTGATCATCCACTATACTAATATTTACAAATAAATATCCCAAATAGGGATACATCTCATGGGGGCGGGAACGGGCCATAAACCAAGCCCACTTTATTAATTGATAATTATTACAATCATTCAACAGAAAATAGCCTAGCATACACCTAGCAAATTGGGCTTGGGCTTTTGATCATCCTTCATACATAATATCACATATCATACACCACTAATAATTATCACAATAATTAATTGATCCAATATTATATATCTTGATCCAATCACTAACCGCCACGATTATAAACTAAATTAACAAGGTATACAAACACCTTTGTCTACTTTCCAATTAATTTATTTATAATCGAATTGCTTATAAATCACAATTTACTATAAATAATTAAATTCCAACTTCAATTATTTATTTTATGAGAAAAATTTGCAACTTTTGTAATTTTAAACTTAAGGGCCCAAAAACTTATTTTTCACCAAAAACATTTTGGCCCATTTAAAATTCACAAATATGTTAGTCATCCAATGACCCAACAACTCAAGGCCCATGACACTTTGATATTCCAAAACACTTTTGGAAAACCTACCCGTCATCGCCGTCGCCGGATTCCGGCAACCAATTTTTTTTATTTTAAAAGGGGGGTTTCGGGCAGCCCAAGCCCTCGGGCAGCTTGGGCTGCCCGAAATGGGCAGCAACAAGCTGCCGAAATGTGCCCAAGGTGGCCTTGATTTTGTTGCAAAATTTTGTTCTCATGCGGTTAGAAATCGATCTCAACATAATATCTTGTAAATGCTACACAAAATCGTAACCATAGCTCGGATACCACTTGAAAGGGGATCGGTTACGGTGACCGGAAGTGCAATGGAAGTTAAAAAATCGAATTTTTGCATGTAAAATTTCGGCCACGTCATGAAATTGTGTAGCAAATACAATAAAACACAAAAATGACATAGTGTGTTTAGAATTTTACCTGTCAATCACAAGGATTGATGTATGGCTTCAACTAAGGTGTAAACACCTTAGTTCTTCAATGGTAGAAACTATCTTCAAGCTTCTTTTGAGCACTCCTTGCTCAACTATTAAGCCCACCACCAACTAGGTAGATCCCCTCTTAATTTGCACTAGAAAACTAAGAGGATTTTTCAAAGAGAAGAATTTTCTTTCCTCAACCCTTGAAGAAGAAAAATGGAGAAAAACTTTGGAGAGAATTGCTTCAATATTTCGGCCATCATGGAGTGAATGGTGAGGAAGGAAGACTTGTCTTGGATTTGCAAAAAGCTAAAAGCAAAAGTAGCATGCCAAGCTTTGATATTTGAAAAATTTGTCTCCAACCCTTCACCTCCCATGCATGCATATATTATATGGTTTTTAACAAATTAAAAATCATGGACTAAATTTAATTATCTCAAACATATTTGAGACTAATTAAACATTACTTGAATTTAATCAAGTCCACTAGTTAAATAATTTATTTAAATTGAGCTCTACAAGACTCAATATAATTTAATTATTTCAACACTTGAATTAATTTAATTATTTGGACTCTATTAGGTCCACTAGTGTTTAATTAAATCAACACTTGAATTAATTTAATTTAGTCCATAATAATGTTTATGAAAATCACAATTTTCAAATACATTATTCACTTGGCCAACTTTTAATTTAGGAACACATTCATAAATTAAAATATACATTTCTCTTATAGAAGTCATACTTCTATTTTTCTTTACGCTTATAAACCCATTTATAAGCCGTTCAACAC